>NC_080039.1:17927094-18527094 GCF_030020395.1 Manis pentadactyla
TTCCTTTGGTAACCACTAGTAAATTCTTCTCTTCAGCGTGGCTTCTTCAGTTTGGTTATTTCACTTTTTTTCCATTTTTTATTACTCTGCTAGTGAGTGAAATCATTTACCATGTTTCTGACACTCCATCTCTTATTTCCCTGATCATAATTCTCTGCTATCTACATCCATGTTGTTGTAAATCGTAGGACTTGTTTTCCTCATATGGCTGAATAATATCCCTCTCCTCATCTTCTGGTGGTTACTGAACTTTGCTACTATTAATGCTGTGGTTATAAACATAGGTGAGCACATGTCTTGTTTAAACTGTGCTGCTGTATTCTGTTACTCTGTATTCATTTTATTGCATTTGTTCATTTAATAATATCTCATTAATGTACAATTACATTAATAAAATTATGTGTGCTAGAACCCGCCCATCACAAAGAACCCCAGGATTCGCAATTACAGTCACACACCGTGCGCACAGTAAGATACTGTAGAATCCCTATCTCTGTTCCCTGTTTTGTACAGCAATCCCCGGAATGCCCACCCACGCTTTTCTTGGAAATCATATAGCACTCTTTGTTTACTCCGCCCGCCGCCTCCATTTCCTTCTATCCAAAACATAACCTTTCCCTATGGAATCTCTTAATCCAATATTCAGTTCTGTGAATATGCTGATGTTTTGCTCCTTCAGTTTTTCTTGGTTCTACATCTCTACAGATGGTTCAAATCAATTGACACTTGTCTTTGTTCACCTCTTTTTTCATGAGTATAATGCAATCCAGTTCCTTCCGACTTGTAGCAAATGTTAGGACTCCCTTTTCTTCTTATGACTGATTAATATGCAACTGTCGAAATGTATCACAACATGTTTACACATTAATTGATGGACACATTAAACTGATGGACAGTTACCTGGGCTACGATGAATAGTGCTGATAAACCCGTGGATGTAAATGCCTTTTTAAACTCGGCTTCTGAAATGGATTTATTGATGAGCTTATTATTGATTTGTTGATTTACCATTAATCTACAATTACATGTGTCACGTGTTTACTAGACGCCCTTTACTACGTTTCACCCAATCCCCCCCTGCAGTCAATTCCATCACCATAGCAATGTACCGTAGAATCCCTAATTGTCTTCTCTGCTGGCCAGCACACCACGTGGACCCATTCCCACCTTATCCATGCTAACTGAGATGCACACTTTCTTCCCCACCTCCTTTCCCCTCCATTCATAACCATCCATCTCTGTCTCTTTACTTTGGTAACTGTGAATCTGTTCTTGTCCTCTGAGACACTGCTGTTTTCCTCCTTCAGTTTTTTCTTTGTTCTTATACTCCAATGATAAATGACGTCATCTTACCTATACATGTAGGCCAGAAATAGTTATGTTTGCTATGATGGTGCAGCTGTGCAAGGCTGAGCTCAGCCCACCGTCTGCTAGTGGGGTTTGCAGGAACAGCACTGTTGTCTGGAGATTCCATGATGTCACAGTGGGCTTCTTTCATGTAGACAGAATATGTTTGCTCAGATAATTTGTTTCCCACTTCAGAGCCTGCTATCCTACATGGGGTGTAAATATGGTAAGGTTTGTGCTGACCACCTTGAAAGCATCAGAGGAAATGGAAATGAGTTCCAAGATACTGCGTGATTCTTTTTATTTTGGCATCAATACCAGTTAGCTAAGCAACATTATTTTAATTAGACTACCCACATTATGAAATCCTCACCATATACAGCATAAGTGTCACTGTCCATGAGCCACGTAATGCACTGTATAATCACTACTCTGCTTTGCTGTTCTACCACCTTCCTCGTGCCCACAACCTGCCCACTCATGTGTGCTACACTTAACGCCCCATTTTACCTCTCTTTCCTCCCTTCCAAGCCATTCTCCTGTGTCACTTTCCCTTTGGTAACCGTTAGTCCTCTCTTCAGTTCATGGAGGCTGCTACTGTTTTGGTCCTTAACTATTTTTCTTTTATTCTAATTCACCACAGTTGAGTGACATCAATTGCTATATGACTTTCTCTTCGTGGCTTATTTCACTGAGAACAATACCCACAAGGTCCATGCATGTTGCTGTAAATGGTAAGAGTTGTTTTCTTCATATGGCTAAATAATATTCTACGTCTCATTTACTGATGGACGTTAAGCTTGGCTTTTGTCAATACTTCAGTGAGAAACATAGGTGTTCAAATTTCGTTTTTAAAAAGGGCTGCTGCATCCTGTTTATATATTTATAGATTTGTTTCTTATATTTATTCATATATGCCTTTATTGATTCATTCATTATTAATCTAAAGTTACATGAGAAACATTAATATTACAAGACCCACACTATAACCAAGATCAACCCAGTTACTTCCCTGAAGTCACTCTCCATGAGCTTAGTAAGATACTGTATATACCATCTCCCCCAATCCACATTAATAATGCCAATCGTTATGGCTACCTTCTCCTTGCTTTCATATATAACAACGCCACTCTCTTCCTCTTGGTAACTGTTACTCCAAACTTGTATTCTGTGAATCTGCTGATGTTTTGCTCCTTCAGTTTTATCTTGGCGCTTCGTCTCCACGCATGTGTTAAATCATTTGATACTTATTTTCTCTTCCTCACTTATTTCACTGAGCATAATATGCTCTAGCGCCATCCATGTTGCAGCAAATGCTAGGATTTGTTTTCTTGTGATGGCTGAGTAATATTCCTTTCTGTATATGTACCACATCTTCTATACCCATTAATCTATTGATGTCCATTAAGCTCGGTTTCTTTGAATAGTACTCTGATTAACATAGGGATATATATATCTTTATTAGCTGGGCAGATTCATTGGTTTTATTGGATTCTTTAATTAATTTATTCTTTATTTAATTATTATTAATCTATACGTAAAAGTATAACATGAGATTTTCTAGACTCCAACTGTCTCGAAATTCTTCCCAATGCCCCACTGCAGTCACTTCCATCAACAGAGCAATGTACTGTCGATTCACTGCCTGTGTTCACTGTTTGGTTCAGCCCTCACCGTGCACCCACATAAACAATATATGTGCTAATCATAATGCATCCTTTCTCTCCCCACTGTTATCCCTCCATTCTCCCATGTCCACATTAGTCTTTTTCCGTTTGGTAACTGGTAGTTCATTCTTGGGCTCTGTTTGTCTGCCACAATTTTGCTCCTTCAGTTCTTTCCTGCATCTCTAATTGCAGAGATTGGTCATATCATTTGATACTTGTCCTCCTGTCTTAACTCATTGAAAATAAAACCCCATTTTTTATCCATGTTGTCGCAAATGGGAGGATTTGCTTTCTTCTTATGGGTGAAATGCAATTAATTGTTTATATATACCACTTCTTCTTTATCCATTCATCTTCTGATGGAGATGCATCGGCTACTGTGAATTGTGCTGCGATAAACTAGGGGGTGCACATACCTTTTTTAAAATTTGGCTACTGCATTCTATCTACTTATCTATACAACTTTGTTTTCCTCTATGTATCTATCATCTGACAATCTATCTTCTTGCTATCTCACATCTATCATAGTCATCATCTATCTCTATCATCTCTCATCTATCTTCAACTGAAATCTCTGAACCCATCTATGAGTATTTCTTATTTCTCATATTTACACAATTACATGAGTAACACTGTTTACTAGAACTTCCATCACCAATATATCCCCAGATATCCCATTGCATTCACTATCCTCCAGTGCTGTAAAATAACGTAGAATCACTAGTCTTCTCTGTGACGTACAGTCCTCCACGTAACCCAACCCAACACTATGTACTCTCATTCAATTGCACCGTTTTTAACACCCTGTCCTACTTATCCCTCCACTATAGCACAACCGGCCCAGTCTCTTTCCTTTGGTAACCACTAGTAAATTCTTCTCTTCAGCGTGGCTTCTTCAGTTTGGTTATTTCACTTTTTTTCCATTTTTTATTACTCTGCTAGTGAGTGAAATCATTTACCATGTTTCTGACACTCCATCTCTTATTTCCCTGATCATAATTCTCTGCTATCTACATCCATGTTGTTGTAAATCGTAGGACTTGTTTTCCTCATATGGCTGAATAATATCCCTCTCCTCATCTTCTGGTGGTTACTGAACTTTGCTACTATTAATGCTGTGGTTATAAACATAGGTGAGCACATGTCTTGTTTAAACTGTGCTGCTGTATTCTGTTACTCTGTATTCATTTTATTGCATTTGTTCATTTAATAATATCTCATTAATGTACAATTACATTAATAAAATTATGTGTGCTAGAACCCGCCCATCACAAAGAACCCCAGGATTCGCAATTACAGTCACACACCGTGCGCACAGTAAGATACTGTAGAATCCCTATCTCTGTTCCCTGTTTTGTACAGCAATCCCCGGAATGCCCACCCACGCTTTTCTTGGAAATCATATAGCACTCTTTGTTTACTCCGCCCGCCGCCTCCATTTCCTTCTATCCAAAACATAACCTTTCCCTATGGAATCTCTTAATCCAATATTCAGTTCTGTGAATATGCTGATGTTTTGCTCCTTCAGTTTTTCTTGGTTCTACATCTCTACAGATGGTTCAAATCAATTGACACTTGTCTTTGTTCACCTCTTTTTTCATGAGTATAATGCAATCCAGTTCCTTCCGACTTGTAGCAAATGTTAGGACTCCCTTTTCTTCTTATGACTGATTAATATGCAACTGTCGAAATGTACCACAACATGTTTACACATTAATTGATGGACACATTAAACTGATGGACAGTTACCTGGGCTACGATGAATAGTGCTGATAAACCCGTGGATGTAAATGCCTTTTTAAACTCGGCTTCTGAAATGGATTTATTGATGAGCTTATTATTGATTTGTTGATTTACCATTAATCTACAATTACATGTGTCACGTGTTTACTAGACGCCCTTTACTACGTTTCACCCAATCCCCCCCTGCAGTCAATTCCATCACCATAGCAATGTACCGTAGAATCGCTAATTGTCTTCTCTGCTGGCCAGCACACCACGTGGACCCATTCCCACCTTATCCATGCTAACTGAGATGCACACTTTCTTCCCCACCTCCTTTCCCCTCCATTCATAACCATCCATCTCTGTCTCTTTACTTTGGTAACTGTGAATCTGTTCTTGTCCTCTGAGACACTGCTGTTTTCCTCCTTCAGTTTTTTCTTTGTTCTTATACTCCAATGATAAATGACGTCATCTTACCTATACATGTAGGCCAGAAATAGTTATGTTTGCTATGATGGTGCAGCTGTGCAAGGCTGAGCTCTGCCCACCGTCTGCTAGTGGGGTTTGCAGGAACAGCACTGTTGTCTGGAGATTCCATGATGTCACAGTGGGCTTCTTTCATGTAGACAGAATATGTTTGCTCAGATAATTTGTTTCCCACTTCAGAGCCTGCTATCCTACATGGGGTGTAAATATGGTAAGGTTTGTGCTGACCACCTTGAAAGCATCAGAGGAAATGGAAATGAGTTCCAAGATACTGCGTGATTCTTTTTATTTTGGCATCAATACCAGTTAGCTAAGCAACATTATTTTAATTAGACTACCCACATTATGAAATCCTCACCATATACAGCATAAGTGTCACTGTCCATGAGCCACGTAATGCACTGTATAATCACTACTCTGCTTTGCTGTTCTACCACCTTCCTCGTGCCCACAACCTGCCCACTCATGTGTGCTACACTTAACGCCCCATTTTACCTCTCTTTCCTCCCTTCCAAGCCATTCTCCTGTGTCACTTTCCCTTTGGTAACCGTTAGTCCTCTCTTCAGTTCATGGAAGCTGCTACTGTTTTGGTCCTTAACTATTTTTCTTTTATTCTAATTCACCACAGTTGAGTGACATCAATTGCTATATGACTTTCTCTTCGTGGCTTATTTCACTGAGAACAATACCCACAAGGTCCATGCATGTTGCTGTAAATGGTAAGAGTTGTTTTCTTCATATGGCTAAATAATATTCTACGTCTCATTTACTGATGGACGTTAAGCTTGGCTTTTGTCAATACTTCAGTGAGAAACATAGGTGTTCAAATTTCGTTTTTAAAAAGGGCTGCTGCATCCTGTTTATATATTTATAGATTTGTTTCTTATATTTATTCATATATGCCTTTATTGATTCATTCATTATTAATCTAAAGTTACATGAGAAACATTAATATTACAAGACCCACACTATAACCAAGATCAACCCAGTTACTTCCCTGAAGTCACTCTCCATGAGCTTAGTAAGATACTGTATATACCATCTCCCCCAATCCACATTAATAATGCCAATCGTTATGGCTACCTTCTCCTTGCTTTCATATATAACAACGCCACTCTCTTCCTCTTGGTAACTGTTACTCCAAACTTGTATTCTGTGAATCTGCTGATGTTTTGCTCCTTCAGTTTTATCTTGGCGCTTCGTCTCCACGCATGTGTTAAATCATTTGATACTTATTTTCTCTTCCTCACTTATTTCACTGAGCATAATATGCTCTAGCGCCATCCATGTTGCAGCAAATGCTAGGATTTGTTTTCTTGTGATGGCTGAGTAATATTCCTTTCTGTATATGTACCACATCTTCTATACCCATTAATCTATTGATGTCCATTAAGCTCGGTTTCTTTGAATAGTACTCTGATTAACATAGGGATATATATATCTTTATTAGCTGGGCAGATTCATTGGTTTTATTGGATTCTTTAATTAATTTATTCTTTATTTAATTATTATTAATCTATACGTAAAAGTATAACATGAGATTTTCTAGACTCCAACTGTCTCGAAATTCTTCCCAATGCCCCACTGCAGTCACTTCCATCAACAGAGCAATGTACTGTCGATTCACTGCCTGTGTTCACTGTTTGGTTCAGCCCTCACCGTGCACCCACATAAACAATATATGTGCTAATCATAATGCATCCTTTCTCTCCCCACTGTTATCCCTCCATTCTCCCATGTCCACATTAGTCTTTTTCCGTTTGGTAACTGGTAGTTCATTCTTGGGCTCTGTTTGTCTGCCACAATTTTGCTCCTTCAGTTCTTTCCTGCATCTCTAATTGCAGAGATTGGTCATATCATTTGATACTTGTCCTCCTGTCTTAACTCATTGAAAATAAAACCCCATTTTTTATCCATGTTGTCGCAAATGGGAGGATTTGCTTTCTTCTTATGGGTGAAATGCAATTAATTGTTTATATATACCACTTCTTCTTTATCCATTCATCTTCTGATGGAGATGCATCGGCTACTGTGAATTGTGCTGCGATAAACTAGGGGGTGCACATACCTTTTTTAAAATTTGGCTACTGCATTCTATCTACTTATCTATACAACTTTGTTTTCCTCTATGTATCTATCATCTGACAATCTATCTTCTTGCTATCTCACATCTATCATAGTCATCATCTATCTCTATCATCTCTCATCTATCTTCAACTGAAATCTCTGAACCCATCTATGAGTATTTCTTATTTCTCATATTTACACAATTACATGAGTAACACTGTTTACTAGAACTTCCATCACCAATATATCCCCAGATATCCCATTGCATTCACTATCCTCCAGTGCTGTAAAATAACGTAGAATCACTAGTCTTCTCTGTGACGTACAGTCCTCCACGTAACCCAACCCAACACTATGTACTCTCATTCAATTGCACCGTTTTTAACACCCTGTCCTACTTATCCCTCCACTATAGCACAACCGGCCCAGTCTCTTTCCTTTGGTAACCACTAGTAAATTCTTCTCTTCAGCGTGGCTTCTTCAGTTTGGTTATTTCACTTTTTTTCCATTTTTTATTACTCTGCTAGTGAGTGAAATCATTTACCATGTTTCTGACACTCCATCTCTTATTTCCCTGATCATAATTCTCTGCTATCTACATCCATGTTGTTGTAAATCGTAGGACTTGTTTTCCTCATATGGCTGAATAATATCCCTCTCCTCATCTTCTGGTGGTTACTGAACTTTGCTACTATTAATGCTGTGGTTATAAACATAGGTGAGCACATGTCTTGTTTAAACTGTGCTGCTGTATTCTGTTACTCTGTATTCATTTTATTGCATTTGTTCATTTAATAATATCTCATTAATGTACAATTACATTAATAAAATTATGTGTGCTAGAACCCGCCCATCACAAAGAACCCCAGGATTCGCAATTACAGTCACACACCGTGCGCACAGTAAGATACTGTAGAATCCCTATCTCTGTTCCCTGTTTTGTACAGCAATCCCCGGAATGCCCACCCACGCTTTTCTTGGAAATCATATAGCACTCTTTGTTTACTCCGCCCGCCGCCTCCATTTCCTTCTATCCAAAACATAACCTTTCCCTATGGAATCTCTTAATCCAATATTCAGTTCTGTGAATATGCTGATGTTTTGCTCCTTCAGTTTTTCTTGGTTCTACATCTCTACAGATGGTTCAAATCAATTGACACTTGTCTTTGTTCACCTCTTTTTTCATGAGTATAATGCAATCCAGTTCCTTCCGACTTGTAGCAAATGTTAGGACTCCCTTTTCTTCTTATGACTGATTAATATGCAACTGTCGAAATGTATCACAACATGTTTACACATTAATTGATGGACACATTAAACTGATGGACAGTTACCTGGGCTACGATGAATAGTGCTGATAAACCCGTGGATGTAAATGCCTTTTTAAACTCGGCTTCTGAAATGGATTTATTGATGAGCTTATTATTGATTTGTTGATTTACCATTAATCTACAATTACATGTGTCACGTGTTTACTAGACGCCCTTTACTACGTTTCACCCAATCCCCCCCTGCAGTCAATTCCATCACCATAGCAATGTACCGTAGAATCCCTAATTGTCTTCTCTGCTGGCCAGCACACCACGTGGACCCATTCCCACCTTATCCATGCTAACTGAGATGCACACTTTCTTCCCCACCTCCTTTCCCCTCCATTCATAACCATCCATCTCTGTCTCTTTACTTTGGTAACTGTGAATCTGTTCTTGTCCTCTGAGACACTGCTGTTTTCCTCCTTCAGTTTTTTCTTTGTTCTTATACTCCAATGATAAATGACGTCATCTTACCTATACATGTAGGCCAGAAATAGTTATGTTTGCTATGATGGTGCAGCTGTGCAAGGCTGAGCTCAGCCCACCGTCTGCTAGTGGGGTTTGCAGGAACAGCACTGTTGTCTGGAGATTCCATGATGTCACAGTGGGCTTCTTTCATGTAGACAGAATATGTTTGCTCAGATAATTTGTTTCCCACTTCAGAGCCTGCTATCCTACATGGGGTGTAAATATGGTAAGGTTTGTGCTGACCACCTTGAAAGCATCAGAGGAAATGGAAATGAGTTCCAAGATACTGCGTGATTCTTTTTATTTTGGCATCAATACCAGTTAGCTAAGCAACATTATTTTAATTAGACTACCCACATTATGAAATCCTCACCATATACAGCATAAGTGTCACTGTCCATGAGCCACGTAATGCACTGTATAATCACTACTCTGCTTTGCTGTTCTACCACCTTCCTCGTGCCCACAACCTGCCCACTCATGTGTGCTACACTTAACGCCCCATTTTACCTCTCTTTCCTCCCTTCCAAGCCATTCTCCTGTGTCACTTTCCCTTTGGTAACCGTTAGTCCTCTCTTCAGTTCATGGAGGCTGCTACTGTTTTGGTCCTTAACTATTTTTCTTTTATTCTAATTCACCACAGTTGAGTGACATCAATTGCTATATGACTTTCTCTTCGTGGCTTATTTCACTGAGAACAATACCCACAAGGTCCATGCATGTTGCTGTAAATGGTAAGAGTTGTTTTCTTCATATGGCTAAATAATATTCTACGTCTCATTTACTGATGGACGTTAAGCTTGGCTTTTGTCAATACTTCAGTGAGAAACATAGGTGTTCAAATTTCGTTTTTAAAAAGGGCTGCTGCATCCTGTTTATATATTTATAGATTTGTTTCTTATATTTATTCATATATGCCTTTATTGATTCATTCATTATTAATCTAAAGTTACATGAGAAACATTAATATTACAAGACCCACACTATAACCAAGATCAACCCAGTTACTTCCCTGAAGTCACTCTCCATGAGCTTAGTAAGATACTGTATATACCATCTCCCCCAATCCACATTAATAATGCCAATCGTTATGGCTACCTTCTCCTTGCTTTCATATATAACAACGCCACTCTCTTCCTCTTGGTAACTGTTACTCCAAACTTGTATTCTGTGAATCTGCTGATGTTTTGCTCCTTCAGTTTTATCTTGGCGCTTCGTCTCCACGCATGTGTTAAATCATTTGATACTTATTTTCTCTTCCTCACTTATTTCACTGAGCATAATATGCTCTAGCGCCATCCATGTTGCAGCAAATGCTAGGATTTGTTTTCTTGTGATGGCTGAGTAATATTCCTTTCTGTATATGTACCACATCTTCTATACCCATTAATCTATTGATGTCCATTAAGCTCGGTTTCTTTGAATAGTACTCTGATTAACATAGGGATATATATATCTTTATTAGCTGGGCAGATTCATTGGTTTTATTGGATTCTTTAATTAATTTATTCTTTATTTAATTATTATTAATCTATACGTAAAAGTATAACATGAGATTTTCTAGACTCCAACTGTCTCGAAATTCTTCCCAATGCCCCACTGCAGTCACTTCCATCAACAGAGCAATGTACTGTCGATTCACTGCCTGTGTTCACTGTTTGGTTCAGCCCTCACCGTGCACCCACATAAACAATATATGTGCTAATCATAATGCATCCTTTCTCTCCCCACTGTTATCCCTCCATTCTCCCATGTCCACATTAGTCTTTTTCCGTTTGGTAACTGGTAGTTCATTCTTGGGCTCTGTTTGTCTGCCACAATTTTGCTCCTTCAGTTCTTTCCTGCATCTCTAATTGCAGAGATTGGTCATATCATTTGATACTTGTCCTCCTGTCTTAACTCATTGAAAATAAAACCCCATTTTTTATCCATGTTGTCGCAAATGGGAGGATTTGCTTTCTTCTTATGGGTGAAATGCAATTAATTGTTTATATATACCACTTCTTCTTTATCCATTCATCTTCTGATGGAGATGCATCGGCTACTGTGAATTGTGCTGCGATAAACTAGGGGGTGCACATACCTTTTTTAAAATTTGGCTACTGCATTCTATCTACTTATCTATACAACTTTGTTTTCCTCTATGTATCTATCATCTGACAATCTATCTTCTTGCTATCTCACATCTATCATAGTCATCATCTATCTCTATCATCTCTCATCTATCTTCAACTGAAATCTCTGAACCCATCTATGAGTATTTCTTATTTCTCATATTTACACAATTACATGAGTAACACTGTTTACTAGAACTTCCATCACCAATATATCCCCAGATATCCCATTGCATTCACTATCCTCCAGTGCTGTAAAATAACGTAGAATCACTAGTCTTCTCTGTGACGTACAGTCCTCCACGTAACCCAACCCAACACTATGTACTCTCATTCAATTGCACCGTTTTTAACACCCTGTCCTACTTATCCCTCCACTATAGCACAACCGGCCCAGTCTCTTTCCTTTGGTAACCACTAGTAAATTCTTCTCTTCAGCGTGGCTTCTTCAGTTTGGTTATTTCACTTTTTTTCCATTTTTTATTACTCTGCTAGTGAGTGAAATCATTTACCATGTTTCTGACACTCCATCTCTTATTTCCCTGATCATAATTCTCTGCTATCTACATCCATGTTGTTGTAAATCGTAGGACTTGTTTTCCTCATATGGCTGAATAATATCCCTCTCCTCATCTTCTGGTGGTTACTGAACTTTGCTACTATTAATGCTGTGGTTATAAACATAGGTGAGCACATGTCTTGTTTAAACTGTGCTGCTGTATTCTGTTACTCTGTATTCATTTTATTGCATTTGTTCATTTAATAATATCTCATTAATGTACAATTACATTAATAAAATTATGTGTGCTAGAACCCGCCCATCACAAAGAACCCCAGGATTCGCAATTACAGTCACACACCGTGCGCACAGTAAGATACTGTAGAATCCCTATCTCTGTTCCCTGTTTTGTACAGCAATCCCCGGAATGCCCACCCACGCTTTTCTTGGAAATCATATAGCACTCTTTGTTTACTCCGCCCGCCGCCTCCATTTCCTTCTATCCAAAACATAACCTTTCCCTATGGAATCTCTTAATCCAATATTCAGTTCTGTGAATATGCTGATGTTTTGCTCCTTCAGTTTTTCTTGGTTCTACATCTCTACAGATGGTTCAAATCAATTGACACTTGTCTTTGTTCACCTCTTTTTTCATGAGTATAATGCAATCCAGTTCCTTCCGACTTGTAGCAAATGTTAGGACTCCCTTTTCTTCTTATGACTGATTAATATGCAACTGTCGAAATGTATCACAACATGTTTACACATTAATTGATGGACACATTAAACTGATGGACAGTTACCTGGGCTACGATGAATAGTGCTGATAAACCCGTGGATGTAAATGCCTTTTTAAACTCGGCTTCTGAAATGGATTTATTGATGAGCTTATTATTGATTTGTTGATTTACCATTAATCTACAATTACATGTGTCACGTGTTTACTAGACGCCCTTTACTACGTTTCACCCAATCCCCCCCTGCAGTCAATTCCATCACCATAGCAATGTACCGTAGAATCCCTAATTGTCTTCTCTGCTGGCCAGCACACCACGTGGACCCATTCCCACCTTATCCATGCTAACTGAGATGCACACTTTCTTCCCCACCTCCTTTCCCCTCCATTCATAACCATCCATCTCTGTCTCTTTACTTTGGTAACTGTGAATCTGTTCTTGTCCTCTGAGACACTGCTGTTTTCCTCCTTCAGTTTTTTCTTTGTTCTTATACTCCAATGATAAATGACGTCATCTTACCTATACATGTAGGCCAGAAATAGTTATGTTTGCTATGATGGTGCAGCTGTGCAAGGCTGAGCTCAGCCCACCGTCTGCTAGTGGGGTTTGCAGGAACAGCACTGTTGTCTGGAGATTCCATGATGTCACAGTGGGCTTCTTTCATGTAGACAGAATATGTTTGCTCAGATAATTTGTTTCCCACTTCAGAGCCTGCTATCCTACATGGGGTGTAAATATGGTAAGGTTTGTGCTGACCACCTTGAAAGCATCAGAGGAAATGGAAATGAGTTCCAAGATACTGCGTGATTCTTTTTATTTTGGCATCAATACCAGTTAGCTAAGCAACATTATTTTAATTAGACTACCCACATTATGAAATCCTCACCATATACAGCATAAGTGTCACTGTCCATGAGCCACGTATTGCACTGTATAATCACTACTCTGCTTTGCTGTTCTACCACCTTCCTCGTGCCCACAACCTGCTCACTCATGTGTGCTACACTTAACGCCCCATTTTACCTCTCTTTCCTCCCTTCCAAGCCATTCCCCTGTGTCACTTTCCCTTTGGTAACCGTTAGTCCTCTCTTCAGTTCATGGAAGCTGCTACTGTTTTGGTCCTTAACTATTTTTCTTTTATTCTAATTCACCACAGTTGAGTGACATCAATTGCTATATGACTTTCTCTTCGTGGCTTATTTCACTGAGAACAATACCCACAAGGTCCATGCATGTTGCTGTAAATGGTAAGAGTTGTTTTCTTCATATGGCTAAATAATATTCTACGTCTCATTTACTGATGGACGTTAAGCTTGGCTTTTGTCAATACTTCAGTGAGAAGCATAGGTGTTCAAATTTCGTTTTAAAAAGGGCTGCTGCATCCTGTTTATATATTTATAGATTTGTTTCTTATATTTATTCATATATGCCTTTATTGATTCATTAATTATTAATCTAAAGTTACATGAGAAACATTAATATTACAAGACCCACACTATAACCAAGATCAACCCAGTTACTTCCCTGAAGTCACTCTCCATGAGCTTAGTAAGATACTGTATATACCATCTCCCCCAATCCACATTAATAATGCCAATCGTTTTGGCTACCTTCTCCTTGCTTTCATATATAACAACGCCACTCTCTTCCTCTTGGTAACTGTTACTCCAAACTTTTATTCTGTGAATCTGCTGATGTTTTGCTCCTTCAGTTTTATCTTGGCGCTTCGTCTCCACGCATGTGTTAAATCATTTGATACTTATTTTCTCTTCCTCACTTATTTCACTGAGCATAATATGCTCTAGCGCCATCCATGTTGCAGCAAATGCTAGGATTTGTTTTCTTGTGATGGCTGAGTAATATTCCTTTCTGTATATGTACCACATCTTCTATACCCATTAATCTATTGATGTCCATTAAGCTCGGTTTCTTTGAATAGTACTCTGATTAACATAGGGATATATATATCTTTATTAGCTGGGCAGATTCATTGGTTTTATTGGATTCTTTAATTAATTTATTCTTTATTTAATTATTATTAATCTATACGTAAAAGTATAACATGAGATTTTCTAGACTCCAACTGTCTCGAAATTCTTCCCAATGCCCCACTGCAGTCACTTCCATCAACAGAGCAATGTACTGTCGATTCACTGCCTGTGTTCACTGTTTGGTTCAGCCCTCACCGTGCACCCACATAAACAATATATGTGCTAATCATAATGCATCCTTTCTCTCCCCACTGTTATCCCTCCATTCTCCCATGTCCACATTAGTCTTTTTCCGTTTGGTAACTGGTAGTTCATTCTTGGGCTCTGTTTGTCTGCCACAATTTTGCTCCTTCAGTTCTTTCCTGCATCTCTAATTGCAGAGATTGGTCATATCATTTGATACTTGTCCTCCTGTCTTAACTCATTGAAAATAAAACCCCATTTTTTATCCATGTTGTCGCAAATGGGAGGATTTGCTTTCTTCTTATGGGTGAAATGCAATTAATTGTTTATATATACCACTTCTTCTTTATCCATTCATCTTCTGATGGAGATGCATCGGCTACTGTGAATTGTGCTGCGATAAACTAGGGGGTGCACATACCTTTTTTAAAATTTGGCTACTGCATTCTATCTACTTATCTATACAACTTTGTTTTCCTCTATGTATCTATCATCTGACAATCTATCTTCTTGCTATCTCACATCTATCATAGTCATCATCTATCTCTATCATCTCTCATCTATCTTCAACTGAAATCTCTGAACCCATCTATGAGTATTTCTTATTTCTCATATTTACACAATTACATGAGTAACACTGTTTACTAGAACTTCCATCACCAATATATCCCCAGATATCCCATTGCATTCACTATCCTCCAGTGCTGTAAAATAACGTAGAATCACTAGTCTTCTCTGTGACGTACAGTCCTCCACGTAACCCAACCCAACACTATGTACTCTCATTCAATTGCACCGTTTTTAACACCCTGTCCTACTTATCCCTCCACTATAGCACAACCGGCCCAGTCTCTTTCCTTTGGTAACCACTAGTAAATTCTTCTCTTCAGCGTGGCTTCTTCAGTTTGGTTATTTCACTTTTTTTCCATTTTTTATTACTCTGCTAGTGAGTGAAATCATTTACCATGTTTCTGACACTCCATCTCTTATTTCCCTGATCATAATTCTCTGCTATCTACATCCATGTTGTTGTAAATCGTAGGACTTGTTTTCCTCATATGGCTGAATAATATCCCTCTCCTCATCTTCTGGTGGTTACTGAACTTTGCTACTATTAATGCTGTGGTTATAAACATAGGTGAGCACATGTCTTGTTTAAACTGTGCTGCTGTATTCTGTTACTCTGTATTCATTTTATTGCATTTGTTCATTTAATAATATCTCATTAATGTACAATTACATTAATAAAATTATGTGTGCTAGAACCCGCCCATCACAAAGAACCCCAGGATTCGCAATTACAGTCACACACCGTGCGCACAGTAAGATACTGTAGAATCCCTATCTCTGTTCCCTGTTTTGTACAGCAATCCCCGGAATGCCCACCCACGCTTTTCTTGGAAATCATATAGCACTCTTTGTTTACTCCGCCCGCCGCCTCCATTTCCTTCTATCCAAAACATAACCTTTCCCTATGGAATCTCTTAATCCAATATTCAGTTCTGTGAATATGCTGATGTTTTGCTCCTTCAGTTTTTCTTGGTTCTACATCTCTACAGATGGTTCAAATCAATTGACACTTGTCTTTGTTCACCTCTTTTTTCATGAGTATAATGCAATCCAGTTCCTTCCGACTTGTAGCAAATGTTAGGACTCCCTTTTCTTCTTATGACTGATTAATATGCAACTGTCGAAATGTATCACAACATGTTTACACATTAATTGATGGACACATTAAACTGATGGACAGTTACCTGGGCTACGATGAATAGTGCTGATAAACCCGTGGATGTAAATGCCTTTTTAAACTCGGCTTCTGAAATGGATTTATTGATGAGCTTATTATTGATTTGTTGATTTACCATTAATCTACAATTACATGTGTCACGTGTTTACTAGACGCCCTTTACTACGTTTCACCCAATCCCCCCCTGCAGTCAATTCCATCACCATAGCAATGTACCGTAGAATCCCTAATTGTCTTCTCTGCTGGCCAGCACACCACGTGGACCCATTCCCACCTTATCCATGCTAACTGAGATGCACACTTTCTTCCCCACCTCCTTTCCCCTCCATTCATAACCATCCATCTCTGTCTCTTTACTTTGGTAACTGTGAATCTGTTCTTGTCCTCTGAGACACTGCTGTTTTCCTCCTTCAGTTTTTTCTTTGTTCTTATACTCCAATGATAAATGACGTCATCTTACCTATACATGTAGGCCAGAAATAGTTATGTTTGCTATGATGGTGCAGCTGTGCAAGGCTGAGCTCAGCCCACCGTCTGCTAGTGGGGTTTGCAGGAACAGCACTGTTGTCTGGAGATTCCATGATGTCACAGTGGGCTTCTTTCATGTAGACAGAATATGTTTGCTCAGATAATTTGTTTCCCACTTCAGAGCCTGCTATCCTACATGGGGTGTAAATATGGTAAGGTTTGTGCTGACCACCTTGAAAGCATCAGAGGAAATGGAAATGAGTTCCAAGATACTGCGTGATTCTTTTTATTTTGGCATCAATACCAGTTAGCTAAGCAACATTATTTTAATTAGACTACCCACATTATGAAATCCTCACCATATACAGCATAAGTGTCACTGTCCATGAGCCACGTATTGCACTGTATAATCACTACTCTGCTTTGCTGTTCTACCACCTTCCTCGTGCCCACAACCTGCCCACTCATGTGTGCTACACTTAACGCCCCATTTTACCTCTCTTTCCTCCCTTCCAAGCCATTCCCCTGTGTCACTTTCCCTTTGGTAACCGTTAGTCCTCTCTTCAGTTCATGGAAGCTGCTACTGTTTTGGTCCTTAACTATTTTTCTTTTATTCTAATTCACCACAGTTGAGTGACATCAATTGCTATATGACTTTCTCTTCGTGGCTTATTTCACTGAGAACAATACCCACAAGGTCCATGCATGTTGCTGTAAATGGTAAGAGTTGTTTTCTTCATATGGCTAAATAATATTCTACGTCTCATTTACTGATGGACGTTAAGCTTGGCTTTTGTCAATACTTCAGTGAGAAACATAGGTGTTCAAATTTCGTTTTTAAAAAGGGCTGCTGCATCCTGTTTATATATTTATAGATTTGTTTCTTATATTTATTCATATATGCCTTTATTGATTCATTCATTATTAATCTAAAGTTACATGAGAAACATTAATATTACAAGACCCACACTATAACCAAGATCAACCCAGTTACTTCCCTGAAGTCACTCTCCATGAGCTTAGTAAGATACTGTATATACCATCTCCCCCAATCCACATTAATAATGCCAATCGTTTTGGCTACCTTCTCCTTGCTTTCATATATAACAACGCCACTCTCTTCCTCTTGGTAACTGTTACTCCAAACTTTTATTCTGTGAATCTGCTGATGTTTTGCTCCTTCAGTTTTATCTTGGCGCTTCGTCTCCACGCATGTGTTAAATCATTTGATACTTATTTTCTCTTCCTCACTTATTTCACTGAGCATAATATGCTCTAGCGCCATCCATGTTGCAGCAAATGCTAGGATTTGTTTTCTTGTGATGGCTGAGTAATATTCCTTTCTGTATATGTACCACATCTTCTATACCCATTAATCTATTGATGTCCATTAAGCTCGGTTTCTTTGAATAGTACTCTGATTAACATAGGGATATATATATCTTTATTAGCTGGGCAGATTCATTGGTTTTATTGGATTCTTTAATTAATTTATTCTTTATTTAATTATTATTAATCTATACGTAAAAGTATAACATGAGATTTTCTAGACTCCAACTGTCTCGAAATTCTTCCCAATGCCCCACTGCAGTCACTTCCATCAACAGAGCAATGTACTGTCGATTCACTGCCTGTGTTCACTGTTTGGTTCAGCCCTCACCGTGCACCCACATAAACAATATATGTGCTAATCATAATGCATCCTTTCTCTCCCCACTGTTATCCCTCCATTCTCCCATGTCCACATTAGTCTTTTTCCGTTTGGTAACTGGTAGTTCATTCTTGGGCTCTGTTTGTCTGCCACAATTTTGCTCCTTCAGTTCTTTCCTGCATCTCTAATTGCAGAGATTGGTCATATCATTTGATACTTGTCCTCCTGTCTTAACTCATTGAAAATAAAACCCCATTTTTTATCCATGTTGTCGCAAATGGGAGGATTTGCTTTCTTCTTATGGGTGAAATGCAATTAATTGTTTATATATACCACTTCTTCTTTATCCATTCATCTTCTGATGGAGATGCATCGGCTACTGTGAAATGTGCTGCGATAAACTAGGTGGTGCACATACCTTTTTTAAAATTTGGCTACTGCATTCTATCTACTTATCTATACAACTTTGTTTTCCTCTATGTATCTATCATCTGACAATCTATCTTCTTGCTATCTCACATCTATCATAGTCATCATCTATCTCTATCATCTATCATCTATCTTCAACTGAAATCTCTGAACCCATCTATGAGTATTTCTTATTTCTCATATTTACACAATTACATGAGTAACACTGTTTACTAGAACTTCCATCACCAATATATCCCCAGATATCCCATTGCATTCACTATCCTCCAGTGCAGTAAAATAACGTAGAATCACTAGTCTTCTCTGTGACGTACAGTCCTCCACGTAACCCAACCCAACACTATGTACTCTCATTCAATTGCACCGTTTTTAACACCCTGTCCTACTTATCCCTCCACTATAGCACAACCGGCCCAGTCTCTTTCCTTTGGTAACCACTAGTAAATTCTTCTCTTCAGCGTGGCTTCTTCAGTTTGGTTATTTCACTTTTTTTCCATTTTTTATTACTCTGCTAGTGAGTGAAATCATTTACCATGTTTCTGACACTCCATCTCTTATTTCCCTGATCATAATTCTCTGCTATCTACATCCATGTTGTTGTAAATCGTAGGACTTGTTTTCCTCATATGGCTGAATAATATCCCTCTCCTCATCTTCTGGTGGTTACTGAACTTTGCTACTATTAATGCTGTGGTTATAAACATAGGTGAGCACATGTCTTGTTTAAACTGTGCTGCTGTATTCTGTTACTCTGTATTCATTTTATTGCATTTGTTCATTTAATAATATCTCATTAATGTACAATTACATTAATAAAATTATGTGTGCTAGAACCCGCCCATCACAAAGAACCCCAGGATTCGCAATTACAGTCACACACCGTGCGCACAGTAAGATACTGTAGAATCCCTATCACTGTTCCCTGTTTTGTACAGCAATCCCCGGAATGCCCACCCACGCTTTTCTTGGAAATCATATAGCACTCTTTGTTTACTCCGCCCGCCGCCTCCATTTCCTTCTATCCAAAACATAACCTTTCCCTATGGAATCTCTTAATCCAATATTCAGTTCTGTGAATATGCTGATGTTTTGCTCCTTCAGTTTTTCTTGGTTCTACATCTCTACAGATGGTTCAAATCAATTGACACTTGTCTTTGTTCACCTCTTTTTTCATGAGTATAATGCAATCCAGTTCCTTCCGACTTGTAGCAAATGTTAGGACTCCCTTTTCTTCTTATGACTGATTAATATGCAACTGTCGAAATGTACCACAACATGTTTACACATTAATTGATGGACACATTAAACTGATGGACAGTTACCTGGGCTACGATGAATAGTGCTGATAAACCCGTGGATGTAAATGCCTTTTTAAACTCGGCTTCTGAAATGGATTTATTGATGAGCTTATTATTGATTTGTTGATTTACCATTAATCTACAATTACATGTGTCACGTGTTTACTAGACGCCCTTTACTACGTTTCACCCAATCCCCCCCTGCAGTCAATTCCATCACCATAGCAATGTACCGTAGAATCGCTAATTGTCTTCTCTGCTGGCCAGCACACCACGTGGACCCATTCCCACCTTATCCATGCTAACTGAGATGCACACTTTCTTCCCCACCTCCTTTCCCCTCCATTCATAACCATCCATCTCTGTCTCTTTACTTTGGTAACTGTGAATCTGTTCTTGTCCTCTGAGACACTGCTGTTTTCCTCCTTCAGTTTTTTCTTTGTTCTTATACTCCAATGATAAATGACGTCATCTCACCTATACATGTAGGCCAGAAATAGTTATGTTTGCTATGATGGTGCAGCTGTGCAAGGCTGAGCTCAGCCCACCGTCTGCTAGTGGGGTTTGCAGGAACAGCACTGTTGTCTGGAGATTCCATGATGTCACAGTGGGCTTCTTTCATGTAGACAGAATATGTTTGCTCAGATAATTTGTTTCCCACTTCAGAGCCTGCTATCCTACATGGGGTGTAAATATGGTAAGGTTTGTGCTGACCACCTTGAAAGCATCAGAGGAAATGGAAATGAGTTCCAAGATACTGCGTGATTCTTTTTATTTTGGCATCAATACCAGTTAGCTAAGCAACATTATTTTAATTAGACTACCCACATTATGAAATCCTCACCATATACAGCATAAGTGTCACTGTCCATGAGCCACGTAATGCACTGTATAATCACTACTCTGCTTTGCTGTTCTACCACCTTCCTCGTGCCCACAACCTGCCCACTCATGTGTGCTACACTTAACGCCCCATTTTACCTCTCTTTCCTCCCTTCCAAGCCATTCCCCTGTGTCACTTTTCCTTTGGTAACCGTTAGTCCTCTCTTCAGTTCATGGAAGCTGCTACTGTTTTGGTCCTTAACTATTTTTCTTTTATTCTAATTCACCACAGTTGAGTGACATCAATTGCTATATGACTTTCTCTTCGTGGCTTATTTCACTGAGAACAATACCCACAAGGTCCATGCATGTTGCTGTAAATGGTAAGAGTTGTTTTCTTCATATGGCTAAATAATATTCTACGTCTCATTTACTGATGGACGTTAAGCTTGGCTTTTGTCAATACTTCAGTGAGAAACATAGGTGTTCAAATTTCGTTTTTAAAAAGGGCTGCTGCATCCTGTTTATATATTTATAGATTTGTTTCTTATATTTATTCATATATGCCTTTATTGATTCATTCATTATAAATCTAAAGTTACATGAGAAACATTAATATTACAAGACCCACACTATAACCAAGATCAACCCAGTTACTTCCCTGAAGTCACTCTCCATGAGCTTAGTAAGATACTGTATATACCATCTCCCCCAATCCACATTAATAATGCCAATCGTTTTGGCTACCTTCTCCTTGCTTTCATATATAACAACGCCACTCTCTTCCTCTTGGTAACTGTTACTCCAAACTTTTATTCTGTGAATCTGCTGATGTTTTGCTCCTTCAGTTTTATCTTGGCGCTTCGTCTCCATGCATGTGTTAAATCATTTGATACTTATTTTCTCTTCCTCACTTATTTCACTGAGCATAATATGCTCTAGCGCCATCCATGTTGCAGCAAATGCTAGGATTTGTTTTCTTGTGATGGCTGAGTAATATTCCTTTCTGTATATGTACCACATCTTCTATACCCATTAATCTATTGATGTCCATTAAGCTCGGTTTCTTTGAATAGTACTCTGATTAACATAGGGATATATATATCTTTATTAGCTGGGCAGATTCATTGGTTTTATTGGATTCTTTAATTAATTTATTCTTTATTTAATTATTATTAATCTATACGTAAAAGTATAACATGAGATTTTCTAGACTCCAACTGTCTCGAAATTCTTCCCAATGCCCCACTGCAGTCACTTCCATCAACAGAGCAACGTACTGTCGATTCACTGCCTGTGTTCACTGTTTGGTTCAGACCTCACCGTGCACCCACATAAACAATATATGTGCTAATCATAATGCATCCTTTCTCTCCCCACTGTTATCCCTCCATTCTCCCATGTCCACATTAGTCTTTTTCCGTTTGGTAACTGGTAGTTCATTCTTGGGCTCTGTTTGTCTGCCACAATTTTGCTCCTTCATTTCTTTCCTGCATCTCTAATTGCAGAGATTGGTCATATCATTTGATACTTGTCCTCCTGTCTTAACTCATTGAAAATAAAACCCCATTTTTTATCCATGTTGTCGCAAATGGGAGGATTTGCTTTCTTCTTATGGGTGAAATGCAATTAATTGTTTATATATACCACTTCTTCTTTATCCATTCATCTTCTGATGGAGATGCATCGGCTACTGTGAATTGTGCTGCGATAAACTAGGGGGTGCACATACCTTTTTTAAAATTTGGCTACTGCATTCTATCTACTTATCTATACAACTTTGTTTTCCTCTATGTATCTATCATCTGACAATCTATCTTCTTGCTATCTCACATCTATCATAGTCATCATCTATCTCTATCATCTCTCATCTATCTTCAACTGAAATCTCTGAACCCATCTATGAGTATTTCTTATTTCTCATATTTACACAATTACATGAGTAACACTGTTTACTAGAACTTCCATCACCAATATATCCCCAGATATCCCATTGCATTCACTATCCTCCAGTGCTGTAAAATAACGTAGAATCACTAGTCTTCTCTGTGACGTACAGTCCTCCACGTAACCCAACCCAACACTATGTACTCTCATTCAATTGCACCGTTTTTAACACCCTGTCCTACTTATCCCTCCACTATAGCACAACCGGCCCAGTCTCTTTCCTTTGGTAACCACTAGTAAATTCTTCTCTTCAGCGTGGCTTCTTCAGTTTGGTTATTTAACTTTTTTTCCATTTTTTATTACTCTGCTAGTGAGTGAAATCATTTACCATGTTTCTGACACTCCATCTCTTATTTCCCTGATCATAATTCTCTGCTATCTACATCCATGTTGTTGTAAATCGTAGGACTTGTTTTCCTCATATGGCTGAATAATATCCCTCTCCTCATCTTCTGGTGGTTACTGAACTTTGCTACTATTAATGCTGTGGTTATAAACATAGGTGAGCACATGTCTTGTTTAAACTGTGCTGCTGTATTCTGTTACTCTGTATTCATTTTATTGCATTTGTTCATTTAATAATATCTCATTAATGTACAATTACATTAATAAAATTATGTGTGCTAGAACCCGCCCATCACAAAGAACCCCAGGATTCGCAATTACAGTCACACACCGTGCGCACAGTAAGATACTGTAGAATCCCTATCACTGTTCCCTGTTTTGTACAGCAATCCCCGGAATGCCCACCCACGCTTTTCTTGGAAATCATATAGCACTCTTTGTTTACTCCGCCCGCCGCCTCCATTTCCTTCTATCCAAAACATAACCTTTCCCTATGGAATCTCTTAATCCAATATTCAGTTCTGTGAATATGCTGATGTTTTGCTCCTTCAGTTTTTCTTGGTTCTACATCTCTACAGATGGTTCAAATCAATTGACACTTGTCTTTGTTCACCTCTTTTTTCATGAGTATAATGCAATCCAGTTCCTTCCGACTTGTAGCAAATGTTAGGACTCCCTTTTCTTCTTATGACTGATTAATATGCAACTGTCGAAATGTACCACAACATGTTTACACATTAATTGATGGACACATTAAACTGATGGACAGTTACCTGGGCTACGATGAATAGTGCTGATAAACCCGTGGATGTAAATGCCTTTTTAAACTCGGCTTCTGAAATGGATTTATTGATGAGCTTATTATTGATTTGTTGATTTACCATTAATCTACAATTACATGTGTCACGTGTTTACTAGACGCCCTTTACTACGTTTCACCCAATCCCCCCCTGCAGTCAATTCCATCACCATAGCAATGTACCGTAGAATCGCTAATTGTCTTCTCTGCTGGCCAGCACACCACGTGGACCCATTCCCACCTTATCCATGCTAACTGAGATGCACACTTTCTTCCCCACCTCCTTTCCCCTCCATTCATAACCATCCATCTCTGTCTCTTTACTTTGGTAACTGTGAATCTGTTCTTGTCCTCTGAGACACTGCTGTTTTCCTCCTTCAGTTTTTTCTTTGTTCTTATACTCCAATGATAAATGACGTCATCTTACCTATACATGTAGGCCAGAAATAGTTATGTTTGCTATGATGGTGCAGCTGTGCAAGGCTGAGCTCTGCCCACCGTCTGCTAGTGGGGTTTGCAGGAACAGCACTGTTGTCTGGAGATTCCATGATGTCACAGTGGGCTTCTTTCATGTAGACAGAATATGTTTGCTCAGATAATTTGTTTCCCACTTCAGAGCCTGCTATCCTACATGGGGTGTAAATATGGTAAGGTTTGTGCTGACCACCTTGAAAGCATCAGAGGAAATGGAAATGAGTTCCAAGATACTGCGTGATTCTTTTTATTTTGGCATCAATACCAGTTAGCTAAGCAACATTATTTTAATTAGACTACCCACATTATGAAATCCTCACCATATACAGCATAAGTGTCACTGTCCATGAGCCACGTAATGCACTGAATAATCACTACTCTGCTTTGCTGTTCTACCACCTTCCTCGTGCCCACAACCTGCCCACTCATGTGTGCTACACTTAACGCCCCATTTTACCTCTCTTTCCTCCCTTCCAAGCCATTCCCCTGTGTCACTTTCCCTTTGGTAACCGTTAGTCCTCTCTTCAGTTCATGGAGGCTGCTACTGTTTTGGTCCTTAACTATTTTTCTTTTATTCTAATTCACCACAGTTGAGTGACATCAATTGCTATATGACTTTCTCTTCGTGGCTTATTTCACTGAGAACAATACCCACAAGGTCCATGCATGTTGCTGTAAATGGTAAGAGTTGTTTTCTTCATATGGCTAAATAATATTCTACGTCTCATTTACTGATGGACGTTAAGCTTGGCTTTTGTCAATACTTCAGTGAGAAACATAGGTGTTCAAATTTCGTTTTTAAAAAGGGCTGCTGCATCCTGTTTATATATTTATAGATTTGTTTCTTATATTTATTCATATATGCCTTTATTGATTCATTCATTATTAATCTAAAGTTACATGAGAAACATTAATATTACAAGACCCACACTATAACCAAGATCAACCCAGTTACTTCCCTGAAGTCACTCTCCATGAGCTTAGTAAGATACTGTATATACCATCTCCCCCAATTCACATTAATAATGCCAATCGTTTTGGCTACCTTCTCCTTGCTTTCATATATAACAACGCCACTCTCTTCCTCTTGGTAACTGTTACTCCAAACTTTTATTCTGTGAATCTGCTGATGTTTTGCTCCTTCAGTTTTATCTTGGCGCTTCGTCTCCACGCATGTGTTAAATCATTTGATACTTATTTTCTCTTCCTCACTTATTTCACTGAGCATAATATGCTCTAGCGCCATCCATGTTGCAGCAAATGCTAGGATTTGTTTTCTTGTGATGGCTGAGTAATATTCCTTTCTGTATATGTACCACATCTTCTATACCCATTAATCTATTGATGTCCATTAAGCTCGGTTTCTTTGAATAGTACTCTGATTAACATAGGGATATATATATCTTTATTAGCTGGGCAGATTCATTGGTTTTATTGGATTCTTTAATTAATTTATTCTTTATTTAATTATTATTAATCTATACGTAAAAGTATAACATGAGATTTTCTAGACTCCAACTGTCTCGAAATTCTTCCCAATGCCCCACTGCAGTCACTTCCATCAACAGAGCAATGTACTGTCGATTCACTGCCTGTGTTCACTGTTTGGTTCAGCCCTCACCGTGCACCCACATAAACAATATATGTGCTAATCATAATGCATCCTTTCTCTCCCCACTGTTATCCCTCCATTCTCCCATGTCCACATTAGTCTTTTTCCGTTTGGTAACTGGTAGTTCATTCTTGGGCTCTGTTTGTCTGCCACAATTTTGCTCCTTCAGTTCTTTCCTGCATCTCTAATTGCAGAGATTGGTCATATCATTTGATACTTGTCCTCCTGTCTTAACTCATTGAAAATAAAACCCCATTTTTTATCCATGTTGTCGCAAATGGGAGGATTTGCTTTCTTCTTATGGGTGAAATGCAATTAATTGTTTATATATACCACTTCTTCTTTATCCATTCATCTTCTGATGGAGATGCATCGGCTACTGTGAATTGTGCTGCGATAAACTAGGGGGTGCACATACCTTTTTTAAAATTTGGCTACTGCATTCTATCTACTTATCTATACAACTTTGTTTTCCTCTATGTATCTATCATCTGACAATCTATCTTCTTGCTATCTCACATCTATCATAGTCATCATCTATCTCTATCATCTCTCATCTATCTTCAACTGAAATCTCTGAACCCATCTATGAGTATTTCTTATTTCTCATATTTACACAATTACATGAGTAACACTGTTTACTAGAACTTCCATCACCAATATATCCCCAGATATCCCATTGCATTCACTATCCTCCAGTGCTGTAAAATAACGTAGAATCACTAGTCTTCTCTGTGACGTACAGTCCTCCACGTAACCCAACCCAACACTATGTACTCTCATTCAATTGCACCGTTTTTAACACCCTGTCCTACTTATCCCTCCACTATAGCACAACCGGCCCAGTCTCTTTCCTTTGGTAACCACTAGTAAATTCTTCTCTTCAGCGTGGCTTCTTCAGTTTGGTTATTTCACTTTTTTTCCATTTTTTATTACTCTGCTAGTGAGTGAAATCATTTACCATGTTTCTGACACTCCATCTCTTATTTCCCTGATCATAATTCTCTGCTATCTACATCCATGTTGTTGTAAATCGTAGGACTTGTTTTCCTCATATGGCTGAATAATATCCCTCTCCTCATCTTCTGGTGGTTACTGAACTTTGCTACTATTAATGCTGTGGTTATAAACATAGGTGAGCACATGTCTTGTTTAAACTGTGCTGCTGTATTCTGTTACTCTGTATTCATTTTATTGCATTTGTTCATTTAATAATATCTCATTAATGTACAATTACATTAATAAAATTATGTGTGCTAGAACACGCCCATCACAAAGAACCCCAGGATTCGCAATTACAGTCACACACCGTGCGCACAGTAAGATACTGTAGAATCCCTATCTCTGTTCCCTGTTTTGTACAGCAATCCCCGGAATGCCCACCCACGCTTTTCTTGGAAATCATATAGCACTCTTTGTTTACTCCGCCCGCCGCCTCCATTTCCTTCTATCCAAAACATAACCTTTCCCTATGGAATCTCTTAATCCAATATTCAGTTCTGTGAATATGCTGATGTTTTGCTCCTTCAGGTTTTCTTGGTTCTACATCTCTACAGATGGTTCAAATCAATTGACACTTGTCTTTGTTCACCTCTTTTTTCATGAGTATAATGCAATCCAGTTCCTTCCGACTTGTAGCAAATGTTAGGACTCCCTTTTCTTCTTATGACTGATTAATATGCAACTGTCGAAATGTATCACAACATGTTTACACATTAATTGATGGACACATTAAACTGATGGACAGTTACCTGGGCTACGATGAATAGTGCTGATAAACCCGTGGATGTAAATGCCTTTTTAAACTCGGCTTCTGAAATGGATTTATTGATGAGCTTATTATTGATTTGTTGATTTACCATTAATCTACAATTACATGTGTCACGTGTTTACTAGACGCCCTTTACTACGTTTCACCCAATCCCCCCCTGCAGTCAATTCCATCACCATAGCAATGTACCGTAGAATCCCTAATTGTCTTCTCTGCTGGCCAGCACACCACGTGGACCCATTCCCACCTTATCCATGCTAACTGAGATGCACACTTTCTTCCCCACCTCCTTTCCCCTCCATTCATAACCATCCATCTCTGTCTCTTTACTTTGGTAACTGTGAATCTGTTCTTGTCCTCTGAGACACTGCTGTTTTCCTCCTTCAGTTTTTTCTTTGTTCTTATACTCCAATGATAAATGACGTCATCTTACCTATACATGTAGGCCAGAAATAGTTATGTTTGCTATGATGGTGCAGCTGTGCAAGGCTGAGCTCAGCCCACCGTCTGCTAGTGGGGTTTGCAGGAACAGCACTGTTGTCTGGAGATTCCATGATGTCACAGTGGGCTTCTTTCATGTAGACAGAATATGTTTGCTCAGATAATTTGTTTCCCACTTCAGAGCCTGCTATCCTACATGGGGTGTAAATATGGTAAGGTTTGTGCTGACCACCTTGAAAGCATCAGAGGAAATGGAAATGAGTTCCAAGATACTGCGTGATTCTTTTTATTTTGGCATCAATACCAGTTAGCTAAGCAACATTATTTTAATTAGACTACCCACATTATGAAATCCTCACCATATACAGCATAAGTGTCACTGTCCATGAGCCACGTATTGCACTGTATAATCACTACTCTGCTTTGCTGTTCTACCAACTTCCTCGTGCCCACAACCTGCCCACTCATGTGTGCTACACTTAACGCCCCATTTTACCTCTCTTTCCTCCCTTCCAAGCCATTCCCCTGTGTCACTTTCCCTTTGGTAACCGTTAGTCCTCTCTTCAGTTCATGGAAGCTGCTACTGTTTTGGTCCTTAACTATTTTTCTTTTATTCTAATTCTCCACAGTTGAGTGACATCAATTGCTATATGACTTTCTCTTCGTGGCTTATTTCACTGAGAACAATACCCACAAGGTCCATGCATGTTGCTGTAAATGGTAAGAGTTGTTTTCTTCATATGGCTAAATAATATTCTACGTCTCATTTACTGATGGACGTTAAGCTTGGCTTTTGTCAATACTTCAGTGAGAAACATAGGTGTTCAAATTTCGTTTTTAAAAAGCGCTGCTGCATTCTGTTTATATATTTATAGATTTGTTTTTTATATTTATTCATATATGCCTTTATTGATTCATTAATTATTAATCTAAAGTTACATGAGAAACATTAATATTACAAGACCCACACTATAACCAAGATCAACCCAGTTACTTCCCTGAAGTCACTCTCCATGAGCTTAGTAAGATACTGTATATACCATCTCCCCCAATCCACATTAATAATGCCAATCGTTATGGCTACCTTCTCCTTGCTTTCATATATAACAACGCCACTCTCTTCCTCTTGGTAACTGTTACTCCAAACTTGTATTCTGTGAATCTGCTGATGTTTTGCTCCTTCAGTTTTATCTTGGCGCTTCGTCTCCACGCATGTGTTAAATCATTTGATACTTATTTTCTCTTCCTCACTTATTTCACTGAGCATAATATGCTCTAGCGCCATCCATGTTGCAGCAAAAGCTAGGATTTGTTTTCTTGTGATGGCTGAGTAATATTCCTTTCTGTATATGTACCACATCTTCTATACCCATTAATCTATTGATGTCCATTAAGCTCGGTTTCTTTGAATAGTACTCTGATTAACAGAGGGATATATATATCTTTATTAGCTGGGCAGATTCATTGGTTTTATTGGATTCTTTAATTAATTTATTCTTTATTTAATTATTATTAACCTATACCTAAAAGTATAACATGTGATTTTCTAGACTCCAACTGTCTCGAAATTCATCCCAATGCCCCACTGCAGTCACTTCCATCAACAGAGCAATGTACTGTCGATTCACTGCCTGTGTTCACTGTTTGGTTCAGCCCTCACCGTGCACCCACATAAACAATATATGTGCTAATCATAATGCATCCTTTCTCTCCCCACTGTTATCCCTCCATTCTCCCATGTCCACATTAGTCTTTTTCTGTTTGGTAACTGGTAGTTCATTCTTGGGCTCTGTTTGTCTGCCACAATTTTGCTCCTTCAGTTCTTTCCTGCATCTCTAATTGCAGAGATTGGTCATATCATTTGATACTTGTCCTCCTGTCTTAACTCATTGAAAATAAAACCCCATTTTTTATCCATGTTGTCGCAAATGGGAGGATTTGCTTTCTTCTTATGGGTGAAATGCAATTAATTGTTTATATATACCACTTCTTCTTTATCCATTCATCTTCTGATGGAGATGCATCGGCTACTGTGAATTGTGCTGCGATAAACTAGGGGGTGCACATACTTTTTTAAAATTTGGCTACTGCATTCTATCTACTTATCTATACAACTTTGTTTTCCTCTATGTATCTATCATCTGACAATCTATCTTCTTGCTATCTCACATCTATCATAGTCATCATCTATCTCTATCATCTCTCATCTATCTTCAACTGAAATCTCTGAACCCATCTATGAGTATTTCTTATTTCTCATATTTACACAATTACATGAGTAACACTGTTTACTAGAACTTCCATCACCAATATATCCCCAGATATCCCATTGCATTCACTATCCTCCAGTGCTGTAAAATAACGTAGAATCACTAGTCTTCTCTGTGACGTACAGTCCTCCACGTAACCCAACCCAACACTATGTACTCTCATTCAATTGCACCGTTTTTAACACCCTGTCCTACTTATCCCTCCACTATAGCACAACCGGCCCAGTCTCTTTCCTTTGGTAACCACTAGTAAATTCTTCTCTTCAGCGTGGCTTCTTCAGTTTGGTTATTTCACTTTTTTTCCATTTTTTATTACTCTGCTAGTGAGTGAAATCATTTACCATGTTTCTGACACTCCATCTCTTATTTCCCTGATCATAATTCTCTGCTATCTACATCCATGTTGTTGTAAATCGTAGGACTTGTTTTCCTCATATGGCTGAATAATATCCCTCTCCTCATCTTCTGGTGGTTACTGAACTTTGCTACTATTAATGCTGTGGTTATAAACATAGGTGAGCACATGTCTTGTTTAAACTGTGCTGCTGTATTCTGTTACTCTGTATTCATTTTATTGCATTTGTTCATTTAATAATATCTCATTAATGTACAATTACATTAATAAAATTATGTGTGCTAGAACCCGCCCATCACAAAGAACCCCAGGATTCGCAATTACAGTCACACACCGTGCGCACAGTAAGATACTGTAGAATCCCTATCTCTGTTCCCTGTTTTGTACAGCAATCCCCGGAATGCCCACCCACGCTTTTCTTGGAAATCATATAGCACTCTTTGTTTACTCCGCCCGCCGCCTCCATTTCCTTCTATCCAAAACATAACCTTTCCCTATGGAATCTCTTAATCCAATATTCAGTTCTGTGAATATGCTGATGTTTTGCTCCTTCAGTTTTTCTTGGTTCTACATCTCTACAGATGGTTCAAATCAATTGACACTTGTCTTTGTTCACCTCTTTTTTCATGAGTATAATGCAATCCAGTTCCTTCCGACTTGTAGCAAATGTTAGGACTCCCTTTTCTTCTTATGACTGATTAATATGCAACTGTCGAAATGTACCACAACATGTTTACACATTAATTGATGGACACATTAAACTGATGGACAGTTACCTGGGCTACGATGAATAGTGCTGATAAACCCGTGGATGTAAATGCCTTTTTAAACTCGGCTTCTGAAATGGATTTATTGATGAGCTTATTATTGATTTGTTGATTTACCATTAATCTACAATTACATGTGTCACGTGTTTACTAGACGCCCTTTACTACGTTTCACCCAATCCCCCCCTGCAGTCAATTCCATCACCATAGCAATGTACCGTAGAATCGCTAATTGTCTTCTCTGCTGGCCAGCACACCACGTGGACCCATTCCCACCTTATCCATGCTAACTGAGATGCACACTTTCTTCCCCACCTCCTTTCCCCTCCATTCATAACCATCCATCACTGTCTCTTTACTTTGGTAACTGTGAATCTGTTCTTGTCCTCTGAGACACTGCTGTTTTCCTCCTTCAGATTTTTCTTTGTTCTTATACTCCAATGATAAATGACGTCATCTTACCTATACATGTAGGCCAGAAATAGTTATGTTTGCTATGATGGTGCAGCTGTGCAAGGCTGAGCTCTGCCCACCGTCTGCTAGTGGGGTTTGCAGGAACAGCACTGTTGTCTGGAGATTCCATGATGTCACAGTGGGCTTCTTTCATGTAGACAGAATATGTTTGCTCAGATAATTTGTTTCCCACTTCAGAGCCTGCTATCCTACATGGGGTGTAAATATGGTAAGGTTTGTGCTGACCACCTTGAAAGCATCAGAGGAAATGGAAATGAGTTCCAAGATACTGCGTGATTCTTTTTATTTTGGCATCAATACCAGTTAGCTAAGCAACATTATTTTAATTAGACTACCCACATTATGAAATCCTCACCATATACAGCATAAGTGTCACTGTCCATGAGCCACGTATTGCACTGTATAATCACTACTCTGCTTTGCTGTTCTACCACCTTCCTCGTGCCCACAACCTGCCCACTCATGTGTGCTACACTTAACGCCCCATTTTACCTCTCTTTCCTCCCTTCCAAGCCATTCCCCTGTGTCACTTTCCCTTTGGTAACCGTTAGTCCTCTCTTCAGTTCATGGAAGCTGCTACTGTTTTGGTCCTTAACTATTTTTCTTTTATTCTAATTCTCCACAGTTGAGTGACATCAATTGCTATATGACTTTCTCTTCGTGGCTTATTTCACTGAGAACAATACCCACAAGGTCCATGCATGTTGCTGTAAATGGTAAGAGTTGTTTTCTTCATATGGCTAAATAATATTCTACGTCTCATTTACTGATGGACGTTAAGCTTGGCTTTTGTCAATACTTCAGTGAGAAACATAGGTGTTCAAATTTCGTTTTTAAAAAGGGCTGCTGCATCCTGTTTATATATTTATAGATTTGTTTCTTATATTTATTCATATATGCCTTTATTGATTCATTCATTATAAATCTAAAGTTACATGAGAAACATTAATATTACAAGACCCACACTATAACCAAGATCAACCCAGTTACTTCCCTGAAGTCACTCTCCATGAGCTTAGTAAGATACTGTATATACCATCTCCCCCAATCCACATTAATAATGCCAAACGTTTTGGCTACCTTCTCCTTGCTTTCATATATAACAACGCCACTCTCTTCCTCTTGGTAACTGTTACTCCAAACTTGTATTCTGTGAATCTGATGATGTTTTGCTCCTTCAGTTTTATCTTGGCGCTTCGTCTCCACGCATGTGTTAAATCATTTGATACTTATTTTCTCTTCCTCACTTATTTCACTGAGCATAATATGCTCTAGCGCCATCCATGTTGCAGCAAATGCTAGGATTTGTTTTCTTGTGATGGCTGAGTAATATTCCTTTCTGTATATGTACCACATCTTCTATACCCATTAATCTATTGATGTCCATTAAGCTCGGTTTCTTTGAATAGTACTCTGATTAACATAGGGATATATATATATCTTTATTAGCTGGGCAGATTCATTGGTTTTATTGGATTCTTTAATTAATTTATTCTTTATTTAATTATTATTAATCTATACGTAAAAGTATAACATGAGATTTTCTAGACTCCAACTGTCTCGAAATTCTTCCCAATGCCCCACTGCAGTCACTTCCATCAACAGAGCAATGTACTGTCGATTCACTGCCTGTGTTCACTGTTTGGTTCAGCCCTCACCGTGCACCCACATAAACAATATATGTGCTAATCATAATGCATCCTTTCTCTCCCCACTGTTATCCCTCCATTCTCCCATGTCCACATTAGTCTTTTTCTGTTTGGTAACTGGTAGTTCATTCTTGGGCTCTGTTTGTCTGCCACAATTTTGCTCCTTCAGTTCTTTCCTGCATCTCTAATTGCAGAGATTGGTCATATCATTTGATACTTGTCCTCCTGTCTTAACTCATTGAAAATAAAACCCCATTTTTTATCCATGTTGTCGCAAATGGGAGGATTTGCTTTCTTCTTATGGGTGAAATGCAATTAATTGTTTATATATACCACTTCTTCTTTATCCATTCATCTTCTGATGGAGATGCATCGGCTACTGTGAATTGTGCTGCGATAAACTAGGGGGTGCACATACCTTTTTTAAAATTTGGCTACTGCATTCTATCTACTTATCTATACAACTTTGTTTTCCTCTATGTATCTATCATCTGACAATCTATCTTCTTGCTATCTCACATCTATCATAGTCATCATCTATCTCTATCATCTCTCATCTATCTTCAACTGAAATCTCTGAACCCATCTATGAGTATTTCTTATTTCTCATATTTACACAATTACATGAGTAACACTGTTTACTAGAACTTCAATCACCAATATATCCCCAGATATCCCATTGCATTCACTATCCTCCAGTGCTGTAAAATAACGTAGAATCACTAGTCTTCTCTGTGACGTACAGTCCTCCACGTAACCCAACCCAACACTATGTACTCTCATTCAATTGCACCGTTTTTAACACCCTGTCCTACTTATCCCTCCACTATAGCACAACCGGCCCAGTCTCTTTCCTTTGGTAACCACTAGTAAATTCTTCTCTTCAGCGTGGCTTCTTCAGTTTGGTTATTTCACTTTTTTTCCATTTTTTATTACTCTGCTAGTGAGTGAAATCATTTACCATGTTTCTGACACTCCATCTCTTATTTCCCTGATCATAATTCTCTGCTATCTACATCCATGTTGTTGTAAATCGTAGGACTTGTTTTCCTCATATGGCTGAATAATATCCCTCTCCTCATCTTCTGGTGGTTACTGAACTTTGCTACTATTAATGCTGTGGTTATAAACATAGGTGAGCACATGTCTTGTTTAAACTGTGCTGCTGTATTCTGTTACTCTGTATTCATTTTATTGCATTTGTTCATTTAATAATATCTCATTAATGTACAATTACATTAATAAAATTATGTGTGCTAGAACCCGCCCATCACAAAGAACCCCAGGATTCGCAATTACAGTCACACACCGTGCGCACAGTAAGATACTGTAGAATCCCTATCTCTGTTCCCTGTTTTGTACAGCAATCCCCGGAATGCCCACCCACGCTTTTCTTGGAAATCATATAGCACTCTTTGTTTACTCCGCCCGCCGCCTCCATTTCCTTCTATCCAAAACATAACCTTTCCCTATGGAATCTCTTAATCCAATATTCAGTTCTGTGAATATGCTGATGTTTTGCTCCTTCAGTTTTTCTTGGTTCTACATCTCTACAGATGGTTCAAATCAATTGACACTTGTCTTTGTTCACCTCTTTTTTCATGAGTATAATGCAATCCAGTTCCTTCCGACTTGTAGCAAATGTTAGGACTCCCTTTTCTTCTTATGACTGATTAATATGCAACTGTCGAAATGTATCACAACATGTTTACACATTAATTGATGGACACATTAAACTGATGGACAGTTACCTGGGCTACGATGAATAGTGCTGATAAACCCGTGGATGTAAATGCCTTTTTAAACTCGGCTTCTGAAATGGATTTATTGATGAGCTTATTATTGATTTGTTGATTTACCATTAATCTACAATTACATGTGTCACGTGTTTACTAGACGCCCTTTACTACGTTTCACCCAATCCCCCCCTGCAGTCAATTCCATCACCATAGCAATGTACCGTAGAATCCCTAATTGTCTTCTCTGCTGGCCAGCACACCACGTGGACCCATTCCCACCTTATCCATGCTAACTGAGATGCACACTTTCTTCCCCACCTCCTTTCCCCTCCATTCATAACCATCCATCTCTGTCTCTTTACTTTGGTAACTGTGAATCTGTTCTTGTCCTCTGAGACACTGCTGTTTTCCTCCTTCAGTTTTTTCTTTGTTCTTATACTCCAATGATAAATGACGTCATCTTACCTATACATGTAGGCCAGAAATAGTTATGTTTGCTATGATGGTGCAGCTGTGCAAGGCTGAGCTCAGCCCACCGTCTGCTAGTGGGGTTTGCAGGAACAGCACTGTTGTCTGGAGATTCCATGATGTCACAGTGGGCTTCTTTCATGTAGACAGAATATGTTTGCTCAGATAATTTGTTTCCCACTTCAGAGCCTGCTATCCTACATGGGGTGTAAATATGGTAAGGTTTGTGCTGACCACCTTGAAAGCATCAGAGGAAATGGAAATGAGTTCCAAGATACTGCGTGATTCTTTTTATTTTGGCATCAATACCAGTTAGCTAAGCAACATTATTTTAATTAGACTACCCACATTATGAAATCCTCACCATATACAGCATAAGTGTCACTGTCCATGAGCCACGTATTGCACTGTATAATCACTACTCTGCTTTGCTGTTCTACCACCTTCCTCGTGCCCACAACCTGCCCACTCATGTGTGCTACACTTAACGCCCCATTTTACCTCTCTTTCCTCCCTTCCAAGCCATTCCCCTGTGTCACTTTCCCTTTGGTAACCGTTAGTCCTCTCTTCAGTTCATGGAAGCTGCTACTGTTTTGGTCCTTAACTATTTTTCTTTTATTCTAATTCTCCACAGTTGAGTGACATCAATTGCTATATGACTTTCTCTTCGTGGCTTATTTCACTGAGAACAATACCCACAAGGTCCATGCATGTTGCTGTAAATGGTAAGAGTTGTTTTCTTCATATGGCTAAATAATATTCTACGTCTCATTTACTGATGGACGTTAAGCTTGGCTTTTGTCAATACTTCAGTGAGAAACATAGGTGTTCAAATTTCGTTTTTAAAAAGGGCTGCTGCATCCTGTTTATATATTTATAGATTTGTTTCTTATATTTATTCATATATGCCTTTATTGATTCATTCATTATTAATCTAAAGTTACATGAGAAACATTAATATTACAAGACCCACACTATAACCAAGATCAACCCAGTTACTTCCCTGAAGTCACTCTCCATGAGCTTAGTAAGATACTGTATATACCATCTCCCCCAATCCACATTAATAATGCCAAACGTTTTGGCTACCTTCTCCTTGCTTTCATATATAACAACGCCACTCTCTTCCTCTTGGTAACTGTTACTCCAAACTTGTATTCTGTGAATCTGCTGATGTTTTGCTCCTTCAGTTTTATCTTGGCGCTTCGTCTCCACGCATGTGTTAAATCATTTGATACTTATTTTCTCTTCCTCACTTATTTCACTGAGCATAATATGCTCTAGCGCCATCCATGTTGCAGCAAATGCTAGGATTTGTTTTCTTGTGATGGCTGAGTAATATTCCTTTCTGTATATGTACCACATCTTCTATACCCATTAATCTATTGATGTCCATTAAGCTCGGTTTCTTTGAATAGTACTCTGATTAACAGAGGGATATATATATATCTTTATTAGCTGGGCAGATTCATTGGTTTTATTGGATTCTTTAATTAATTTATTCTTTATTTAATTATTATTAATCTATACGTAAAAGTATAACATGAGATTTTCTAGACTCCAACTGTCTCGAAATTCTTCCCAATGCCCCACTGCAGTCACTTCCATCAACAGAGCAATGTACTGTCGATTCACTGCCTGTGTTCACTGTTTGGTTCAGCCCTCACCGTGCACCCACATAAACAATATATGTGCTAATCATAATGCATCCTTTCTCTCCCCACTGTTATCCCTCCATTCTCCCATGTCCACATTAGTCTTTTTCCGTTTGGTAACTGGTAGTTCATTCTTGGGCTCTGTTTGTCTGCCACAATTTTGCTCCTTCAGTTCTTTCCTGCATCTCTAATTGCAGAGATTGGTCATATCATTTGATACTTGTCCTCCTGTCTTAACTCATTGAAAATAAAAAACCATTTTTTATCCATGTTGTCGCAAATGGGAGGATTTGCTTTCTTCTTATGGGTGAAATGCAATTAATTGTTTATATATACCACTTCTTCTTTATCCATTCATCTTCTGATGGAGATGCATCGGCTACTGTGAATTGTGCTGCGATAAACTAGGGGGTGCACATACCTTTTTTAAAATTTGGCTACTGCATTCTATCTACTTATCTATACAACTTTGTTTTCCTCTATGTATCTATCATCTGACAATCTATCTTCTTGCTATCTCACATCTATCATAGTCATCATCTATCTCTATCATCTCTCATCTATCTTCAACTGAAATCTCTGAACCCATCTATGAGTATTTCTTATTTCTCATATTTACACAATTACATGAGTAACACTGTTTACTAGAACTTCCATCACCAATATATCCCCAGATATCCCATTGCATTCACTATCCTCCAGTGCTGTAAAATAACGTAGAATCACTAGTCTTCTCTGTGACGTACAGTCCTCCACGTAACCCAACCCAACACTATGTACTCTCATTCAATTGCACCGTTTTTAACACCCTGTCCTACTTATCCCTCCACTATAGCACAACCGGCCCAGTCTCTTTCCTTTGGTAACCACTAGTAAATTCTTCTCTTCAGCGTGGCTTCTTCAGTTTGGTTATTTCACTTTTTTTCCATTTTTTATTACTCTGCTAGTGAGTGAAATCATTTACCATGTTTCTGACACTCCATCTCTTATTTCCCTGATCATAATTCTCTGCTATCTACATCCATGTTGTTGTAAATCGTAGGACTTGTTTTCCTCATATGGCTGAATAATATCCCTCTCCTCATCTTCTGGTGGTTACTGAACTTTGCTACTATTAATGCTGTGGTTATAAACATAGGTGAGCACATGTCTTGTTTAAACTGTGCTGCTGTATTCTGTTACTCTGTATTCATTTTATTGCATTTGTTCATTTAATAATATCTCATTAATGTACAATTACATTAATAAAATTATGTGTGCTAGAACCCGCCCATCACAAAGAACCCCAGGATTCGCAATTACAGTCACACACCGTGCGCACAGTAAGATACTGTAGAATCCCTATCTCTGTTCCCTGTTTTGTACAGCAATCCCCGGAATGCCCACCCACGCTTTTCTTGGAAATCATATAGCACTCTTTGTTTACTCCGCCCGCCGCCTCCATTTCCTTCTATCCAAAACATAACCTTTCCCTATGGAATCTCTTAATCCAATATTCAGTTCTGTGAATATGCTGATGTTTTGCTCCTTCAGTTTTTCTTGGTTCTACATCTCTACAGATGGTTCAAATCAATTGACACTTGTCTTTGTTCACCTCTTTTTTCATGAGTATAATGCAATCCAGTTCCTTCCGACTTGTAGCAAATGTTAGGACTCCCTTTTCTTCTTATGACTGATTAATATGCAACTGTCGAAATGTACCACAACATGTTTACACATTAATTGATGGACACATTAAACTGATGGACAGTTACCTGGGCTACGATGAATAGTGCTGATAAACCCGTGGATGTAAATGCCTTTTTAAACTCGGCTTCTGAAATGGATTTATTGATGAGCTTATTATTGATTTGTTGATTTACCATTAATCTACAATTACATGTGTCACGTGTTTACTAGACGCCCTTTACTACGTTTCACCCAATCCCCCCCTGCAGTCAATTCCATCACCATAGCAATGTACCGTAGAATCGCTAATTGTCTTCTCTGCTGGCCAGCACACCACGTGGACCCATTCCCACCTTATCCATGCTAACTGAGATGCACACTTTCTTCCCCACCTCCTTTCCCCTCCATTCATAACCATCCATCTCTGTCTCTTTACTTTGGTAACTGTGAATCTGTTCTTGTCCTCTGAGACACTGCTGTTTTCCTCCTTCAGATTTTTCTTTGTTCTTATACTCCAATGATAAATGACGTCATCTTACCTATACATGTAGGCCAGAAATAGTTATGTTTGCTATGATGGTGCAGCTGTGCAAGGCTGAGCTCTGCCCACCGTCTGCTAGTGGGGTTTGCAGGAACAGCACTGTTGTCTGGAGATTCCATGATGTCACAGTGGGCTTCTTTCATGTAGACAGAATATGTTTGCTCAGATAATTTGTTTCCCACTTCAGAGCCTGCTATCCTACATGGGGTGTAATTATGGTAAGGTTTGTGCTGACCACCTTGAAAGCATCAGAGGAAATGGAAATGAGTTCCAAGATACTGCGTGATTCTTTTTATTTTGGCATCAATACCAGTTAGCTAAGCAACATTATTTTAATTAGACTACCCACATTATGAAATCCTCACCATATACAGCATAAGTGTCACTGTCCATGAGCCACGTATTGCACTGTATAATCACTACTCTGCTTTGCTGTTCTACCACCTTCCTCGTGCCCACAACCTGCCCACTCATGTGTGCTACACTTAACGCCCCATTTTACCTCTCTTTCCTCCCTTCCAAGCCATTCCCCTGTGTCACTTTCCCTTTGGTAACCGTTAGTCCTCTCTTCAGTTCATGGAAGCTGCTACTGTTTTGGTCCTTAACTATTTTTCTTTTATTCTAATTCTCCACAGTTGAGTGACATCAATTGCTATATGACTTTCTCTTCGTGGCTTATTTCACTGAGAACAATACCCACAAGGTCCATGCATGTTGCTGTAAATGGTAAGAGTTGTTTTCTTCATATGGCTAAATAATATTCTACGTCTCATTTACTGATGGACGTTAAGCTTGGCTTTTGTCAATACTTCAGTGAGAAACATAGGTGTTCAAATTTCGTTTTTAAAAAGGGCTGCTGCATCCTGTTTATATATTTATAGATTTGTTTCTTATATTTATTCATATATGCCTTTATTGATTCATTCATTATTAATCTAAAGTTACATGAGAAACATTAATATTACAAGACCCACACTATAACCAAGATCAACCCAGTTACTTCCCTGAAGTCACTCTCCATGAGCTTAGTAAGATACTGTATATACCATCTCCCCCAATCCACATTAATAATGCCAAACGTTTTAGCTACCTTCTCCTTGCTTTCATATATAACAACGCCACTCTCTTCCTCTTGGTAACTGTTACTCCAAACTTGTATTCTGTGAATCTGATGATGTTTTGCTCCTTCAGTTTTATCTTGGCGCTTCGTCTCCACGCATGTGTTAAATCATTTGATACTTATTTTCTCTTCCTCACTTATTTCACTGAGCATAATATGCTCTAGCGCCATCCATGTTGCAGCAAATGCTAGGATTTGTTTTCTTGTGATGGCTGAGTAATATTCCTTTCTGTATATGTACCACAACTTCTATACCCATTAATCTATTGATGTCCATTAAGCTCGGTTTCTTTGAATAGTACTCTGATTAACATAGGGATATATATATATCTTTATTAGCTGGGCAGATTCATTGGTTTTATTGGATTCTTTAATTAATTTATTCTTTATTTAATTATTATTAATCTATACGTAAAAGTATAACATGAGATTTTCTAGACTCCAACTGTCTCGAAATTCTTCCCAATGCCCCACTGCAGTCACTTCCATCAACAGAGCAATGTACTGTCGATTCACTGCCTGTGTTCACTGTTTGGTTCAGCCCTCACCGTGCACCCACATAAACAATATATGTGCTAATCATAATGCATCCTTTCTCTCCCCACTGTTATCCCTCCATTCTCCCATGTCCACATTAGTCTTTTTCCGTTTGGTAACTGGTAGTTCATTCTTGGGCTCTGTTTGTCTGCCACAATTTTGCTCCTTCAGTTCTTTCCTGCATCTCTAATTGCAGAGATTGGTCATATCATTTGATACTTGTCCTCCTGTCTTAACTCATTGAAAATAAAAAACCATTTTTTATCCATGTTGTCGCAAATGGGAGGATTTGCTTTCTTCTTATGGGTGAAATGCAATTAATTGTTTATATATACCACTTCTTCTTTATCCATTCATCTTCTGATGGAGATGCATCGGCTACTGTGAATTGTGCTGCGATAAACTAGGGGGTGCACATACCTTTTTTAAAATTTGGCTACTGCATTCTATCTACTTATCTATACAACTTTGTTTTCCTCTATGTATCTATCATCTGACAATCTATCTTCTTGCTATCTCACATCTATCATAGTCATCATCTATCTCTATCATCTCTCATCTATCTTCAACTGAAATCTCTGAACCCATCTATGAGTATTTCTTATTTCTCATATTTACACAATTACATGAGTAACACTGTTTACTAGAACTTCCATCACCAATATATCCCCAGATATCCCATTGCATTCACTATCCTCCAGTGCTGTAAAATAACGTAGAATCACTAGTCTTCTCTGTGACGTACAGTCCTCCACGTAACCCAACCCAACACTATGTACTCTCATTCAATTGCACCGTTTTTAACACCCTGTCCTACTTATCCCTCCACTATAGCACAACCGGCCCAGTCTCTTTCCTTTGGTAACCACTAGTAAATTCTTCTCTTCAGCGTGGCTTCTTCAGTTTGGTTATTTCACTTTTTTTCCATTTTTTATTACTCTGCTAGTGAGTGAAATCATTTACCATGTTTCTGACACTCCATCTCTTATTTCCCTGATCATAATTCTCTGCTATCTACATCCATGTTGTTGTAAATCGTAGGACTTGTTTTCCTCATATGGCTGAATAATATCCCTCTCCTCATCTTCTGGTGGTTACTGAACTTTGCTACTATTAATGCTGTGGTTATAAACATAGGTGAGCACATGTCTTGTTTAAACTGTGCTGCTGTATTCTGTTACTCTGTATTCATTTTATTGCATTTGTTCATTTAATAATATCTCATTAATGTACAATTACATTAATAAAATTATGTGTGCTAGAACCCGCCCATCACAAAGAACCCCAGGATTCGCAATTACAGTCACACACCGTGCGCACAGTAAGATACTGTAGAATCCCTATCTCTGTTCCCTGTTTTGTACAGCAATCCCCGGAATGCCCACCCACGCTTTTCTTGGAAATCATATAGCACTCTTTGTTTACTCCGCCCGCCGCCTCCATTTCCTTCTATCCAAAACATAACCTTTCCCTATGGAATCTCTTAATCCAATATTCAGTTCTGTGAATATGCTGATGTTTTGCTCCTTCAGTTTTTCTTGGTTCTACATCTCTACAGATGGTTCAAATCAATTGACACTTGTCTTTGTTCACCTCTTTTTTCATGAGTATAATGCAATCCAGTTCCTTCCGACTTGTAGCAAATGTTAGGACTCCCTTTTCTTCTTATGACTGATTAATTTGCAACTGTCGAAATGTATCACAACATGTTTACACATTAATTGATGGACACATTAAACTGATGGACAGTTACCTGGGCTACGATGAATAGTGCTGATAAACCCGTGGATGTAAATGCCTTTTTAAACTCGGCTTCTGAAATGGATTTATTGATGAGCTTATTATTGATTTGTTGATTTACCATTAATCTACAATTACATGTGTCACGTGTTTACTAGACGCCCTTTACTACGTTTCACCCAATCCCCCCCTGCAGTCAATTCCATCACCATAGCAATGTACCGTAGAATCGCTAATTGTTTTCTCTGCTGGCCAGCACACCACGTGGACCCATTCCCACCTTATCCATGCTAACTGAGATGCACACTTTCTTCCCCACCTCCTTTCCCCTCCATTCATAACCATCCATCTCTGTCTCTTTACTTTGGTAACTGTGAATCTGTTCTTGTCCTCTGAGACACTGCTGTTTTCCTCCTTCAGATTTTTCTTTGTTCTTATACTCCAATGATAAATGACGTCATCTTACCTATACATGTAGGCCAGAAATAGTTATGTTTGCTATGATGGTGCAGCTGTGCAAGGCTGAGCTCTGCCCACCGTCTGCTAGTGGGGTTTGCAGGAACAGCACTGTTGTCTGGAGATTCCATGATGTCACAGTGGGCTTCTTTCATGTAGACAGAATATGTTTGCTCAGATAATTTGTTTCCCACTTCAGAGCCTGCTATCCTACATGGGGTGTAAATATGGTAAGGTTTGTGCTGACCACCTTGAAAGCATCAGAGGAAATGGAAATGAGTTCCAAGATACTGCGTGATTCTTTTTATTTTGGCATCAATACCAGTTAGCTAAGCAACATTATTTTAATTAGACTACCCACATTATGAAATCCTCACCATATACAGCATAAGTGTCACTGTCCATGAGCCACGTATTGCACTGTATAATCACTACTCTGCTTTGCTGTTCTACCACCTTCCTCGTGCCCACAACCTGCCCACTCATGTGTGCTACACTTAACGCCCCATTTTACCTCTCTTTCCTCCCTTCCAAGCCATTCCCCTGTGTCACTTTCCCTTTGGTAACCGTTAGTCCTCTCTTCAGTTCATGGAAGCTGCTACTGTTTTGGTCCTTAACTATTTTTCTTTTATTCTAATTCTCCACAGTTGAGTGACATCAATTGCTATATGACTTTCTCTTCGTGGCTTATTTCACTGAGAACAATACCCACAAGGTCCATGCATGTTGCTGTAAATGGTAAGAGTTGTTTTCTTCATATGGCTAAATAATATTCTACGTCTCATTTACTGATGGACGTTAAGCTTGGCTTTTGTCAATACTTCAGTGAGAAACATAGGTGTTCAAATTTCGTTTTTAAAAAGGGCTGCTGCATCCTGTTTATATATTTATAGATTTGTTTCTTATATTTATTCATATATGCCTTTATTGATTCATTCATTATTAATCTAAAGTTACATGAGAAACATTAATATTACAAGACCCACACTATAACCAAGATCAACCCAGTTACTTCCCTGAAGTCACTCTCCATGAGCTTAGTAAGATACTGTATATACCATCTCCCCCAATCCACATTAATAATGCCAAACGTTTTGGCTACCTTCTCCTTGCTTTCATATATAACAACGCCACTCTCTTCCTCTTGGTAACTGTTACTCCAAACTTGTATTCTGTGAATCTGATGATGTTTTGCTCCTTCAGTTTTATCTTGGCGCTTCGTCTCCACGCATGTGTTAAATCATTTGATACTTATTTTCTCTTCCTCACTTATTTCACTGAGCATAATATGCTCTAGCGCCATCCATGTTGCAGCAAATGCTAGGATTTGTTTTCTTGTGATGGCTGAGTAATATTCCTTTCTGTATATGTACCACATCTTCTATACCCATTAATCTATTGATGTCCATTAAGCTCGGTTTCTTTGAATAGTACTCTGATTAACATAGGGATATATATATATCTTTATTAGCTGGGCAGATTCATTGGTTTTATTGGATTCTTTAATTAATTTATTCTTTATTTAATTATTATTAATCTATACGTAAAAGTATAACATGAGATTTTCTAGACTCCAACTGTCTCGAAATTCTTCCCAATGCCCCACTGCAGTCACTTCCATCAACAGAGCAATGTACTGTCGATTCACTGCCTGTGTTCACTGTTTGGTTCAGCCCTCACCGTGCACCCACATAAACAATATATGTGCTAATCATAATGCATCCTTTCTCTCCCCACTGTTATCCCTCCATTCTCCCATGTCCACATTAGTCTTTTTCCGTTTGGTAACTGGTAGTTCATTCTTGGGCTCTGTTTGTCTGCCACAATTTTGCTCCTTCAGTTCTTTCCTGCATCTCTAATTGCAGAGATTGGTCATATCATTTGATACTTGTCCTCCTGTCTTAACTCATTGAAAATAAAACCCCATTTTTTATCCATGTTGTCGCAAATGGGAGGATTTGCTTTCTTCTTATGGGTGAAATGCAATTAATTGTTTATATATACCACTTCTTCTTTATCCATTCATCTTCTGATGGAGATGCATCGGCTACTGTGAATTGTGCTGCGATAAACTAGGGGGTGCACATACCTTTTTTAAAATTTGGCTACTGCATTCTATCTACTTATCTATACAACTTTGTTTTCCTCTATGTATCTATCATCTGACAATCTATCTTCTTGCTATCTCACATCTATCATAGTCATCATCTATCTCTATCATCTCTCATCTATCTTCAACTGAAATCTCTGAACCCATCTATGAGTATTTCTTATTTCTCATATTTACACAATTACATGAGTAACACTGTTTACTAGAACTTCCATCACCAATATATCCCCAGATATCCCATTGCATTCACTATCCTCCAGTGCTGTAAAATAACGTAGAATCACTAGTCTTCTCTGTGACGTACAGTCCTCCACGTAACCCAACCCAACACTATGTACTCTCATTCAATTGCACCGTTTTTAACACCCTGTCCTACTTATCCCTCCACTATAGCACAACCGGCCCAGTCTCTTTCCTTTGGTAACCACTAGTAAATTCTTCTCTTCAGCGTGGCTTCTTCAGTTTGGTTATTTCACTTTTTTTCCATTTTTTATTACTCTGCTAGTGAGTGAAATCATTTACCATGTTTCTGACACTCCATCTCTTATTTCCCTGATCATAATTCTCTGCTATCTACATCCATGTTGTTGTAAATCGTAGGACTTGTTTTCCTCATATGGCTGAATAATATCCCTCTCCTCATCTTCTGGTGGTTACTGAACTTTGCTACTATTAATGCTGTGGTTATAAACATAGGTGAGCACATGTCTTGTTTAAACTGTGCTGCTGTATTCTGTTACTCTGTATTCATTTTATTGCATTTGTTCATTTAATAATATCTCATTAATGTACAATTACATTAATAAAATTATGTGTGCTAGAACCCGCCCATCACAAAGAACCCCAGGATTCGCAATTACAGTCACACACCGTGCGCACAGTAAGATACTGTAGTATCCCTATCTCTGTTCCCTGTTTTGTACAGCAATCCCCGGAATGCCCACCCACGCTTTTCTTGGAAATCATATAGCACTCTTTGTTTACTCCGCCCGCCGCCTCCATTTCCTTCTATCCAAAACATAACCTTTCCCTATGGAATCTCTTAATCCAATATTCAGTTCTGTGAATATGCTGATGTTTTGCTCCTTCAGTTTTTCTTGGTTCTACATCTCTACAGATGGTTCAAATCAATTGACACTTGTCTTTGTTCACCTCTTTTTTCATGAGTATAATGCAATCCAGTTCCTTCCGACTTGTAGCAAATGTTAGGACTCCCTTTTCTTCTTATGACTGATTAATATGCAACTGTCGAAATGTATCACAACATGTTTACACATTAATTGATGGACACATTAAACTGATGGACAGTTACCTGGGCTACGATGAATAGTGCTGATAAACCCGTGGATGTAAATGCCTTTTTAAACTCGGCTTCTGAAATGGATTTATTGATGAGCTTATTATTGATTTGTTGATTTACCATTAATCTACAATTACATGTGTCACGTGTTTACTAGACGCCCTTTACTACGTTTCACCCAATCCCCCCCTGCAGTCAATTCCATCACCATAGCAATGTACCGTAGAATCGCTAATTGTCTTCTCTGCTGGCCAGCACACCACGTGGACCCATTCCCAACTTATCCATGCTAACTGAGATGCACACTTTCTTCCCCACCTCCTTTCCCCTCCATTCATAACCATCCATCTCTGTCTCTTTACTTTGGTAACTGTGAATCTGTTCTTGTCCTCTGAGACACTGCTGTTTTCCTCCTTCAGTTTTTTCTTTGTTCTTATACTCCAATGATAAATGACGTCATCTCACCTATACATGTAGGCCAGAAATAGTTATGTTTGCTATGATGGTGCAGCTGTGCAAGGCTGAGCTCTGCCCACCGTCTGCTAGTGGGGTTTGCAGGAACAGCACTGTTGTCTGGAGATTCCATGATGTCACAGTGGGCTTCTTTCATGTAGACAGAATATGTTTGCTCAGATAATTTGTTTCCCACTTCAGAGCCTGCTATCCTACATGGGGTGTAAATATGGTAAGGTTTGTGCTGACCACCTTGAAAGCATCAGAGGAAATGGAAATGAGTTCCAAGATACTGCGTGATTCTTTTTATTTTGGCATCAATACCAGTTAGCTAAGCAACATTATTTTAATTAGACTACCCACATTATGAAATCCTCACCATATACAGCATAAGTGTCACTGTCCATGAGCCACGTATTGCACTGTATAATCACTACTCTGCTTTGCTGTTCTACCACCTTCCTCGTGCCCACAACCTGCCCACTCATGTGTGCTACACTTAACGCCCCATTTTACCTCTCTTTCCTCCCTTCCAAGCCATTCCCCTGTGTCACTTTCCCTTTGGTAACCGTTAGTCCTCTCTTCAGTTCATGGAAGCTGCTACTGTTTTGGTCCTTAACTATTTTTCTTTTATTCTAATTCTCCACAGTTGAGTGACATCAATTGCTATATGACTTTCTCTTCGTGGCTTATTTCACTGAGAACAATACCCACAAGGTCCATGCATGTTGCTGTAAATGGTAAGAGTTGTTTTCTTCATATGGCTAAATAATATTCTACGTCTCATTTACTGATGGACGTTAAGCTTGGCTTTTGTCAATACTTCAGTGAGAAACATAGGTGTTCAAATTTCGTTTTTAAAAAGGGCTGCTGCATCCTGTTTATATATTTATAGATTTGTTTCTTATATTTATTCATATATGCCTTTATTGATTCATTCATTATAAATCTAAAGTTACATGAGAAACATTAATATTACAAGACCCACACTATAACCAAGATCAACCCAGTTACTTCCCTGAAGTCACTCTCCATGAGCTTAGTAAGATACTGTATATACCATCTCCCCCAATCCACATTAATAATGCCAATCGTTTTGGCTACCTTCTCCTTGCTTTCATATATAACAACGCCACTCTCTTCCTCTTGGTAACTGTTACTCCAAACTTGTATTCTGTGAATCTGCTGATGTTTTGCTCCTTCAGTTTTATCTTGGCGCTTCGTCTCCACGCATGTGTTAAATCATTTGATACTTATTTTCTCTTCCTCACTTATTTCACTGAGCATAATATGCTCTAGCGCCATCCATGTTGCAGCAAATGCTAGGATTTGTTTTCTTGTGATGGCTGAGTAATATTCCTTTCTGTATATGTACCACATCTTCTATACCCATTAATCTATTGATGTCCATTAAGCTCGGTTTCTTTGAATAGTACTCTGATTAACATAGGGATATATATATCTTTATTAGCTGGGCAGATTCATTGGTTTTATTGGATTCTTTAATTAATTTATTCTTTATTTAATTATTATTAATCTATACGTAAAAGTATAACATGAGATTTTCTAGACTCCAACTGCCTCGAAATTCTTCCCAATGCCCCACTGCAGTCACTTCCATCAACAGAGCAATGTACTGTCGATTCACTGCCTGTGTTCACTGTTTGGTTCAGCCCTCACCGTGCACCCACATAAACAATATATGTGCTAATCATAATGCATCCTTTCTCTCCCCACTGTTATCCCTCCATTCTCCCATGTCCACATTAGTCTTTTTCCGTTTGGTAACTGGTAGTTCATTCTTGGGCTCTGTTTGTCTGCCACAATTTTGCTCCTTCAGTTCTTTCCTGCATCTCTAATTGCACAGATTGTTCGTATCATTTGATACTTGTCCTCCTGTCTTAACTCATTGAAAATAAAACCCCATTTTTTATCCATGTTGTCGCAAATGGGAGGATTTGCTTTCTTCTTATGGGTGAAATGCAATTAATTGTTTATATATACCACTTCTTCTTTATCCATTCATCTTCTGATGGAGATGCATCGGCTACTGTGAATTGTGCTGCGATAAACTAGGGGGTGCACATACCTTTTTTAAAATTTGGCTACTGCATTCTATCTACTTATCTATACAACTTTGTTTTCCTCTATGTATCTATCATCTGACAATCTATCTTCTTGCTATCTCACATCTATCATAGTCATCATCTATCTCTATCATCTCTCATCTATCTTCAAATGAAATCTCTGAACCCATCTATGAGTATTTCTTATTTCTCATATTTACACAATTACATGAGTAACACTGTTTACTAGAACTTCCATCACCAATATATCCCCAGATATCCCATTGCATTCACTATCCTCCAGTGCTGTAAAATAACGTAGAATCACTAGTCTTCTCTGTGACGTACAGTCCTCCACGTAACCCAACCCAACACTATGTACTCTCATTCAATTGCACCGTTTTTAACACCCTGTCCTACTTATCCCTCCACTATAGCACAACCGGCCCAGTCTCTTTCCTTTGGTAACCACTAGTAAATTCTTCTCTTCAGCGTGGCTTCTTCAGTTTGGTTATTTCACTTTTTTTCCATTTTTTATTACTCTGCTAGTGAGTGAAATCATTTACCATGTTTCTGACACTCCATCTCTTATTTCCCTGATCATAATTCTCTGCTATCTACATCCATGTTGTTGTAAATCGTAGGACTTGTTTTCCTCATATGGCTGAATAATATCCCTCTCCTCATCTTCTGGTGGTTACTGAACTTTGCTACTATTAATGCTGTGGTTATAAACATAGGTGAGCACATGTCTTGTTTAAACTGTGCTGCTGTATTCTGTTACTCTGTATTCATTTTATTGCATTTGTTCATTTAATAATATCTCATTAATGTACAATTACATTAATAAAATTATGTGTGCTAGAACCCGCCCATCACAAAGAACCCCAGGATTCGCAATTACAGTCACACACCGTGCGCACAGTAAGATACTGTAGAATCCCTATCTCTGTTCCCTGTTTTGTACAGCAATCCCCGGAATGCCCACCCACGCTTTTCTTGGAAATCATATAGCACTCTTTGTTTACTCCGCCCGCCGCCTCCATTTCCTTCTATCCAAAACATAACCTTTCCCTATGGAATCTCTTAATCCAATATTCAGTTCTGTGAATATGCTGATGTTTTGCTCCTTCAGTTTTTCTTGGTTCTACATCTCTACAGATGGTTCAAATCAATTGACACTTGTCTTTGTTCACCTCTTTTTTCATGAGTATAATGCAATCCAGTTCCTTCCGACTTGTAGCAAATGTTAGGACTCCCTTTTCTTCTTATGACTGATTAATATGCAACTGTCGAAATGTATCACAACATGTTTACACATTAATTGATGGACACATTAAACTGATGGACAGTTACCTGGGCTACGATGAATAGTGCTGATAAACCCGTGGATGTAAATGCCTTTTTAAACTCGGCTTCTGAAATGGATTTATTGATGAGCTTATTATTGATTTGTTGATTTACCATTAATCTACAATTACATGTGTCACGTGTTTACTAGACGCCCTTTACTACGTTTCACCCAATCCCCCCCTGCAGTCAATTCCATCACCATAGCAATGTACCGTAGAATCGCTAATTGTCTTCTCTGCTGGCCAGCACACCACGTGGACCCATTCCCAACTTATCCATGCTAACTGAGATGCACACTTTCTTCCCCACCTCCTTTCCCCTCCATTCATAACCATCCATCTCTGTCTCTTTACTTTGGTAACTGTGAATCTGTTCTTGTCCTCTGAGACACTGCTGTTTTCCTCCTTCAGTTTTTTCTTTGTTCTTATACTCCAATGATAAATGACGTCATCTCACCTATACATGTAGGCCAGAAATAGTTATGTTTGCTATGATGGTGCAGCTGTGCAAGGCTGAGCTCTGCCCACCGTCTGCTAGTGGGGTTTGCAGGAACAGCACTGTTGTCTGGAGATTCCATGATGTCACAGTGGGCTTCTTTCATGTAGACAGAATATGTTTGCTCAGATAATTTGTTTCCCACTTCAGAGCCTGCTATCCTACATGGGGTGTAAATATGGTAAGGTTTGTGCTGACCACCTTGAAAGCATCAGAGGAAATGGAAATGAGTTCCAAGATACTGCGTGATTCTTTTTATTTTGGCATCAATACCAGTTAGCTAAGCAACATTATTTTAATTAGACTACCCACATTATGAAATCCTCACCATATACAGCATAAGTGTCACTGTCCATGAGCCACGTATTGCACTGTATAATCACTACTCTGCTTTGCTGTTCTACCACCTTCCTCGTGCCCACAACCTGCCCACTCATGTGTGCTACACTTAACGCCCCATTTTACCTCTCTTTCCTCCCTTCCAAGCCATTCCCCTGTGTCACTTTCCCTTTGGTAACCGTTAGTCCTCTCTTCAGTTCATGGAAGCTGCTACTGTTTTGGTCCTTAACTATTTTTCTTTTATTCTAATTCTCCACAGTTGAGTGACATCAATTGCTATATGACTTTCTCTTCGTGGCTTATTTCACTGAGAACAATACCCACAAGGTCCATGCATGTTGCTGTAAATGGTAAGAGTTGTTTTCTTCATATGGCTAAATAATATTCTACGTCTCATTTACTGATGGACGTTAAGCTTGGCTTTTGTCAATACTTCAGTGAGAAACATAGGTGTTCAAATTTCGTTTTTAAAAAGGGCTGCTGCATCCTGTTTATATATTTATAGATTTGTTTCTTATATTTATTCATATATGCCTTTATTGATTCATTCATTATAAATCTAAAGTTACATGAGAAACATTAATATTACAAGACCCACACTATAACCAAGATCAACCCAGTTACTTCCCTGAAGTCACTCTCCATGAGCTTAGTAAGATACTGTATATACCATCTCCCCCAATCCACATTAATAATGCCAATCGTTTTGGCTACCTTCTCCTTGCTTTCATATATAACAACGCCACTCTCTTCCTCTTGGTAACTGTTACTCCAAACTTGTATTCTGTGAATCTGCTGATGTTTTGCTCCTTCAGTTTTATCTTGGCGCTTCGTCTCCACGCATGTGTTAAATCATTTGATACTTATTTTCTCTTCCTCACTTATTTCACTGAGCATAATATGCTCTAGCGCCATCCATGTTGCAGCAAATGCTAGGATTTGTTTTCTTGTGATGGCTGAGTAATATTCCTTTCTGTATATGTACCACATCTTCTATACCCATTAATCTATTGATGTCCATTAAGCTCGGTTTCTTTGAATAGTACTCTGATTAACATAGGGATATATATATCTTTATTAGCTGGGCAGATTCATTGGTTTTATTGGATTCTTTAATTAATTTATTCTTTATTTAATTATTATTAATCTATACGTAAAAGTATAACATGAGATTTTCTAGACTCCAACTGCCTCGAAATTCTTCCCAATGCCCCACTGCAGTCACTTCCATCAACAGAGCAATGTACTGTCGATTCACTGCCTGTGTTCACTGTTTGGTTCAGCCCTCACCGTGCACCCACATAAACAATATATGTGCTAATCATAATGCATCCTTTCTCTCCCCACTGTTATCCCTCCATTCTCCCATGTCCACATTAGTCTTTTTCCGTTTGGTAACTGGTAGTTCATTCTTGGGCTCTGTTTGTCTGCCACAATTTTGCTCCTTCAGTTCTTTCCTGCATCTCTAATTGCACAGATTGTTCGTATCATTTGATACTTGTCCTCCTGTCTTAACTCATTGAAAATAAAACCCCATTTTTTATCCATGTTGTCGCAAATGGGAGGATTTGCTTTCTTCTTATGGGTGAAATGCAATTAATTGTTTATATATACCACTTCTTCTTTATCCATTCATCTTCTGATGGAGATGCATCGGCTACTGTGAATTGTGCTGCGATAAACTAGGGGGTGCACATACCTTTTTTAAAATTTGGCTACTGCATTCTATCTACTTATCTATACAACTTTGTTTTCCTCTATGTATCTATCATCTGACAATCTATCTTCTTGCTATCTCACATCTATCATAGTCATCATCTATCTCTATCATCTCTCATCTATCTTCAAATGAAATCTCTGAACCCATCTATGAGTATTTCTTATTTCTCATATTTACACAATTACATGAGTAACACTGTTTACTAGAACTTCCATCACCAATATATCCCCAGATATCCCATTGCATTCACTATCCTCCAGTGCTGTAAAATAACGTAGAATCACTAGTCTTCTCTTTGACGTACAGTCCTCCACGTAACCCAACCCAACACTATGTACTCTCATTCAATTGCACCGTTTTTAACACCCTGTCCTACTTATCCCTCCACTATAGCACAACCGTCCCAGTCTCTTTCCTTTGGTAACCACTAGTAAATTCTTCTCTTCAGCGTGGCTTCTTCAGTTTGGTTATTTCACTTTTTTTCCATTTTTTATTACTCTGCTAGTGAGTGAAATCATTTACCATGTTTCTGACACTCCATCTCTTATTTCCCTGATCATAATTCTCTGCTATCTACATCCATGTTGTTGTAAATCGTAGGACTTGTTTTCCTCATATGGCTGAATAATATCCCTCTCCTCATCTTCTGGTGGTTACTGAACTTTGCTACTATTAATGCTGTGGTTATAAACATAGGTGAGCACATGTCTTGTTTAAACTGTGCTGCTGTATTCTGTTACTCTGTATTCATTTTATTGCATTTGTTCATTTAATAATATCTCATTAATGTACAATTACATTAATAAAATTATGTGTGCTAGAACCCGCCCATCACAAAGAACCCCAGGATTCGCAATTACAGTCACACACCGTGCGCACAGTAAGATACTGTAGAATCCCTATCTCTGTTCCCTGTTTTGTACAGCAATCCCCGGAATGCCCACCCACGCTTTTCTTGGAAATCATATAGCACTCTTTGTTTACTCCGCCCGCCGCCTCCATTTCCTTCTATCCAAAACATAACCTTTCCCTATGGAATCTCTTAATCCAATATTCAGTTCTGTGAATATGCTGATGTTTTGCTCCTTCAGTTTTTCTTGGTTCTACATCTCTACAGATGGTTCAAATCAATTGACACTTGTCTTTGTTCACCTCTTTTTTCATGAGTATAATGCAATCCAGTTCCTTCCGACTTGTAGCAAATGTTAGGACTCCCTTTTCTTCTTATGACTGATTAATATGCAACTGTCGAAATGTATCACAACATGTTTACACATTAATTGATGGACACATTAAACTGATGGACAGTTACCTGGGCTACGATGAATAGTGCTGATAAACCCGTGGATGTAAATGCCTTTTTAAACTCGGCTTCTGAAATGGATTTATTGATGAGCTTATTATTGATTTGTTGATTTACCATTAATCTACAATTACATGTGTCACGTGTTTACTAGACGCCCTTTACTACGTTTCACCCAATCCCCCCCTGCAGTCTATTCCATCACCATAGCAATGTACCGTAGAATCGCTAATTGTCTTCTCTGCTGGCCAGCACACCACGTGGACCCATTCCCAACTTATCCATGCTAACTGAGATGCACACTTTCTTCCCCACCTCCTTTCCCCTCCATTCATAACCATCCATCTCTGTCTCTTTACTTTGGTAACTGTGAATCTGTTCTTGTCCTCTGAGACACTGCTGTTTTCCTCCTTCAGTTTTTTCTTTGTTCTTATACTCCAATGATAAATGACGTCATCTCACCTATACATGTAGGCCAGAAATAGTTATGTTTGCTATGATGGTGCAGCTGTGCAAGGCTGAGCTCTGCCCACCGTCTGCTAGTGGGGTTTGCAGGAACAGCACTGTTGTCTGGAGATTCCATGATGTCACAGTGGGCTTCTTTCATGTAGACAGAATATGTTTGCTCAGATAATTTGTTTCCCACTTCAGAGCCTGCTATCCTACATGGGGTGTAAATATGGTAAGGTTTGTGCTGACCACCTTGAAAGCATCAGAGGAAATGGAAATGAGTTCCAAGATACTGCGTGATTCTTTTTATTTTGGCATCAATACCAGTTAGCTAAGCAACATTATTTTAATTAGACTACCCACATTATGAAATCCTCACCATATACAGCATAAGTGTCACTGTCCATGAGCCACGTATTGCACTGTATAATCACTACTCTGCTTTGCTGTTCTACCACCTTCCTCGTGCCCACAACCTGCCCACTCATGTGTGCTACACTTAACGCCCCATTTTACCTCTCTTTCCTCCCTTCCAAGCCATTCCCCTGTGTCACTTTCCCTTTGGTAACCGTTAGTCCTCTCTTCAGTTCATGGAAGCTGCTACTGTTTTGGTCCTTAACTATTTTTCTTTTATTCTAATTCTCCACAGTTGAGTGACATCAATTGCTATATGACTTTCTCTTCGTGGCTTATTTCACTGAGAACAATACCCACAAGGTCCATGCATGTTGCTGTAAATGGTAAGAGTTGTTTTCTTCATATGGCTAAATAATATTCTACGTCTCATTTACTGATGGACGTTAAGCTTGGCTTTTGTCAATACTTCAGTGAGAAACATAGGTGTTCAAATTTCGTTTTTAAAAAGGGCTGCTGCATCCTGTTTATATATTTATAGATTTGTTTCTTATATTTATTCATATATGCCTTTATTGATTCATTCATTATAAATCTAAAGTTACATGAGAAACATTAATATTACAAGACCCACACTATAACCAAGATCAACCCAGTTACTTCCCTGAAGTCACTCTCCATGAGCTTAGTAAGATACTGTATATACCATCTCCCCCAATCCACATTAATAATGCCAATCGTTTTGGCTACCTTCTCCTTGCTTTCATATATAACAACGCCACTCTCTTCCTCTTGGTAACTGTTACTCCAAACTTGTATTCTGTGAATCTGCTGATGTTTTGCTCCTTCAGTTTTATCTTGGCGCTTCGTCTCCACGCATGTGTTAAATCATTTGATACTTATTTTCTCTTCCTCACTTATTTCACTGAGCATAATATGCTCTAGCGCCATCCATGTTGCAGCAAATGCTAGGATTTGTTTTCTTGTGATGGCTGAGTAATATTCCTTTCTGTATATGTACCACATCTTCTATACCCATTAATCTATTGATGTCCATTAAGCTCGGTTTCTTTGAATAGTACTCTGATTAACATAGGGATATATATATCTTTATTAGCTGGGCAGATTCATTGGTTTTATTGGATTCTTTAATTAATTTATTCTTTATTTAATTATTATTAATCTATACGTAAAAGTATAACATGAGATTTTCTAGACTCCAACTGCCTCGAAATTCTTCCCAATGCCCCACTGCAGTCACTTCCATCAACAGAGCAATGTACTGTCGATTCACTGCCTGTGTTCACTGTTTGGTTCAGCCCTCACCGTGCACCCACATAAACAATATATGTGCTAATCATAATGCATCCTTTCTCTCCCCACTGTTATCCCTCCATTCTCCCATGTCCACATTAGTCTTTTTCCGTTTGGTAACTGGTAGTTCATTCTTGGGCTCTGTTTGTCTGCCACAATTTTGCTCCTTCAGTTCTTTCCTGCATCTCTAATTGCACAGATTGTTCGTATCATTTGATACTTGTCCTCCAGTCTTAACTCATTGAAAATAAAACCCCATTTTTTATCCATGTTGTCGCAAATGGGAGGATTTGCTTTCTTCTTATGGGTGAAATGCAATTAATTGTTTATATATACCACTTCTTCTTTATCCATTCATCTTCTGATGGAGATGCATCGGCTACTGTGAATTGTGCTGCGATAAACTAGGGGGTGCACATACCTTTTTTAAAATTTGGCTACTGCATTCTATCTACTTATCTATACAACTTTGTTTTCCTCTATGTATCTATCATCTGACAATCTATCTTCTTGCTATCTCACATCTATCATAGTCATCATCTATCTCTATCATCTCTCATCTATCTTCAACTGAAATCTCTGAACCCATCTATGAGTATTTCTTATTTCTCATATTTACACAATTACATGAGTAACACTGTTTACTAGAACTTCCATCACCAATATATCCCCAGATATCCCATTGCATTCACTATCCTCCAGTGCTGTAAAATAACGTAGAATCACTAGTCTTCTCTTTGACGTACAGTCCTCCACGTAACCCAACCCAACACTATGTACTCTCATTCAATTGCACCGTTTTTAACACCCTGTCCTACTTATCCCTCCACTATAGCACAACCGTCCCAGTCTCTTTCCTTTGGTAACCACTAGTAAATTCTTCTCTTCAGCGTGGCTTCTTCAGTTTGGTTATTTCACTTTTTTTCCATTTTTTATTACTCTGCTAGTGAGTGAAATCATTTACCATGTTTCTGACACTCCATCTCTTATTTCCCTGATCATAATTCTCTGCTATCTACATCCATGTTGTTGTAAATCGTAGGACTTGTTTTCCTCATATGGCTGAATAATATCCCTCTCCTCATCTTCTGGTGGTTACTGAACTTTGCTACTATTAATGCTGTGGTTATAAACATAGGTGAGCACATGTCTTGTTTAAACTGTGCTGCTGTATTCTGTTACTCTGTATTCATTTTATTGCATTTGTTCATTTAATAATATCTCATTAATGTACAATTACATTAATAAAATTATGTGTGCTAGAACCCGCCCATCACAAAGAACCCCAGGATTCGCAATTACAGTCACACACCGTGCGCACAGTAAGATACTGTAGAATCCCTATCTCTGTTCCCTGTTTTGTACAGCAATCCCCGGAATGCCCACCCACGCTTTTCTTGGAAATCATATAGCACTCTTTGTTTACTCCGCCCGCCGCCTCCATTTCCTTCTATCCAAAACATAACCTTTCCCTATGGAATCTCTTAATCCAATATTCAGTTCTGTGAATATGCTGATGTTTTGCTCCTTCAGTTTTTCTTGGTTCTACATCTCTACAGATGGTTCAAATCAATTGACACTTGTCTTTGTTCACCTCTTTTTTCATGAGTATAATGCAATCCAGTTCCTTCCGACTTGTAGCAAATGTTAGGACTCCCTTTTCTTCTTATGACTGATTAATATGCAACTGTCGAAATGTACCACAACATGTTTACACATTAATTGATGGACACATTAAACTGAAGGACAGTTACCTGGGCTACGATGAATAGTGCTGATAAACCCGTGGATGTAAATGCCTTTTTAAACTCGGCTTCTGAAATGGATTTATTGATGAGCTTATTATTGATTTGTTGATTTACCATTAATCTACAATTACATGTGTCACGTGTTTACTAGACGCCCTTTACTACGTTTCACCCAATCCCCCCCTGCAGTCTATTCCATCACCATAGCAATGTACCGTAGAATCGCTAATTGTCTTCTCTGCTGGCCAGCACACCACGTGGACCCATTCCCACCTTATCCATGCTAACTGAGATGCACACTTTCTTCCCCACCTCCTTTCCCCTCCATTCATAACCATCCATCTCTGTCTCTTTACTTTGGTAACTGTGAATCTGTTCTTGTCCTCTGAGACACTGCTGTTTTCCTCCTTCAGTTTTTTCTTTGTTCTTATACTCCAATGATAAATGACGTCATCTCACCTATACATGTAGGCCAGAAATAGTTATGTTTGCTATGATGGTGCAGCTGTGCAAGGCTGAGCTCTGCCCACCGTCTGCTAGTGGGGTTTGCAGGAACAGCACTGTTGTCTGGAGATTCCATGATGTCACAGTGGGCTTCTTTCATGTAGACAGAATATGTTTGCTCAGATAATTTGTTTCCCACTTCAGAGCCTGCTATCCTACATGGGGTGTAAATATGGTAAGGTTTGTGCTGACCACCTTGAAAGCATCAGAGGAAATGGAAATGAGTTCCAAGATACTGCATGATTCTTTTTATTTTGGCATCAATACCAGTTAGCTAAGCAACATTATTTTAATTAGACTACCCACATTATGAAATCCTCACCATATACAGCATAAGTGTCACTGTCCATGAGCCACGTATTGCACTGTATAATCACTATTCTGCTTTGCTGTTCTACCACCTTCCTCGTGCCCACAACCTGCCCACTCATGTGTGCTACACTTAACGCCCCATTTTACCTCTCTTTCCTCCCTTCCAAGCCATTCCCCTGTGTCACTTTCCCTTTGGTAACCGTTAGTCCTCTCTTCAGTTCATGGAAGCTGCTACTGTTTTGGTCCTTAACTATTTTTCTTTTATTCTAATTCTCCACAGTTGAGTGACATCAATTGCTATATGACTTTCTCTTCGTGGCTTATTTCACTGAGAACAATACCCACAAGGTCCATGCATGTTGCTGTAAATGGTAAGAGTTGTTTTCTTCATATGGCTAAATAATATTCTACGTCTCATTTACTGATGGACGTTAAGCTTGGCTTTTGTCAATACTTCAGTGAGAAACATAGGTGTTCAAATTTCGTTTTTAAAAAGGGCTGCTGCATCCTGTTTATATATTTATAGATTTGTTTCTTATATTTATTCATATATGCCTTTATTGATTCATTCATTATTAATCTAAAGTTACATGAGAAACATTAATATTACAAGACCCACACTATAACCAAGATCAACCCAGTTACTTCCCTGAAGTCACTCTCCATGAGCTTAGTAAGATACTGTATATACCATCTCCCCCAATCCACATTAATAATGCCAATCGTTTTGGCTACCTTCTCCTTGCTTTCATATATAACAACGCCACTCTCTTCCTCTTGGTAACTGTTACTCCAAACTTGTATTCTGTGAATCTGCTGATGTTTTGCTACTTCAGTTTTATCTTGGCGCTTCGTCTCCACGCATGTGTTAAATCATTTGATACTTATTTTCTATTCCTCACTTATTTCACTGAGCATAATATGCTCTAGCGCCATCCATGTTGCAGCAAATGCTAGGATTTGTTTTCTTGTGATGGCTGAGTAATATTCCTTTCTGTATATGTACCACATCTTCTATACCCATTAATCTATTGATGTCCATTAAGCTCGGTTTCTTTGAATAGTACTCTGATTAACATAGGGATATATATATCTTTATTAGCTGGGCAGATTCATTGGTTTTATTGGATTCTTTAATTAATTTATTCTTTATTTAATTATTATTAATCTATACGTAAAAGTATAACATGAGATTTTCTTGACTCCAACTGTCTCGAAATTCTTCCCAATGCCCCACTGCAGTCACTTCCATCAACAGAGCAATGTACTGTCGATTCACTGCCTGTGTTCACTGTTTGGTTCAGCCCTCACCGTGCACCCACATAAACAATATATGTGCTAATCATAATGCATCCTTTCTCTCCCCACTGTTATCCCTCCATTCTCCCATGTCCACATTAGTCTTTTTCCGTTTGGTAACTGGTAGTTCATTCTTGGGCTCTGTTTGTCTGCCACAATTTTGCTCCTTCAGTTCTTTCCTGCATCTCTAATTGCAGAGATTGGTCGTATCATTTGATACTTGTCCTCCTGTCTTAACTCATTGAAAATAAAACCCCATTTTTTATCCATGTTGTCGCAAATGGGAGGATTTGCTTTCTTCTTATGGGTGAAATGCAATTAATTGTTTATATATACCACTTCTTCTTTATCCATTCATCTTCTGATGGAGATGCATCGGCTACTGTGAATTGTGCTGCGATAAACTAGGGGGTGCACATACCTTTTTTAAAATTTGGCTACTGCATTCTATCTACTTATCTATACAACTTTGTTTTCCTCTATGTATCTATCATCTGACAATCTATCTTCTTGCTATCTCACATCTATCATAGTCATCATCTATCTCTATCATCTCTCATCTATCTTCAACTGAAATCTCTGAACCCATCTATGAGTATTTCTTATTTCTCATATTTACACAATTACATGAGTAACACTGTTTACTAGAACTTCCATCACCAATATATCCCCAGATATCCCATTGCATTCACTATCCTCCAGTGCTGTAAAATAACGTAGAATCACTAGTCTTCTCTTTGACGTACAGTCCTCCACGTAACCCAACCCAACACTATGTACTCTCATTCAATTGCACCGTTTTTAACACCCTGTCCTACTTATCCCTCCACTATAGCACAACCGTCCCAGTCTCTTTCCTTTGGTAACCACTAGTAAATTCTTCTCTTCAGCGTGGCTTCTTCAGTTTGGTTATTTCACTTTTTTTCCATTTTTTATTACTCTGCTAGTGAGTGAAATCATTTACCATGTTTCTGACACTCCATCTCTTATTTCCCTGATCATAATTCTCTGCTATCTACATCCATGTTGTTGTAAATCGTAGGACTTGTTTTCCTCATATGGCTGAATAATATCCCTCTCCTCATCTTCTGGTGGTTACTGAACTTTGCTACTATTAATGCTGTGGTTATAAACATAGGTGAGCACATGTCTTGTTTAAACTGTGCTGCTGTATTCTGTTACTCTGTATTCATTTTATTGCATTTGTTCATTTAATAATATCTCATTAATGTACAATTACATTAATAAAATTATGTGTGCTAGAACCCGCCCATCACAAAGAACCCCAGGATTCGCAATTACAGTCACACACCGTGCGCACAGTAAGATACTGTAGAATCCCTATCTCTGTTCCCTGTTTTGTACAGCAATCCCCGGAATGCCCACCCACGCTTTTCTTGGAAATCATATAGCACTCTTTGTTTACTCCGCCCGCCGCCTCCATTTCCTTCTATCCAAAACATAACCTTTCCCTATGGAATCTCTTAATCCAATATTCAGTTCTGTGAATATGCTGATGTTTTGCTCCTTCAGTTTTTCTTGGTTCTACATCTCTACAGATGGTTCAAATCAATTGACACTTGTCTTTGTTCACCTCTTTTTTCATGAGTATAATGCAATCCAGTTCCTTCCGACTTGTAGCAAATGTTAGGACTCCCTTTTCTTCTTATGACTGATTAATATGCAACTGTCGAAATGTACCACAGCATGTTTACACATTAATTGATGGACACATTAAACTGAAGGACAGTTACCTGGGCTACGATGAATAGTGCTGATAAACCCGTGGATGTAAATGCCTTTTTAAACTCGGCTTCTGAAATGGATTTATTGATGAGCTTATTATTGATTTGTTGATTTACCATTAATCTACAATTACATGTGTCACGTGTTTACTAGACGCCCTTTACTACGTTTCACCCAATCCCCCCCTGCAGTCTATTCCATCACCATAGCAATGTACCGTAGAATCGCTAATTGTCTTCTCTGCTGGCCAGCACACCACGTGGACCCATTCCCACCTTATCCATGCTAACTGAGATGCACACTTTCTTCCCCACCTCCTTTCCCCTCCATTCATAACCATCCATCTCTGTCTCTTTACTTTGGTAACTGTGAATCTGTTCTTGTCCTCTGAGACACTGCTGTTTTCCTCCTTCAGTTTTTTCTTTGTTCTTATACTCCAATGATAAATGACGTCATCTCACCTATACATGTAGGCCAGAAATAGTTATGTTTGCTATGATGGTGCAGCTGTGCAAGGCTGAGCTCTGCCCACCGTCTGCTAGTGGGGTTTGCAGGAACAGCACTGTTGTCTGGAGATTCCATGATGTCACAGTGGGCTTCTTTCATGTAGACAGAATATGTTTGCTCAGATAATTTGTTTCCCACTTCAGAGCCTGCTATCCTACATGGGGTGTAAATATGGTAAGGTTTGTGCTGACCACCTTGAAAGCATCAGAGGAAATGGAAATGAGTTCCAAGATACTGCGTGATTCTTTTTATTTTGGCATCAATACCAGTTAGCTAAGCAACATTATTTTAATTAGACTACCCACATTATGAAATCCTCACCATATACAGCATAAGTGTCACTGTCCATGAGCCACGTATTGCACTGTATAATCACTACTCTGCTTTGCTGTTCTACCACCTTCCTCGTGCCCACAACCTGCCCACTCATGTGTGCTACACTTAACGCCCCATTTTACCTCTCTTTCCTCCCTTCCAAGCCATTCCCCTGTGTCACTTTCCCTTTGGTAACCGTTAGTCCTCTCTTCAGTTCATGGAAGCTGCTACTGTTTTGGTCCTTAACTATTTTTCTTTTATTCTAATTCTCCACAGTTGAGTGACATCAATTGCTATATGACTTTCTCTTCGTGGCTTATTTCACTGAGAACAATACCCACAAGGTCCATGCATGTTGCTGTAAATGGTAAGAGTTGTTTTCTTCATATGGCTAAATAATATTCTACGTCTCATTTACTGATGGACGTTAAGCTTGGCTTTTGTCAATACTTCAGTGAGAAACATAGGTGTTCAAATTTCGTTTTTAAAAAGGGCTGCTGCATCCTGTTTATATATTTATAGATTTGTTTCTTATATTTATTCATATATGCCTTTATTGATTCATTCATTATAAATCTAAAGTTACATGAGAAACATTAATATTACAAGACCCACACTATAACCAAGATCAACCCAGTTACTTCCCTGAAGTCACTCTCCATGAGCTTAGTAAGATACTGTATATACCATCTCCCCCAATCCACATTAATAATGCCAATCGTTTTGGCTACCTTCTCCTTGCTTTCATATATAACAACGCCACTCTCTTCCTCTTGGTAACTGTTACTCCAAACTTGTATTCTGTAAATCTGCTGATGTTTTGCTCCTTCAGTTTTATCTTGGCGCTTCGTCTCCACGCATGTGTTAAATCATTTGATACTTATTTTCTCTTCCTCACTTATTTCACTGAGCATAATATGCTCTAGCGCCATCCATGTTGCAGCAAATGCTAGGATTTGTTTTCTTGTGATGGCTGAGTAATATTCCTTTCTGTATATGTACCACATCTTCTATACCCATTAATCTATTGATGTCCATTAAGCTCGGTTTCTTTGAATAGTACTCTGATTAACATAGGGATATATATATCTTTATTAGCTGGGCAGATTCATTGGTTTTATTGGATTCTTTAATTAATTTATTCTTTATTTAATTATTATTAATCTATACGTAAAAGTATAACATGAGATTTTCTAGACTCCAACTGCCTCGAAATTCTTCCCAATGCCCCACTGCAGTCACTTCCATCAACAGAGCAATGTACTGTCGATTCACTGCCTGTGTTCACTGTTTGGTTCAGCCCTCACCGTGCACCCACATAAACAATATATGTGCTAATCATAATGCATCCTTTCTCTCCCCACTGTTATCCCTCCATTCTCCCATGTCCACATTAGTCTTTTTCCGTTTGGTAACTGGTAGTTCATTCTTGGGCTCTGTTTGTCTGCCACAATTTTGCTCCTTCAGTTCTTTCCTGCATCTCTAATTGCACAGATTGTTCGTATCATTTGATACTTGTCCTCCAGTCTTAACTCATTGAAAATAAAACCCCATTTTTTATCCATGTTGTCGCAAATGGGAGGATTTGCTTTCTTCTTATGGGTGAAATGCAATTAATTGTTTATATATACCACTTCTTCTTTATCCATTCATCTTCTGATGGAGATGCATCGGCTACTGTGAATTGTGCTGCGATAAACTAGGGGGTGCACATACCTTTTTTAAAATTTGGCTACTGCATTCTATCTACTTATCTATACAACTTTGTTTTCCTCTATGTATCTATCATCTGACAATCTATCTTCTTGCTATCTCACATCTATCATAGTCATCATCTATCTCTATCATCTCTCATCTATCTTCAACTGAAATCTCTGAACCCATCTATGAGTATTTCTTATTTCTCATATTTACACAATTACATGAGTAACACTGTTTACTAGAACTTCCATCACCAATATATCCCCAGATATCCCATTGCATTCACTATCCTCCAGTGCTGTAAAATAACGTAGAATCACTAGTCTTCTCTTTGACGTACAGTCCTCCACGTAACCCAACCCAACACTATGTACTCTCATTCAATTGCACCGTTTTTAACACCCTGTCCTACTTATCCCTCCACTATAGCACAACCGTCCCAGTCTCTTTCCTTTGGTAACCACTAGTAAATTCTTCTCTTCAGCGTGGCTTCTTCAGTTTGGTTATTTCACTTTTTTTCCATTTTTTATTACTCTGCTAGTGAGTGAAATCATTTACCATGTTTCTGACACTCCATCTCTTATTTCCCTGATCATAATTCTCTGCTATCTACATCCATGTTGTTGTAAATCGTAGGACTTGTTTTCCTCATATGGCTGAATAATATCCCTCTCCTCATCTTCTGGTGGTTACTGAACTTTGCTACTATTAATGCTGTGGTTATAAACATAGGTGAGCACATGTCTTGTTTAAACTGTGCTGCTGTATTCTGTTACTCTGTATTCATTTTATTGCATTTGTTCATTTAATAATATCTCATTAATGTACAATTACATTAATAAAATTATGTGTGCTAGAACCCGCCCATCACAAAGAACCCCAGGATTCGCAATTACAGTCACACACCGTGCGCACAGTAAGATACTGTAGAATCCCTATCTCTGTTCCCTGTTTTGTACAGCAATCCCCGGAATGCCCACCCACGCTTTTCTTGGAAATCATATAGCACTCTTTGTTTACTCCGCCCGCCGCCTCCATTTCCTTCTATCCAAAACATAACCTTTCCCTATGGAATCTCTTAATCCAATATTCAGTTCTGTGAATATGCTGATGTTTTGCTCCTTCAGTTTTTCTTGGTTCTACATCTCTACAGATGGTTCAAATCAATTGACACTTGTCTTTGTTCACCTCTTTTTTCATGAGTATAATGCAATCCAGTTCCTTCCGACTTGTAGCAAATGTTAGGACTCCCTTTTCTTCTTATGACTGATTAATATGCAACTGTCGAAATGTACCACAACATGTTTACACATTAATTGATGGACACATTAAACTGAAGGACAGTTACCTGGGCTACGATGAATAGTGCTGATAAACCCATGGATGTAAATGCCTTTTTAAACTCGGCTTCTGAAATGGATTTATTGATGAGCTTATTATTGATTTGTTGATTTACCATTAATCTACAATTACATGTGTCACGTGTTTACTAGACGCCCTTTACTACGTTTCACCCAATCCCCCCCTGCAGTCTATTCCATCACCATAGCAATGTACCGTAGAATCGCTAATTGTCTTCTCTGCTGGCCAGCACACCACGTGGACCCATTCCCACCTTATCCATGCTAACTGAGATGCACACTTTCTTCCCCACCTCCTTTCCCCTCCATTCATAACCATCCATCTCTGTCTCTTTACTTTGGTAACTGTGAATCTGTTCTTGTCCTCTGAGACACTGCTGTTTTCCTCCTTCAGTTTTTTCTTTGTTCTTATACTCCAATGATAAATGACGTCATCTCACCTATACATGTAGGCCAGAAATAGTTATGTTTGCTATGATGGTGCAGCTGTGCAAGGCTGAGCTCTGCCCACCGTCTGCTAGTGGGGTTTGCAGGAACAGCACTGTTGTCTGGAGATTCCATGATGTCACAGTGGGCTTCTTTCATGTAGACAGAATATGTTTGCTCAGATAATTTGTTTCCCACTTCAGAGCCTGCTATCCTACATGGGGTGTAAATATGGTAAGGTTTGTGCTGACCACCTTGAAAGCATCAGAGGAAATGGAAATGAGTTCCAAGATACTGCATGATTCTTTTTATTTTGGCATCAATACCAGTTAGCTAAGCAACATTATTTTAATTAGACTACCCACATTATGAAATCCTCACCATATACAGCATAAGTGTCACTGTCCATGAGCCACGTATTGCACTGTATAATCACTATTCTGCTTTGCTGTTCTACCACCTTCCTCGTGCCCACAACCTGCCCACTCATGTGTGCTACACTTAACGCCCCATTTTACCTCTCTTTCCTCCCTTCCAAGCCATTCCCCTGTGTCACTTTCCCTTTGGTAACCGTTAGTCCTCTCTTCAGTTCATGGAAGCTGCTACTGTTTTGGTCCTTAACTATTTTTCTTTTATTCTAATTCTCCACAGTTGAGTGACATCAATTGCTATATGACTTTCTCTTCGTGGCTTATTTCACTGAGAACAATACCCACAAGGTCCATGCATGTTGCTGTAAATGGTAAGAGTTGTTTTCTTCATATGGCTAAATAATATTCTACGTCTCATTTACTGATGGACGTTAAGCTTGGCTTTTGTCAATACTTCAGTGAGAAACATAGGTGTTCAAATTTCGTTTTTAAAAAGGGCTGCTGCATCCTGTTTATATATTTATAGATTTGTTTCTTATATTTATTCATATATGCCTTTATTGATTCATTCATTATTAATCTAAAGTTACATGAGAAACATTAATATTACAAGACCCACACTATAACCAAGATCAACCCAGTTACTTCCCTGAAGTCACTCTCCATGAGCTTAGTAAGATACTGTATATACCATCTCCCCCAATCCACATTAATAATGCCAATCGTTTTGGCTACCTTCTCCTTGCTTTCATATATAACAACGCCACTCTCTTCCTCTTGGTAACTGTTACTCCAAACTTGTATTCTGTGAATCTGCTGATGTTTTGCTACTTCAGTTTTATCTTGGCGCTTCGTCTCCACGCATGTGTTAAATCATTTGATACTTATTTTCTATTCCTCACTTATTTCACTGAGCATAATATGCTCTAGCGCCATCCATGTTGCAGCAAATGCTAGGATTTGTTTTCTTGTGATGGCTGAGTAATATTCCTTTCTGTATATGTACCACATCTTCTATACCCATTAATCTATTGATGTCCATTAAGCTCGGTTTCTTTGAATAGTACTCTGATTAACATAGGGATATATATATCTTTATTAGCTGGGCAGATTCATTGGTTTTATTGGATTCTTTAATTAATTTATTCTTTATTTAATTATTATTAATCTATACGTAAAAGTATAACATGAGATTTTCTTGACTCCAACTGTCTCGAAATTCTTCCCAATGCCCCACTGCAGTCACTTCCATCAACAGAGCAATGTACTGTCGATTCACTGCCTGTGTTCACTGTTTGGTTCAGCCCTCACCGTGCACCCACATAAACAATATATGTGCTAATCATAATGCATCCTTTCTCTCCCCACTGTTATCCCTCCATTCTCCCATGTCCACATTAGTCTTTTTCCGTTTGGTAACTGGTAGTTCATTCTTGGGCTCTGTTTGTCTGCCACAATTTTGCTCCTTCAGTTCTTTCCTGCATCTCTAATTGCAGAGATTGGTCGTATCATTTGATACTTGTCCTCCTGTCTTAACTCATTGAAAATAAAACCCCATTTTTTATCCATGTTGTCGCAAATGGGAGGATTTGCTTTCTTCTTATGGGTGAAATGCAATTAATTGTTTATATATACCACTTCTTCTTTATCCATTCATCTTCTGATGGAGATGCATCGGCTACTGTGAATTGTGCTGCGATAAACTAGGGGGTGCACATACCTTTTTTAAAATTTGGCTACTGCATTCTATCTACTTATCTATACAACTTTGTTTTCCTCTATGTATCTATCATCTGACAATCTATCTTCTTGCTATCTCACATCTATCATAGTCATCATCTATCTCTATCATCTCTCATCTATCTTCAACTGAAATCTCTGAACCCATCTATGAGTATTTCTTATTTCTCATATTTACACAATTACATGAGTAACACTGTTTACTAGAACTTCCATCACCAATATATCCCCAGATATCCCATTGCATTCACTATCCTCCAGTGCTGTAAAATAACGTAGAATCACTAGTCTTCTCTTTGACGTACAGTCCTCCACGTAACCCAACCCAACACTATGTACTCTCATTCAATTGCACCGTTTTTAACACCCTGTCCTACTTATCCCTCCACTATAGCACAACCGTCCCAGTCTCTTTCCTTTGGTAACCACTAGTAAATTCTTCTCTTCAGCGTGGCTTCTTCAGTTTGGTTATTTCACTTTTTTTCCATTTTTTATTACTCTGCTAGTGAGTGAAATCATTTACCATGTTTCTGACACTCCATCTCTTATTTCCCTGATCATAATTCTCTGCTATCTACATCCATGTTGTTGTAAATCGTAGGACTTGTTTTCCTCATATGGCTGAATAATATCCCTCTCCTCATCTTCTGGTGGTTACTGAACTTTGCTACTATTAATGCTGTGGTTATAAACATAGGTGAGCACATGTCTTGTTTAAACTGTGCTGCTGTATTCTGTTACTCTGTATTCATTTTATTGCATTTGTTCATTTAATAATATCTCATTAATGTACAATTACATTAATAAAATTATGTGTGCTAGAACCCGCCCATCACAAAGAACCCCAGGATTCGCAATTACAGTCACACACCGTGCGCACAGTAAGATACTGTAGAATCCCTATCTCTGTTCCCTGTTTTGTACAGCAATCCCCGGAATGCCCACCCACGCTTTTCTTGGAAATCATATAGCACTCTTTGTTTACTCCGCCCGCCGCCTCCATTTCCTTCTATCCAAAACATAACCTTTCCCTATGGAATCTCTTAATCCAATATTCAGTTCTGTGAATATGCTGATGTTTTGCTCCTTCAGTTTTTCTTGGTTCTACATCTCTACAGATGGTTCAAATCAATTGACACTTGTCTTTGTTCACCTCTTTTTTCATGAGTATAATGCAATCCAGTTCCTTCCGACTTGTAGCAAATGTTAGGACTCCCTTTTCTTCTTATGACTGATTAATATGCAACTGTCGAAATGTACCACAGCATGTTTACACATTAATTGATGGACACATTAAACTGAAGGACAGTTACCTGGGCTACGATGAATAGTGCTGATAAACCCGTGGATGTAAATGCCTTTTTAAACTCGGCTTCTGAAATGGATTTATTGATGAGCTTATTATTGATTTGTTGATTTACCATTAATCTACAATTACATGTGTCACGTGTTTACTAGACGCCCTTTACTACGTTTCACCCAATCCCCCCCTGCAGTCTATTCCATCACCATAGCAATGTACCGTAGAATCGCTAATTGTCTTCTCTGCTGGCCAGCACACCACGTGGACCCATTCCCACCTTATCCATGCTAACTGAGATGCACACTTTCTTCCCCACCTCCTTTCCCCTCCATTCATAACCATCCATCTCTGTCTCTTTACTTTGGTAACTGTGAATCTGTTCTTGTCCTCTGAGACACTGCTGTTTTCCTCCTTCAGTTTTTTCTTTGTTCTTATACTCCAATGATAAATGACGTCATCTCACCTATACATGTAGGCCAGAAATAGTTATGTTTGCTATGATGGTGCAGCTGTGCAAGGCTGAGCTCTGCCCACCGTCTGCTAGTGGGGTTTGCAGGAACAGCACTGTTGTCTGGAGATTCCATGATGTCACAGTGGGCTTCTTTCATGTAGACAGAATATGTTTGCTCAGATAATTTGTTTCCCACTTCAGAGCCTGCTATCCTACATGGGGTGTAAATATGGTAAGGTTTGTGCTGACCACCTTGAAAGCATCAGAGGAAATGGAAATGAGTTCCAAGATACTGCGTGATTCTTTTTATTTTGGCATCAATACCAGTTAGCTAAGCAACATTATTTTAATTAGACTACCCACATTATGAAATCCTCACCATATACAGCATAAGTGTCACTGTCCATGAGCCACGTATTGCACTGTATAATCACTACTCTGCTTTGCTGTTCTACCACCTTCCTCGTGCCCACAACCTGCCCACTCATGTGTGCTACACTTAACGCCCCATTTTACCTCTCTTTCCTCCCTTCCAAGCCATTCCCCTGTGTCACTTTCCCTTTGGTAACCGTTAGTCCTCTCTTCAGTTCATGGAAGCTGCTACTGTTTTGGTCCTTAACTATTTTTCTTTTATTCTAATTCTCCACAGTTGAGTGACATCAATTGCTATATGACTTTCTCTTCGTGGCTTATTTCACTGAGAACAATACCCACAAGGTCCATGCATGTTGCTGTAAATGGTAAGAGTTGTTTTCTTCATATGGCTAAATAATATTCTACGTCTCATTTACTGATGGACGTTAAGCTTGGCTTTTGTCAATACTTCAGTGAGAAACATAGGTGTTCAAATTTCGTTTTTAAAAAGGGCTGCTGCATCCTGTTTATATATTTATAGATTTGTTTCTTATATTTATTCATATATGCCTTTATTGATTCATTCATTATAAATCTAAAGTTACATGAGAAACATTAATATTACAAGACCCACACTATAACCAAGATCAACCCAGTTACTTCCCTGAAGTCACTCTCCATGAGCTTAGTAAGATACTGTATATACCATCTCCCCCAATCCACATTAATAATGCCAATCGTTTTGGCTACCTTCTCCTTGCTTTCATATATAACAACGCCACTCTCTTCCTCTTGGTAACTGTTACTCCAAACTTGTATTCTGTAAATCTGCTGATGTTTTGCTCCTTCAGTTTTATCTTGGCGCTTCGTCTCCACGCATGTGTTAAATCATTTGATACTTATTTTCTCTTCCTCACTTATTTCACTGAGCATAATATGCTCTAGCGCCATCCATGTTGCAGCAAATGCTAGGATTTGTTTTCTTGTGATGGCTGAGTAATATTCCTTTCTGTATATGTACCACATCTTCTATACCCATTAATCTATTGATGTCCATTAAGCTCGGTTTCTTTGAATAGTACTCTGATTAACATAGGGATATATATATCTTTATTAGCTGGGCAGATTCATTGGTTTTATTGGATTCTTTAATTAATTTATTCTTTATTTAATTATTATTAATCTATACGTAAAAGTATAACATGAGATTTTCTAGACTCCAACTGCCTCGAAATTCTTCCCAATGCCCCACTGCAGTCACTTCCATCAACAGAGCAATGTACTGTCGATTCACTGCCTGTGTTCACTGTTTGGTTCAGCCCTCACCGTGCACCCACATAAACAATATATGTGCTAATCATAATGCATCCTTTCTCTCCCCACTGTTATCCCTCCATTCTCCCATGTCCACATTAGTCTTTTTCCGTTTGGTAACTGGTAGTTCATTCTTGGGCTCTGTTTGTCTGCCACAATTTTGCTCCTTCAGTTCTTTCCTGCATCTCTAATTGCACAGATTGTTCGTATCATTTGATACTTGTCCTCCAGTCTTAACTCATTGAAAATAAAACCCCATTTTTTATCCATGTTGTCGCAAATGGGAGGATTTGCTTTCTTCTTATGGGTGAAATGCAATTAATTGTTTATATATACCACTTCTTCTTTATCCATTCATCTTCTGATGGAGATGCATCGGCTACTGTGAATTGTGCTGCGATAAACTAGGGGGTGCACATACCTTTTTTAAAATTTGGCTACTGCATTCTATCTACTTATCTATACAACTTTGTTTTCCTCTATGTATCTATCATCTGACAATCTATCTTCTTGCTATCTCACATCTATCATAGTCATCATCTATCTCTATCATCTCTCATCTATCTTCAACTGAAATCTCTGAACCCATCTATGAGTATTTCTTATTTCTCATATTTACACAATTACATGAGTAACACTGTTTACTAGAACTTCCATCACCAATATATCCCCAGATATCCCATTGCATTCACTATCCTCCAGTGCTGTAAAATAACGTAGAATCACTAGTCTTCTCTTTGACGTACAGTCCTCCACGTAACCCAACCCAACACTATGTACTCTCATTCAATTGCACCGTTTTTAACACCCTGTCCTACTTATCCCTCCACTATAGCACAACCGTCCCAGTCTCTTTCCTTTGGTAACCACTAGTAAATTCTTCTCTTCAGCGTGGCTTCTTCAGTTTGGTTATTTCACTTTTTTTCCATTTTTTATTACTCTGCTAGTGAGTGAAATCATTTACCATGTTTCTGACACTCCATCTCTTATTTCCCTGATCATAATTCTCTGCTATCTACATCCATGTTGTTGTAAATCGTAGGACTTGTTTTCCTCATATGGCTGAATAATATCCCTCTCCTCATCTTCTGGTGGTTACTGAACTTTGCTACTATTAATGCTGTGGTTATAAACATAGGTGAGCACATGTCTTGTTTAAACTGTGCTGCTGTATTCTGTTACTCTGTATTCATTTTATTGCATTTGTTCATTTAATAATATCTCATTAATGTACAATTACATTAATAAAATTATGTGTGCTAGAACCCGCCCATCACAAAGAACCCCAGGATTCGCAATTACAGTCACACACCGTGCGCACAGTAAGATACTGTAGAATCCCTATCTCTGTTCCCTGTTTTGTACAGCAATCCCCGGAATGCCCACCCACGCTTTTCTTGGAAATCATATAGCACTCTTTGTTTACTCCGCCCGCCGCCTCCATTTCCTTCTATCCAAAACATAACCTTTCCCTATGGAATCTCTTAATCCAATATTCAGTTCTGTGAATATGCTGATGTTTTGCTCCTTCAGTTTTTCTTGGTTCTACATCTCTACAGATGGTTCAAATCAATTGACACTTGTCTTTGTTCACCTCTTTTTTCATGAGTATAATGCAATCCAGTTCCTTCCGACTTGTAGCAAATGTTAGGACTCCCTTTTCTTCTTATGACTGATTAATATGCAACTGTCGAAATGTACCACAACATGTTTACACATTAATTGATGGACACATTAAACTGAAGGACAGTTACCTGGGCTACGATGAATAGTGCTGATAAACCCATGGATGTAAATGCCTTTTTAAACTCGGCTTCTGAAATGGATTTATTGATGAGCTTATTATTGATTTGTTGATTTACCATTAATCTACAATTACATGTGTCACGTGTTTACTAGACGCCCTTTACTACGTTTCACCCAATCCCCCCCTGCAGTCTATTCCATCACCATAGCAATGTACCGTAGAATCGCTAATTGTCTTCTCTGCTGGCCAGCACACCACGTGGACCCATTCCCACCTTATCCATGCTAACTGAGATGCACACTTTCTTCCCCACCTCCTTTCCCCTCCATTCATAACCATCCATCTCTGTCTCTTTACTTTGGTAACTGTGAATCTGTTCTTGTCCTCTGAGACACTGCTGTTTTCCTCCTTCAGTTTTTTCTTTGTTCTTATACTCCAATGATAAATGACGTCATCTCACCTATACATGTAGGCCAGAAATAGTTATGTTTGCTATGATGGTGCAGCTGTGCAAGGCTGAGCTCTGCCCACCGTCTGCTAGTGGGGTTTGCAGGAACAGCACTGTTGTCTGGAGATTCCATGATGTCACAGTGGGCTTCTTTCATGTAGACAGAATATGTTTGCTCAGATAATTTGTTTCCCACTTCAGAGCCTGCTATCCTACATGGGGTGTAAATATGGTAAGGTTTGTGCTGACCACCTTGAAAGCATCAGAGGAAATGGAAATGAGTTCCAAGATACTGCATGATTCTTTTTATTTTGGCATCAATACCAGTTAGCTAAGCAACATTATTTTAATTAGACTACCCACATTATGAAATCCTCACCATATACAGCATAAGTGTCACTGTCCATGAGCCACGTATTGCACTGTATAATCACTACTCTGCTTTGCTGTTCTACCACCTTCCTCGTGCCCACAACCTGCCCACTCATGTGTGCTACACTTAACGCCCCATTTTACCTCTCTTTCCTCCCTTCCAAGCCATTCCCCTGTGTCACTTTCCCTTTGGTAACCGTTAGTCCTCTCTTCAGTTCATGGAAGCTGCTACTGTTTTGGTCCTTAACTATTTTTCTTTTATTCTAATTCTCCACAGTTGAGTGACATCAATCGCTATATGACTTTCTCTTCGTGGCTTATTTCACTGAGAGCAATACCCACAAGTTCCATGCATGTTGCTGTAAATGGTAAGAGTTGTTTTCTTCATATGGCTAAATAATATTCTACGTCTCATTTACTGATGGACGTTAAGCTTGGCTTTTGTCAATACTTCAGTGAGAAACATAGGTGTTCAAATTTCGTTTTTAAAAAGGGCTGCTGCATCCTGTTTATATATTTATAGATTTGTTTCTTATATTTATTCATATATGCCTTTATTGATTCATTCATTATTAATCTAAAGTTACATGAGAAACATTAATATTACTAGACCCACACTATAACCAAGATCAACCCAGTTACTTCCCTGAAGTCACTCTCCATGAGCTTAGTAAGATACTGTATATACCATCTCCCCCAATCCACATTAATAATGCCAATCGTTTTGGCTACCTTCTCCTTGCTTTCATATATAACAACGCCACTCTCTTCCTCTTGGTAACTGTTACTCCAAACTTGTATTCTGTGAATCTGCTGATGTTTTGCTACTTCAGTTTTATCTTGGCGCTTCGTCTCCACGCATGTGTTAAATCATTTGATACTTATTTTCTATTCCTCACTTATTTCACTGAGCATAATATGCTCTAGCGCCATCCATGTTGCAGCAAATGCTAGGATTTGTTTTCTTGTGATGGCTGAGTAATATTCCTTTCTGTATATGTACCACATCTTCTATACCCATTAATCTATTGATGTCCATTAAGCTCGGTTTCTTTGAATAGTACTCTGATTAACATAGGGATATATATATCTTTATTAGCTGGGCAGATTCATTGGTTTTATTGGATTCTTTAATTAATTTATTCTTTATTTAATTATTATTAATCTATACGTAAAAGTATAACATGAGATTTTCTTGACTCCAACTGTCTCGAAATTCTTCCCAATGCCCCACTGCAGTCACTTCCATCAACAGAGCAATGTACTGTCGATTCACTGCCTGTGTTCACTGTTTGGTTCAGCCCTCACCGTGCACCCACATAAACAATATATGTGCTAATCATAATGCATCCTTTCTCTCCCCACTGTTATCCCTCCATTCTCCCATGTCCACATTAGTCTTTTTCCGTTTGGTAACTGGTAGTTCATTCTTGGGCTCTGTTTGTCTGCCACAATTTTGCTCCTTCAGTTCTTTCCTGCATCTCTAATTGCACAGATTGGTCGTATCATTTGATACTTGTCCTCCTGTCTTAACTCATTGAAAATAAAACCCCATTTTTTATCCATGTTGTCGCAAATGGGAGGATTTGCTTTTCTTCTTATGGGTGAAATGCAATTAATTGTTTATATATACCACTTCTTCTTTATCCATTCATCTTCTGATGGAGATGCATCGGCTACTGTGAATTGTGCTGCGATAAACTAGGGGGTGCACATACCTTTTTTAAAATTTGGCTACTGCATTCTATCTACTTATCTATACAACTTTGTTTTCCTCTATGTATCTATCATCTGACAATCTATCTTCTTGCTATCTCACATCTATCATCGTCATCATCTATCTCTATCATCTATCATCTATCTTCAACTGAAATCTCTGAACCCATCTATGAGTATTTCTTATTTCTCATATTTACACAATTACATGAGTAACACTGTTTACTAGAACTTCCATCACCAATATATCCCCAGATATCCCATTGCATTCACTATCCTCCAGTGCAGTAAAATAACGTAAAATCACTAGTCTTCTCTGTGACGTACAGTCCTCCACGTAACCCAACCCAACACTATGTACTCTCATTCAATTGCACCGTTTTTAACACCCTGTCCTACTTAACCCTCCACTATACCACAACCGGCCCAGTCTCTTTCCTTTGGTAACCACTAGTAAATGCTTCTCTTCAGCGTGGCTTCTTCAGTTTGGTTATTTCACTTTTTTTCCATTTTTTATTACTCTGCTAGTGAGTGAAATCATTTACCATGTTTCTGACACTCCATCTCTTATTTCCCTGATCATAATTCTCTGCTATCTACATCCATGTTGTTGTAAATCGTAGGACTTGTTTTCCTCATATGGCTGAATAATATCCCTCTCCTCATCTTCTGGTGGTTACTGAACTTTGCTACTATTAATGCTGTGGTTATAAACATAGGTGAGCACATGTCTTGTTTAAACTGTGCTGCTGTATTCTGTTACTCTGTATTCATTTTATTGCATTTGTTCATTTAATAATATCTCATTAATGTACAATTACATTAATAAAATTATGTGTGCTAGAACCCGCCCATCACAAAGAACCCCAGGATTCGCAATTACAGTCACACACCGTGCGCACAGTAAGATACTGTAGAATCCCTATCTCTGTTCCCTGTTTTGTACAGCAATCCCCGGAATGCCCACCCACGCTTTTCTTGGAAATCATAGAGCACTCTTTGTTTACTCCGCCCGCCGCCTCCATTTCCTTCTATCCAAAACATAACCTTTCCCTATGGAATCTCTTAATCCAATATTCAGTTCTGTGAATATGCTAATGTTTTGCTCCTTCAGTTTTTCTTGGTTCTACATCTCTACAGATGGTTCAAATCAATTGACACTTGTCTTTGTTCACCTCTTATTTCATGAGTATAATGCAATCCAGTTCCTTCCGACTTGTAGCAAATGTTAGGACTCCCTTTTCTTCTTATGACTGATTAATATGCAACTGTCGAAATGTACCACAACATGTTTACACATTAATGTACTGATGGACAGTTACCTGGGCTACGTTGAATAGTGCAGATAAACCCGTGGATGTCAATACCTTTTTTAACTCGGCTTCTGAAATGGATTTATTGATGAGCTTATTATTGATTTGTTGATTTACCATTAATCTACAATTACATGTGTCACGTGTTTACTAGACGCCCTTTACTACGTTTCACCCAATTCCCCCTGCAGTCAATTCCATCACCATAGCAATGTACCGTAGAATCGCTAATTGTCTTCTCTGCTGGCCAGCACACCACGTGCACCCATTCCCACCTTATCCATGCTAACTGAGATGCACACTTTCTTCCCCACCTCCTTTCCCCTCCATTCATAACCATCCATCTCTGTCTCTTTACTTTGGTAACTGTGAATCTGTTCTTGTCCTCTGTGACACTGCTGTTTTTCTCCTTCAGTTTTTTCTTTGTTCTTATACTCCAATGATGAATGACGTCATTTTACCTATACATGTAGGCCAGAAATAGTTATGTTTGCTATGATGGTGCAGCTGTGCAAGGCTGAGCTCTGCCCACTGTCTGCTAGTTGGGTTTGCATAAACAGCACTGTTGTCTGGAGATTCCATGATGTCACAGTGGGCTTCTTTCATGTAGACAGAATATGTTTACTCAGATAATTTGTTTCCCACTTCAGAGCCTGCTATCCTACATGGGGTGTAATTATGGTAAGGTTTGTGCTGACCACCTTGAAAGCATCAGAGGAAATGGAAAAGAGTTCCAAGATAGTGCGTGTTTCTTTTTATTTTGGCATCAATACCAGTTACCTAAGCAACATTGTTTTAAGTAGACTACCCACATTATGAAATCCACACCATATACAGCATAAGTGTTACTGTCCATGAGCCACGTAATGCACTGTAGAAGCACTACTATTCTTTGTTGTTCTACCACCTTCCTCTTGCCCACACCCTGAGCACACATGTGTGCTACACGTAATGCCCCATTTTACCTCTCTTTCATCCCTTTTAAGCCATTCCCCTGTGTCACTATCCCTTTGGTAACCGTTAGTCCTCTCTTCAATTCATGGAAGCTGCTACTGTTTTGGTCCTTAACTATTTTTCTTTTATTCTAATTCTCCACAGTTGAGTGACATCAATCGCTATATGACTTTCTCTTCGTGGCTTATTTCACTGAGAGCAATACCCACAAGTTCCATGCATGTTGCTGTAAATGGTAAGAGTTGTTTTCTTCATATGGCTAAATAATATTCTACGTCTCATTTACTGATGGACGTTAAGCTTGGCTTTTGTCAATACTTCAGTGAGAAACATAGGTGTTCAAATTTCGTTTTTAAAAAGGGCTGCTGCATCCTGTTTATATATTTATAGATTTGTTTTTTATATTTATTCATATATGCCTTTATTGATTCATTCATTATTAATCTAAAGTTACATGAGAAACATTAATATTACAAGACCCACACTATAACCAAGATCAACCCAGTTACTTCCCTGAAGTCACTCTCCATGAGCTTAGTAAGATACTGTATATACCATCTCCCCCAATCCACATTAATAATGCCAATCGTTATGGCTACCTTCTCCTTGCTTTCATATATAACAACGCCACTCTCTTCCTCTTGGTAACTGTTACTCCAAACTTGTATTCTGTGAATCTGCTGATGTTTTGCTCCTTCAGTTTTATCTTGGCGCTTCCTCTCCACGCATGTGTTAAATCATTTGATACTTATTTTCTCTTCCTCACTTATTTCACTGAGCATAATATGCTCTAGCGCCATTCATGTTGCAGCAAATGCTAGGATTTGTTTTCTTGTGATGGCTGAGTAATATTCCTTTCTGTATATGTACCACATCTTCTATACCCATTAATCTATTGATGTCCATTAAGCTCGGTTTCTTTGAATAGTACTCTGATTAACATAGGGATATATATATCTTTATTAGCTGGGCAGATTCATTGGTTTTATTGGATTCTTTAATTAATTTATTCTTTATTTAATTATTATTAATCTATACGTAAAAGTATAACATGAGATTTTCTAGACTCCAACAGTCTCGAAATTCTTCCCAATGCCCCACTGCAGTCACTTCCATCAACAGAGCAATGTACTGTCGATTCACTGCCTGTGTTCACTGTTTGGTTCAGCCCTCACCGTGCACCCACATAAACAATATATGTGCTAATCATAATGCATCCTTTCTCTCCCCACTGTTATCCCTCCATTCTCCCATGTCCACATTAGTCTTTTTCCGTTTGGTAACTGGTAGTTCATCCTTGGGCTCTGTTTGTCTGCCACAATTTTGCTCCTTCAGTTCTTTCCTGCTTCTCTAATTGCACAGATTGGCCATATTATTTGATACTTGTCCTCCTGTCTTAACTCATTGAAAATAAAACCCCATTTTTTATCCATGTTGTCGCAAATGGGAGGATTTGCTTTCTTCTTATGGGTGAAATGCAATTAATTGTTTATATAAACCACTTCTTCTTTATCCATTCATCTTCTGATGGAGATGCATCGGCTACTGTGAATTGTGCTGCGATAAACTAGGGGTTGCACATACCTTTTTTAAAATTTGGCTACTGCATTCTATCTACTTATATATACAACTTTGTTTTCCTCTATGTATCTATCATCTGACAATCTATCTTCTTGCTATCTCACATCTATCATAGTCATCATCTATCTCTATCATCTATCATCTATCTTCAAGTGAAATCTCTGATCCCATCTATGAGTATTTCTTATTTCTCATATTTACACAATTACATGAGTAACACTGTTTACTAGAACTTCCATCACCAATATATCCCCAGATATCCCATTGCATTCACTATCCTCCAGTGCAGTAAAATAACGTAGAATCACTAGTCTTCTCTGTGACGTACAGTACTCCACGAAACCCAACCCAACACTATGTACTCTCATTCAATTGCACCGTTTTTAACACCCTGTCCTACTTATCCCTCCACTATAGCACAACCGGCCCAGTCTCTTTCCTTTGGTAACCACTAGTAAATTCTTCTCTTCAGCGTGGCTTCTTCAGTTTGGTTATTTCACCTTTTTTCCATTTTTTATTACTCTGCTAGTGAGTGAAATCATTTACCATGTTTCTGACATTCCATCTCTTATTTCCCTGATCATAATTCTCTGCTATCTACATCCATGTTGTTGTAAATCGTAGGACTTGTTTTCCTCATATGGCTGAATAATATCCCTCTCCTCATCTTCTGGTGGTTACTGAACTTTGCTACTATTAAAGCTGTGGTTATAAACATAGGTGAGCACATGTCTTGTTTAAACTGTGCTGCTGTATTCTGTTACTCTGTATTCATTTTATTGCATTTGTTCACTTAATAATATCTCATTAATGTACAATTACATTAATAAAATTATGTGTGCTAGAACCCGCCCATCACAAAGAACCCCAGGATTCGCAATTACAGTCACACACCGTGCGCACAGTAAGATACTGTAGAATCCCTATCTCTGTTCCCTGTTTTGTACAGCAATCCCCGGAATGCCCACCCACGCTTTTCTAGGAAATCATATAGCACTCTTTGTTTACTCCGCCTGCCGCCTCCATTTCCTTCTATCCAAAACATAACCTTTCCCTATGGAATCTCTTAATCCAATATTCAGTTCTGTGAATATGCTGATGTTTTGCTCCTTCAGTTTTTCTTGGTTCTACATCTCTACAGATGGTTCAAATCAATTGACAGTTGTCTTTGTTCACCTCTTATTTCATGAGTATAATGCAATCCAGTTCCTTCCGACTTGTAGCAAATGTTAGGACTCCCTTTTCTTCTTATGACTGATTAATATGCAACTGTCGAAATGTAACACAACATGTTTACACATTAATGTACTGATGGACAGTTACCTGGGCTACGATGAATAGTGCTGATAAACCCGTGGATGTCAATGCCTTTTTAAACTCGGCTTCTGAAATGGATTTATTGATGAGCTTATTATTGATTTGTTGATTTACCATTAATCTACAATTACATGTGTCACGTGTTTAATAGACGCCCTTTACTACGTTTCACCCAATTCCCCCTTCAGTCAATTCCATCACCATAGCAATGTACCGTGGAATCGCTAATTGTCTTCTCTGCTGGCCAGCACACCACGTGCACCCATTCCCAACTTATCCATGCTAACTGAGATGCACACTTTCTTCCCCACCTCCTTTCCCCTCCATTCATAACCATCCATCTCTGTCTCTTTACTTTGGTAACTGTGAATCTGTTCTTGTCCTCTGTGACACTGCTGTTTTTCTCCTTCAGTTTTATCTTTGTTCTTATACTCCAATGATGAATGACGTCATTTTACCTATGCATGTAGGCCAGAAATAGTTATGTTTGCTATGATGGTGCAGCTGTGCAAGGCTGAGCTCTGCCCACTGTCTGCTAGTGGGGTTTGCATAAACAGCACTGTTGTCTGGAGATTCCATGATGTCACAGTGGGCTTCTTTCATGTAGACAGAATATGTTTGCTCAGATAATTTGTTTCCCACTTCAGAGCCTGCTATCCTACATGGGGTGTAATTATGGTAAGGTTTGTGCTGACCACCTTGAAAGCATCAGAGGAAATGGAAATGAGTTCCAAGATACTGCATGTTTCTTTTTATTTTGGCATCAATACCAGTTACCTAAGCAACATTATTTTAAGTAGACTACCCACATTATGAAATCCACACCATATACAGCATAAGTGTCACTGTCCATGAGCCACGTAATGCACTGTAGAAGCACTACTATTCTTTGTTGTTCTACCACTTCCTCTTGCCCACACCCTGAGCACACATGTGTGCTACACGTAATGCCCCATTTTACCTCTCTTTCATCCCTTCCAAGCCATTCCCCTGTGTCACTTTAACTTTCTTCACCGTTAGTCCTCTCTTCAGTTCATGGAAGCTGCTACTGTTTTGGTCCTTAACTATTTTTCTTTTCTTCTAATTCTCCACAGTTGAGTGACATCAATCGCTATATGACTTTCTCTTCGTGGCTTATTTCACTGAGAACAATACCCACAAGTTCCATGCATGTTGCTGTAAATGGTAAGAGTTGTTTTCTTCATATGGCTAAATAATATTCTACGTCTCATTTACTGATGGACGTTAAGCTTGGCTTTTGTCAATACTTCAGTGAGAAACATAGGTGTTCAAATTTCGTTTTTAAAAAGGGCTGCTGCATCCTGTTTATATATTTATAGATTTATTTTTTATATTTATTCATATATGCCTTTATTGATTCATTAATTATTAATCTAAAGTTACATGAGAAACATTAATATTACAAGACCCACACTATAACCAAGATCAACCCAGTTACTTCCCTGAAGTCACTCTCCATGAGCTTAGTAAGATACTGTATATACCATCTCCCCCAATCCACATTAATAATGCCAATCGTTATGGCTACCTTCTCCTTGCTTTCATATATAACAACGCCACTCTCTTCCTCTTGGTAACTGTTACTCCAAACTTGTATTCTGTGAATCTGCTGATGTTTTGCTCCTTCAGTTTTATCTTGGCGCTTCGTCTCCACGCATGTGTTAAATCATTTGATACTTATTTTCTCTTCCTCACTTATTTCACTGAGCATAATATGCTCTAGCGCCATTCATGTTGCAGCAAATGCTAGGATTTGTTTTCTTGTGATGGCTGAGTAATATTCCTTTCTGTATATGTACCACATCTTCTATACCCATTAATCTATTGATGTCCATTAAGCTCGGTTTCTTTGAATAGTACTCTGATTAACATAGGGATATATATATCTTTATTAGCTGGGCAGATTCATTGGTTTTATTGGATTCTTTAATTAATTTATTCTTTATTTAATTATTATTAATCTATACGTAAAAGTATAACATGAGATTTTCTAGACTCCAACAGTCTCGAAATTCTTCCCAATGCCCCACTGCAGTCACTTCCATCAACAGAGCAATGTACTGTCGATTCACTGCCTGTGTTCACTGTTTGGTTCAGCCCTCACCGTGCACCCACATAAACAATATATGTGCTAATCATAATGCATCCTTTCTCTCCCCACTGTTATCCCTCCATTCTCCCATGTCCACATTAGTCTTTTTCCGTTTGGTAACTGGTAGTTCATCCTTGGGCTCTGTTTGTCTGCCACAATTTTGCTCCTTCAGTTCTTTCCTGCTTCTCTAATTGCACAGATTGGTCATATCATTTGATACTTGTCCTCCTGTCTTAACTCATTGAAAATAAAACCCCATTTTTTATCCATGTTGTTGCAAATGGGAGGATTTGCTTTCTTCTTATGGGTGAAATGCAATTAATTGTTTATATATACCACTTCTTCTTTATCCATTCATCTTCTGATGGAGATGCATCGGCTACTGTGAATTGTGCTGCGATAAACTATGGGGTGCACATACCTTTTTTAAAATTTGGCTTCTGCATTCTATCTACTTATCTATACAACTTTGTTTTCCTCTATGTATCTATCATCTGACAATCTATCTTCTTGCTATCTCACATCTATCATAGTCATCATCTATCTCTATCATCTATCTTCAAGAAAATCTCTGATCCCATCTATGAGTATTTCTTATTTCTCATATTTACACAATTACATGAGTAACACTGTTTACTAGAACTTCCATCACCAATATATCCCCAGATATCCCATTGCATTCACTATCCTCCAGTGCAGTAAAATAACGTAGAATCACTAGTCTTCTCTGTGACGTACAGTACTCCACGAAACCCAACCCAACACTATGTACTCTCATTCAATTGCACCGTTTTTAACACCCTGTATTACTTATCCCTCCACTATAGCACAACCGGCCCAGTCTCTTTCCTTTGGTAACCACTAGTAAATTCTTCTCTTCAGCGTGGCTTCTTCAGTTTGTTTATTTCACTTTTTTTCCATTTTTTATTACTCTGGTAGTGAGTGAAATCATTTACCATGTTTCTGACACTCCATCTCTTATTTCCCTGATCATAATTCTCTGCTATCTACATCCATGTTGTTGTAAATCGTAGGACTTGTTTTCCTCATATGGCTGAATAATATCCCTCTCCTCATCTTCTGGTGGTTACTGAACTTTGCTACTATTAATGCTGTGGTTATAAACATAGGTGAGCACATGTCTTGTTTAAACTGTGCTGCTCTATTCTGTTTCTCTGTATTCATTTTATTGCATTTGTTCACTTAATAATATCTCATTAATGTACAATTACATTAATAAAATTATGTGTGCTAGAACCCGCCCATCACAAAGAACCCCAGGATTCGCAATTACAGTCACACACCGTGCGCACAGTAAGATACTGTAGAATCCCTATCTCTGTTCCCTGTTTTGTACAGCAATCCCCGGAATGCCCACCCACGCTTTTCTAGGAAATCATATAGCACTCTTTGTTTACTCCGCCTGCCACCTCCATTTCCTTCTATCCAAAACATAACCTTTCCCTATGGAATCTCTTAATCCAATATTCAGTTCTGTGAATATGCTGATGTTTTGCTCCTTCAGTTTTTCTTGGTTCTACATCTCTACAAATGGGTCAAATCATTTGACACTTCTCTTTCTTCGCCTCTTATTTCATGGGTATAATGCAATCCAGATCCTTCCGACTTGTTGCAAATGTTAGGAATTTTTTTTCTTCTTATGAATGATTATTATGCAACTGTCGAAATGTAACACAACATGTTTACACATTAATGTACTGATGGACAGTTACCTGGGCTACGATGAATAGTGCTGATAAACCCGTGGATGTCAATGCCTTTTTAAACTCGGCTTCTGAAATGGATTTATTGATGAGCTTATTATTGATTTGTTGATTTATCATTAATCTACAATTACATGTGTCACGTGTTTAATAGACGCCCTTTACTACGTTTCACCCAATTCCCCCTTCAGTCAATTCCATCACCATAGCAATGTACCGTGGAATCGCTAATTGTCTTCTCTGCTGGCCAGCACACCACGTGCACCCATTCCCACCTTATCCATGCTAACTGAGATGCACACTTTCTTCCCCACCTCCTTTCCCCTCCATTCATAACCATCCATCTCTGTCTCTTTACTTTGGTAACTGTGAATCTGTTCTTGTCCTCTGTGACACTGCTGTTTTTCTCCTTCAGTTTTATCTTTGTTCTTATACTCCAATGATGAATGACGTCATTTTACCTATGCATGTAGGCCAGAAATAGTTATGTTTGCTATGATGGTGCAGCTGTGCAAGGCTGAGCTCTGCCCACTGTCTGCTAGTGGGGTTTGCATAAACAGCACTGTTGTCTGGAGATTCCATGATGTCACAGTGGGCTTCTTTCATGTAGACAGAATATGTTTGCTCAGATAATTTGTTTCCCACTTCAGAGCCTGCTATCCTACATGGGGTGTAATTATGGTAAGGTTTGTGCTGACCACCTTGAAAGCATCAGAGGAAATGGAAATGAGTTCCAAGATACTGCATGTTTCTTTTTATTTTGGCATCAATACCAGTTACCTAAGCAACATTATTTTAAGTAGACTACCCACATTATGAAATCCACACCATATACAGCATAAGTGTCACTGTCCATGAGCCACGTAATGCACTGTAGAAGCACTACTATTCTTTGTTGTTCTACCACTTCCTCTTGCCCACACCCTGAGCACACATGTGTGCTACACGTAATGCCCCATTTTACCTCTCTTTCATCCCTTCCAAGCCATTCCCCTGTGTCACTTTAACTTTCTTAACCGTTAGTCCTCTCTTCAGTTCATGGAAGCTGCTACTGTTTTGGTCCTTAACTATTTTTCTTTTCTTCTAATTCTCCACAGTTGAGTGACATCAATCGCTATATGACTTTCTCTTCGTGGCTTATTTCACTGAGAACAATACCCACAAGTTCCATGCATGTTGCTGTAAATGGTAAGAGTTGTTTTCTTCATATGGCTAAATAATATTCTACGTCTCATTTACTGATGGACGTTAAGCTTGGCTTTTGTCAATACTTCAGTGAGAAACATAGGTGTTCAAATTTCGTTTTTAAAAAGGGCTGCTGCATCCTGTTTATATATTTATAGATTTGTTTTTTATATTTATTCATATATGCCTTTATTGATTCATTCATTATTAATCTAAAGTTACATGAGAAACATTAATATTACAAGACCCACACTATAACCAAGATCAACCCAGTTACTTCCCTGAAGTCACTCTCCATGAGCTTAGTAAGATACTGTATATACCATCTCCCCCAATCCACATTAATAATGCCAATCGTTATGGCTACCTTCTCCTTGCTTTCATATATAACAACGCCACTCTCTTCCTCTTGGTAACTGTTACTCCAAACTTGTATTCTGTGAATCTGCTGATGTTTTGCTCCTTCAGTTTTATCTTGGCGCTTCGTCTCCACGCATGTGTTAAATCATTTGATACTTATTTTCTCTTCCTCACTTATTTCACTGAGCATAATATGCTCTAGCGCCATCCATGTTGCAGCAAATGCTAGGATTTGTTTTCTTGTGATGGCTGAGTAATATTCCTTTCTGTATATGTACCACATCTTCTATACCCATTAATCTATTGATGTCCATTAAGCTCGGTTTCTTTGAATAGTACTCTGATTAATATAGGGATATATATATCTTTATTAGCTGGGCAGATTCATTGGTTTTATTGGATTCTTTAATTAATTTATTCTTTATTTAATTATTATTAATCTATACGTAAAAGTATAACATGAGATTTTCTAGACTCCAACTGTCTCGAAATTCTTCCCAATGCCCCACTGCAGTCACTTCCATCAACAGAGCAATGTACTGTCGATTCACTGCCTGTGTTCACTGTTTGGTTCAGCCCTCACCGTGCACCCACATAAACAATATATGTGCTAATCATAATGCATCCTTTCTCTCCCCACTGTTATCCCTCCATTCTCCCATGTCCACATTAGTCTTTTTCCGTTTGGTAACTGGTAGTTCATCCTTGGGCTCTGTTTGTCTGCCACAATTTTGCTCCTTCAGTTCTTTCCTGCTTCTCTAATTGCACAGATTGGTCATATCATTTGATACTTGTCCTCCTGTCTTAACTCATTGAAAATAAAACCCCATTTTTTATCCATGTTGTTGCAAATGGGAGGATTTGCTTTCTTCTTATGGGTGAAATGCAATTAATTGTTTATATATACCACTTCTTCTTTATCCATTCATCTTCTGATGGAGATGCATCGGCTACTGTGAATTGTGCTGCGATAAACTATGGGGTGCACATACCTTTTTTAAAATTTGGCTTCTGCATTCTATCTACTTATCTATACAACTTTGTTTTCCTCTATGTATCTATCATCTGACAATCTATCTTCTTGCTATCTCACATCTATCATAGTCATCATCTATCTCTATCATCTATCATCTATCTTCAAGTGAAATCTCTGATCCCATCTATGAGTATTTCTTATTTCTCATATTTACACAATTACATGAGTAACACTGTTTACTAGAACTTCCATCACCAATATATCCCCAGATATCCCATTGCATTCACTATCCTCCAGTGCAGTAAAATAACGTAGAATCACTAGTCTTCTCTGTGACGTACAGTACTCCACGAAACCCAACCCAACACTATGTACTCTCATTCAATTGCACCGTTTTTAACACCCTGTATTACTTATCCCTCCACTATAGCACAACCGGCCCAGTCTCTTTCCTTTGGTAACCACTAGTAAATTCTTCTCTTCAGCGTGGCTTCTTCAGTTTGTTTATTTCACTTTTTTTCCATTTTTTATTACTCTGGTAGTGAGTGAAATCATTTACCATGTTTCTGACACTCCATCTCTTATTTCCCTGATCATAATTCTCTGCTATCTACATCCATGTTGTTGTAAATCGTAGGACTTGTTTTCCTCATATGGCTGAATAATATCCCTCTCCTCATCTTCTGGTGGTTACTGAACTTTGCTACTATTAATGCTGTGGTTATAAACATAGGTGAGCACATGTCTTGTTTAAACTGTGCTGCTCTATTCTGTTACTCTGTATTCATTTTATTGCATTTGTTCATTTAATAATATCTCATTAATGTTCAATTACATTAATAAAATTATGTGTGCTAGAACCCGTCCATCACAAAGAATCCCAGGATTCGCAATTACAGTCACACACCGTGCGCACAGTAAGATACTGTAGAATCCCTATCTCTGTTCCCTGTTTTGTACAGCAATCCCCGGAATGCCCACCCACGCTTTTCTTGGAAATCATATAGCACTCTTTGTTTACTCCGCCCGCCGCCTCCATTTCCTTCTATCCAAAACATAACCTTTCCCTATGGAATCTCTTAATCCAATATTCAGTTCTGTGAATATGCTGATGTTTTGCTCCTTCAGTTTTTCTTGGTTCTACATCTCTACAGATGGTTCAAATCAATTGACACTTGTCTTTGTTCACCTCTTATTTCATGAGTATAATGCAATCCAGTTCCTTCCGACTTGTAGCAAATGTTAGGACTCCCTTTTCTTCTTATGACTGATTAATATGCAACTGTCGAAATGTACCACAACATGTTTACACATTAATGTACTGATGGACAGTTACCTGGGCTACGATGAATAGTGCTGATAAAACCGTGGATGTAAATGCCTTTTTAAACTCGGCTTCTGAAATGGATTTATTGATGAGCTTATTATTGATTTGTTGATTTACCATTAATCTACAATTACATGTGTCACGTGTTTACTAGATGCCCTTTACTACGTTTCACACAATTCCCCCTGCAGTCAATTCCATCACCAAAGCAATGTACCGTAGAATCGCTAATTGTCTTCTCTGCTGGCCAGCACAACACGTGCACCCATTCCCACCTTATCCATGCTAACTGAGATGCACACTTTCTCCCCACCTCATTTCCCCTCCATTCATAACCATCCATCTCTGTCTCTTTACTTTGGTAACTGTGAATCTGTTCTTGTCCTCTATGACACTGCTGTTTTTCTCCTTCAGTTTTTTCTTTGTTCTTATACTCCAATGATGAATGACGTCATTTTACCTATACATGTAGGCCAGAAATAGTTATGTTTGCTATGATGGTGCAGCTGTGCAAGGCTGAGCTCTGCCCACTGTCTGCTAGTGGGGTTTGCATAAACAGCACTGTTGTCTGGAGATTCCATGATGTCACAGTGGGCTTCTTTCATGTAGACAGAATATGTTTGCTCAGATAATTTGTTTCCCACTTCAGAGCCTGCTATCCTACATGGGGTGTAATTATGGTAAGGTTTGTGCTGACCACCTTGAAAGCATCAGAGGAAATGGAAATGAATTCCAAGATACTGCGTGTTTCTTTTTATATTGGCATCAATACCAGTTACCTAAGCAACATTATTTTAAGTAGACTAAACACATTATGAAATCCACACCATATACAGCATAAGTGTCACTGTCCATGAGCCACGTAATGCACTGTAGAAGCACTACTATTCTTTGCTGATCTACCACCTTCCTCTTGCCCACACCCTGAGCACACATGTGTGCTACACGTAATGCCCCATTTTACCTCTCTTTCATCCCTTCCAAGCCTTTCCCCTGTGTCACTTTCCCTTTGTTAACCGTTAGTCCTCTCTTCAGTTCATGGAAGCTGCTACTGTTTTGGTCCTTAACTATTTTTCTTTTTTTCTAATTCTCCACAGTTGAGTGACATCAATTGCTATATGACTTTCTCTTCGTGGCTTATTTCACTGAGAACAATACCCACAAGTTCCATGCATGTTGCTGTAAATGGTAAGAGTTGTTTTCTTCATATGGCTAAATAATATTCTACGTCTCATTTACTGATGGACGTTAAGCTTGGCTTTTGTCAATACTTCAGTGAGAAACATAGGTGTTCAAATTTCGTTTTTAAAAAGGGCTGCTGCATCCTGTTTATATATTTATAGATTTGTTTTTTATATTTATTCATATATGCATTTATTGATTCATTAATTATTAATCTAAAGTTACATGAGAAACATTAATATTACAAGACCCACACTATAACCAAGATCAACCCTGTTACTTCCCTGAATTCACTCTCCATGAGCTTAGTAAGATACTGTATATACCATCTCCCCCAATCCACATTAATAATGCCAATCGTTATGGCTACCTTCTCCTTGCTTTCATATATAACAACGCCACTCTCTTCCTCTTAGTAACTGTTACTCCAAACTTGTATTCTGTGAATCTGCTGATGTTTTGCTCCTTCAGTTTTATCTTGGCGCTTCGTCTCCACGCATGTGTTAAATCATTTGATACTTATTTTCTCTTCCTCACTTATTTCACTGAGCATAATATGCTCTAGCGCCATCCATGTTGCAGCAAATGCTAGGATTTGTTTTCTTGTGATGGCTGAGTAATATTCCTTTCTGTATATGTACCACATCTTCTATACCCATTAATCTATTGATGTCCATTAAGCTCGGTTTCTTTGAATAGTACTCTGATTAATATAGGGATATATATATCTTTATTAGCTGGGCAGATTCATTGGTTTTATTGGATTCTTTAATTAATTTATTCTTTATTTAATTATTATTAATCTATACGTAAAAGTATAACATGAGATTTTCTAGACTCCAACTGTCTCGAAATTCTTCCCAATGCCCCACTGCAGTCACTTCCATCAACAGAGCAATGTACTGTCGATTCACTGCCTGTGTTCACTGTTTGGTTCAGCCCTCACCGTGCACCCACATAAACAATATATGTGCTAATCATAATGCATCCTTTCTCTCCCCACTGTTATCCCTCCATTCTCCCATGTCCACATTAGTCTTTTTCCGTTTGGTAACTGGTAGTTCATTCTTGGGCTCTGTTTGTCTGCCACAATTTTGCTCCTTCAGTTCTTTCCTGCATCTCTAATTGCACAGATTGGTCATATCATTTGATACTTGTCCTCCTGTCTTAACTAATTGAAAACAAAACCCCATTTTTTATCCATGTTGTCGCAAATGGGAGGATTTGCTTTCTTCTTATGGGTGAAATGCAATTAATTGTTTATATATACCACTTCTTCTTTATCCATTCATCTTCTGATGGAGATGCATCGGCTACTGTGAATTGTGCTGCGATAAACTAGGGGGTGCACATACCTTTTTTAAAATTTGGCTACTGCATTCTATCTACTTATCTATACAACTTTGTTTTCCTCTATGTATCTATCATCTGACAATCTATCTTCTTGCTATCTCACATCTATCATAGTCATCATCTATCTCTATCATCTATCATCTATCTTCAACTGAAATCTCTGAACCCATGTATGAGTATTTCTTATTTCTCATATTTACACAATTACATGAGTAACACTGTTTACTAGAACTTCCATCACCAATATATCCCCAGATATCCCATTGCATTCACTATCCTCCAGTGCAGTAAAATAACGTAGAATCACTAGTCTTCTCTGTGACGTACAGTCCTCCACGTAACCCAACCCAACACTATATACTCTCATTCAATTGCACCGTTTTTAACACCCTGTCCTACTTATCCCTCCACTATAGCACAACCGGCCCAGTCTCTTTCCTTTGGTAACCACTAGTAAATTCTTCTCTTCAGCGTGGCTTCTTCAGTTTGGTTATTTCACTTTTTTTCCATTTTTTATTACTCTGCTAGTGAGTGAAATCATTTACCATGTTTCTGACACTCCATCTCTTATTTCCCTGATCATAATTCTCTGCTATCTACATCCATGTTGTTGTAAATCGTAGGACTTGTTTTCCTCATATGGCTGAATAATATCCCTCTCCTCATCTTCTGGTGGTTACTGAACTTTGCTACTATTAATGCTGTGTTTATAAACATAGGTGAGCACATGTCTTGTTTAAACTGTGCTGCTCTATTCTGTTACACTGTATTCATTTTATTGCATTTGTTCATTTAATAATATCTCATTAATGTACAATTACATTAATAAAATTATGTGTGCTAGAACCCGCCCATCACAAAGAACCCCAGGATTCGCAATTACAGTCACACACCGTGCGCACAGTAAGATACTGTAGAATCCCTATCTCTGTTCCCTGTTTTGTACAGCAATCATCGGAATGCCCACCCACGCTTTTCTTGGAAATCATATAGCACTCTTTGTTTACTCCGCCTGCCGCCTCCATTTCCTTCTATCCAAAACATAACCTTTCCCTATGGAATCTCTTAATCCAATATTCAGTTCTGTGAATATGCTGATGTTTTGCTCCTTCAGGTTTTCTTGGTTCTACATCTCTACAGATGGTTCAAATCAATTGACACTTGTCTTTGTTCACCTCTTTTTTCATGAGTATAATGCAATCCAGTTCCTTCCGACTTGTAGCAAATGTTAGGACTCCCTTTTCTTCTTATGACTGATTAATATGCAACTGTCGAAATGTACCACAACATGTTTACACATTAATTGATGGACACATTAAACTGATGGACAGTTACCTGGGCTACGATGAATAGTGCTGATAAACCCGTGGATGTAAATGCCTTTTTAATCTCGGCTTCTGAAATGGATTTATTGATGAGCTTATTATTGATTTGTTGATTTACCATTAATCTACAATTACATGTGTCACGTGTTTACTAGACGCCCTTTACTACGTTTCACCCAATCCCCCCCTGCAGTCAATTCCATCACCATAGCAATGTACCGTAGAATCGATAATTGTCTTCTCTGCTGGCCAGCACACCACGTGCACCCGTTCCCACCTTATCCATGCTGAGATGCACACTTTCTTCCCCACCTCCTTTCCCCTCCATTCATAACCATCCATCTCTGTCTCTTTACTTTGGTAACTGTGAATCTGTTCTTGTCCTCTGAGACACTGCTGTTTTCCTCCTTCAGTTTTTTCTTTGTTCTTATACTCCAATGATGAATGACGTCATTTTACATATACATGTAGGCCAGAAATAGTTATGTTTGCTATGATGGTGAAGCTGTGCAAGGCTGAGCTCTGCCCACCGTCTGCTAGTGGGGTTTGCAGGAACAGCACTGTTGTCTGGAGATTCCATGATGTCACAGTGGGCTTCTTTCATGTAGACAGAATATGTTTGCTCAGATAATTTGTTTCCCACTTCAGAGCCTGCTATCCTACATGGGGTGTAATTATGGTAAGGTTTGTGCTGACCACCTTGAAAGCATCAGAGGAAATGGAAATGAGTTCCAAGATACTGCGTGTTTCTTTTTATTTTGGCATCAATACCAGTTACCTAAGCAACATTATTTTAATTAGACTACCCACATTATGAAATCCACACCATATACAGCATAAGTGTCACTGTCCATGAGGCACGTATTGCACTGTATAATCACTACTCTTCTTTGCTGTTCTACCACCTTCCTCGTGCCCACACCCTGCCCACTCATGTGTGCTACACTTAACGCCCCATTTTACCTCTCTTTCCTCCCTTCCAAGCCATTCCCGTGTGTCACTTTCCCTTTGGTAATCGTTAGTCCTCTCTTCAGTTCATGGAAGCTGCTACTGTTTTGGTCCTTAACTATTTTTCTTTTTTTCTATTTCTCCACAGTTGAGTGACATCAATTGCTATATGACTTTCTCTTCGTGGCTAATTTCACTGAGAACAATACCCACAAGTTCCATGCATGTTGCTGTAAATGGTAAGAGTTGTTTTCTTCATATGGCTAAATAATATTCTGCGTCTCATTTACTGATGGACGTTAAGCTTGGCTTTTGTCAATACTTCAGTGAGAAACATAGGTGTTCAAATTTCGTTTTTAAAAAGGGCTGCAGCATTCTGTTTATATATTTATAGATTTGTTTTTTATATTTATTCATATATGCCTTTATTGATTCATTAATTATTAATCTAAAGTTACATGAGAAACATTAATATTACAAGACCCACACTATAACCAAGATCAACCCAGTTACTTCCCTGAAGTTACTCTCCATGAGCTTAGTAAGATACTGTATATACCATCTCCCCCAATCCACATTAATAATGCCAATCGTTATGGCTACCTTCTCCTTGCTTTCATATATTACAACGACACTCTCTTCCTCTTGGTAACTGTTACCCCAAACTTGTATTCTGCGAATCTGCTGATGTTTTGCTCCTTCAGTTTTATCTTGGCGCTTCCTTTCCACGCATGTGCTAAATAATTTGATACTTATTTTCTCTTCCTCACTTATTTCACTGAGCATAATATGCTCTAGCGCAATCCATGTTGCAGCAAATGCTAGGATTTGTTTTCTTGTGATGGCTGAGTAATATTCCTTTCTGTATATGTACCACATCTTCTATACCCATTAATCTATTGATGTCCATTAAGCTCGGTTTCTTTGAATAGTACTCTGATTAACAGAGGGATATATATATCTTTATTAGCTGGGCAGATTCATTGGTTTTATTGGATTCTTTAATTAATTTATTCTTTATTTAATTATTATTAATCTATACGTAAAAGTATAACATGAGATTTTCTAGACTCCAACTGTCTCGAAATTCTTCCCAATGCCCCACTGCAGTCACTTCCATCAACAGAGCAATGTACTGTCGATTCACTGCCTGTGTTCACTGTTTGGTTCAGCCCTCACCGTACACCCACATAAACAATATATGTGCTAATCATAATGCATCCTTTCTCTCCCCACTGTTATCCCTCCATTCTCCCATGTCCACATTAGTCTTTTTCCGTTTGGTAACTGGTAGTTCATTCTTGGGCTCTGTTTGTCTGCCACAATTTTGCTCCTTCAGTTCTTTCCTGCATCTCTAATTGCACAGATTGGTCATATCATTTGATACTTGTCCTCCTGTCTTAACTCATTGAAAATAAAACCCCATTTTTTATCCATGTTGTCGCACATGGGAGGATTTGCTTTCTTCTTATAGGTGAAATGCAATTAATTGTTTATATATACCACTTCTTCTTTATCCATTCATCTTCTGATGGAGATGCATCGGCTACTGTGAATTGTGCTGCGATAAACTAGGGGGTGCACATACCTTTTTTAAAATTTGGCTACTGCATTCTATCTACTTATCTATACAACTTTGTTTTCCTCTATGTATCTATCATCTGACAATCTATCTTCTTGCTATCTCACATCTATCATAGTCATCATCTATCTCTATCATCTATCATCTATCTTCAACTGAAATCTCTGAACCCATGTATGAGTATTTCTTATTTCTCATATTTACACAATTACATGAGTAACACTGTTTACTAGAACTTCCATCACCAATATATCCCCAGATATCCCATTGCATTCACTATCCTCCAGTGCAGTAAAATAACGTAGAATCACTAGTCTTCTCTGTGACGTACAGTCCTCCACGTAACCCAACCCAACACTATGTACTCTCATTCAATTGCACCGTTTTTAACACCCTGTCCTACTTATCCCTCCACTATAGCACAACCGGCCCAGTCTCTTTCCTTTGGTAACCACTAGTAAATTCTTCTCTTCAGCGTGGCTTCTTCAGTTTGGTTATTTCACTTTTTTTCCATTTTTTATTACTCTGCTTGTGAGTGAAATCATTTACCATGTTTCTGACACTCCATCTCTTATTTCCCTGATCATAATTCTCTGCTATCTACATCCATGTTGTTGTAAATCGTAGGACTTGTTTTCCTCATATGGCTGAATAATATCCCTCTCCTCATCTTCTGGTGGTTACTGAACTTTGCTACTATTAATGCTGTGGTTATAAACATAGGTGAGCACATGTCTTGTTTAAACTGTGCTGCTCTATTCTGTTACACTGTATTCATTTTATTGCATTTGTTCATTTAATAATATCTCATTAATGTACAATTACATTAATAAAATTATGTGTGCTAGAACCCGCCCATCACAAAGAACCCCAGGATTCGCAATTACAGTCACACACCGTGCGCACAGTAAGATACTGTAGAATCCCTACCTCTGTTCGATGTTTTGTACAGCAATCCCTGGAATGCCCACCCACGCTTTACTTGGAAATCATATAGCACTCTTTGTTTACTCCGCCCGCCGCCTCCATTTCCTGCTATCCAAAACATAACCTTTCCCTATGGAATCTCTTAATCCAATATTCAGTTCTGTGAATATGCTGATGTTTTGCTCCTTCAGGTTTTCTTGGTTCTACATCTCTACAGATGGTTCAAATCAGTTGACACTTGTCTTTGTTCACCTCTGATTTCATGAGTATAATGCAATCCAGTTCATTCCGACTTGTAGCAAATGTTAGGACTCCCTTTTGATCTTATGACTGATTAATATGCAACTGTCGAAATGTACCACAACATGTTTACACATTAATTGATGGACACATTAAACTGATGGACAGTTACCTGGGCTACGATGACTAGTGCTGTTAAACCCAAGGATGTAAATGCCTTTTTAAACTCGGCTTCTGAAATGGATTTATTGATGAGCTTATTATTGATTTGTTGATTTACCATTAATCTACAATTACATGTGTCACGTGTTTACTAGACGCCCTTTACTACGTTTCACCCAATCCCCCCCTGCAGTCAATTCCATCACCATAGCAAAGTACCGTAGAATAGATAATTGTCTTCTCTGCTGGCCAGCACACCACGTGCACCCGTTCCCACCTTATCCATGCTGAGATGCACACTTTCTTCCCCACCTCCTTTCCCCTCCATTCATAACCATCCATCTCTGTCTCTTTACTTTGGTAACTGTGAATCTGTTCTTGTCCTCTGAGACACTGCTGTTTTCCTCCTTCAGTTTTTTCTTTGTTCTTATACTCCAATGATAAATGACGTCATTTTACATATACATGTAGGCCAGAAATAGTTATGTTTGCTATGATGGTGAAGCTGTGCAAGGCTGAGCTCTGCCCACCGTCTGCTAGTGGGGTTTGCAGGAACAGCACTGTTGTCTGGAGATTCCATGATGTCACAGTGGGCTTCTTTCATGTAGACAGAATATGTTTGCTCAGATAATTTGTTTCCCACTTCAGAGCCTGCTATCCTACATGGGGTGTAATTATGGTAAGGTTTGTGCTGACCACCTTGAAAGCATCAGAGGAAATGGAAATGAGTTCCAAGATACTGCGTGTTTCTTTTTATTTTGGCATCAATACCAGTTACCTAAGCAACATTATTTTAATTAGACTACCCACATTATGAAATCCACACCATATACAGCATAAGTGTCACTGTCCATGAGGCACGTATTGCATTGTATAATCACTACTCTTCTTTGCTGTTCTACCACCTTCCTCGTGCCCACACCCTGCCCACTCATGTGTGCTACACTTAACGCCCCATTTTACCTCTCTTTCCTCCCTTCCAAGCCATTCCCGTGTGTCACTTTCCCTTTGGTAATCGTTAGTCCTCTCTTCAGTTCATGGAAGCTGCTACTGTTTTGGTCCTTAACTATTTTTCTTTTTTTCTATTTCTCCACAGTTGAGTGACATCAATTGCTATATGACTTTCTCTTCGTGGCTTATTTCACTGAGAACAATACCCACAAGTTCCATGCATGTTGCTGTAAATGGTAAGAGTTGTTTTCTTCATATGGCTAAATAATATTCTACGTCTCATTTACTGATGGACGTTAAGCTTGGCTTTTGTCAATACTTCAGTGAGAAACATAGGTGTTCAAATTTCGTTTTTAAAAAGGGCTGCTGCATCCTGTTTATATATTTATAGATTTGTTTCTTATATTTATTCATATATGCCTTTATTGATTCATTAATTATTAATCTAAAGTTACATGAGAAATATTAATATTACAAGACCCACACTATAACCAAGATCAACCCAGTTACTTCCCTGAAGTCACTCTCCATGAGCTTAGTAAGATACTGTATATACCATCTCCCCAATCCACATTAATAATGCCAATCGTTTTGGCTACCTTCTCCTTGCTTTCATATATAACAACGACACTCTCTTCCTCTTGGTAACTGTTACCCTAAACTTGTATTCTGCGAATCTGCTGATGTTTTGCTCCTTCAGTTTTATCTTGGCGCTTCCTTTCCACGCATGTGCTAAATAATTTGATACTTATTTTCTCTTCCTCACTTATTTCACTGAGCATAATATGCTCTAGCGCCATCCATGTTGCAGCAAATGCTAGGATTTGTTTTCTTGTGATGGCTGAGTAATATTCCTTTCTGTATATGTACCACATCTTCTATACCCATTAATCTATTGATGTCCATTAAGCTCGGTTTCTTTGAATAGTACTCTGATTAACATAGGGATATATATATCTTTATTAGCTAGGCAGATTCATTGGTTTTATTGGATTCTTTAGTTAATTTATTCTTTATTTAATTATTATTAATCTATACGTAATAGTATAACATGAGATTTTCTAGACACCAACTGTCTCGAAATTCTTCCCAATGCCACACTGCAGTCACTTCCATCAACAGAGCAATGTACTGTCGATTCACTGCCTGTGTTCACTGTTTGGTTCAGCCCTCACCGTGCACCCACATAAACAATATATGTGCTAATCATAATGCATCCTTTCTCTCCCCACTGTTATCCCTCCATTCTCCCATGTCCACATTAGTCTTTTTCCGTTTGGTAACTGGTAGTTCATTCTTGGGCTCTGTTTGTTTGCCACAATTTTGCTCCTTCAGTACTTTCCTGCTTCTCTAATTGCACAGATTGGTCATATCATTTGATACTTGTCCTCCTGTCTTAACTCATTGAAAATAAAACCCCATTTTTTATCCATGTTGTCGCAAATGGGAGGATTTGCTTTCTTCTTATGGGTGAAATGCAATTAATTGTTTATATATACCACTTCTTCTTTATCCATTCATCTTCTGATGGAGATGCATCGGCTACTGTGAATTGTGCTGCGATAAACTAGGAGGTGCACATACCTTTTTTAAAATTTGGCTACTGCATTCTATCTACTTATCTATACAACTTTGTTTTCCTCTATGTATCTATCATCTGACAATCTATCTTCTTGCTATCTCACATCTATCATAGTCATCATCTATCTCTATCATCTATCATCTATCTTCAACTGAAATCTCTGAACCCATGTATGAGTATTTCTTATTTCTCATATTTACACAATTACATGAGTAACAATGTTTACTAGAACTTCCATCACCAATATATCCCCAGATATCCCATTGCATTCACTATCCTCCAGTACAGTAAAATAACGTAGAATCACTAGTCTTCTCTGTGACGTACAGTCCTCCACGTAACCCAACCCAACACTATGTACTCTCATTCAATTGCACCGTTTTTAACACCCTGTCCTACTTATCCCTCCACTATAGCACAACCGGCCCAGTCTCTTTCCTTTGGTAACCACTAGTAAATTCTTCTCTTCAGCGTGGCTTCTTCAGTTTGGTTATTTCACCTTTTTTCCATTTTTTATTACTCTGCTAGTGAGTGAAATCATTTACCATGTTTCTGACACTCCATCTCTTATTTCCCTGATCATAATTCTCTGCTATCTACATCCATGTTGTTGTAAATCGTAGGACTTGTTTTCCTCATATGGCTGAATAATATCCCTCTCCTCATCTTCTGGTGGTTACTGAACTTTGCTACTATTAATGCTGTGGTTATAAACATAGGTGAGCACATGTCTTGTTTAAACTGTGCTGCTGTATTCTGTTACTCTGTATTCATTTTATTGCATTTGTTCATTTAATAATATCTCATTAATGTACAAATACATTAATAAAATTATGTGTGCTAGAACCCGCCCATCACAAAGAACCCCAGGATTCGCAATTACAGTCACACACCGTGAGCACAGTAAGATAGTGTAGAATCCCTACCTCTGTTCCCTGTTTTGTACAGCAATCCCCGGAATGCCCACCACGCTTTTCTTGGAAATCATAGAGCACTCTTTGTTTACTCCGCCCGCCGCCTCCATTTCCTTCTATCCAAAACATAACCTTTCCCTATGGAATCTCTTAATGCAATATACAGTTCTCTGAATATGCTGATGTTTTGCTCCTTCAGTTTTTCTTGGTTCTACATCTCTACAGATGGTTCAAATCAATTGACACTTGTCTTTGTTCACCTCTTATTTCATGAGTATAATGCAATCCAGTTCCTTCCGACTTGTAGCAAATGTTAGGACTCCCTTTTCTTCTTATGACTGATTAATATGCAACTGTCGAAATGTACCACAACATGTTTACACATTAATGTACTGATGGACAGTTACCTGGGCTACGATGAATAGTGCTGATAAACCCGTGGATGTAAATGCCTTTTTAAACTCGGCTTCTGAAATGGATTTATTGATGAGCTTATTATTGATTTGTTGATTTACCATTAATCTACAATTACATGTGTCACGTGTTTACTAGATGCCCTTTACTACGTTTCACCCAATTCCCCCTGCAGTCAATTCCATCACCAAAGCAATGTACCGTAGAATCGCTAATTGTCTTCTCTGCTGGCCAGCACACCACGTGCACCCATTCCCACCTTATCCATGCTAACTGAGATGCACACTTTCTACCCACCTCATTTCCCCTCCATTCATAACCATCCATCTCTGTCTCTTTACTTTGGTAACTGTGAATCTGTTCTTGTCCTCTATGACACTGCTGTTTTTCTCCTTCAGTTTTTTCTTTGTTCTTATACTCCAATGATGAATGACGTCATTTTACCTATACATGTAGGCCAGAAATAGTTATGTTTGCTATGATGGTGCAGCTGTGCAAGGCTGAGCTCTGCCCACTGTCTGCTAGTGGGGTTTGCATAAACAGCACTGTTGTCTGGAGATTCCATGATGTCACAGTGGGCTTCTTTCATGTAGACAGAATATGTTTGCTCAGATAATTTGTTTCCCACTTCAGAGCCTGCTATCCTACATGGGGTGTAATTATGGTAAGGTTTGTGCTGACCACCTTGAAAGCATCAGAGGAAATGGAAATGAATTCCAAGATACTGCGTGTTTCTTTTTATATTGGCATCAATACCAGTTACCTAAGCAACATTATTTTAAGTAGACTAAACACATTATGAAATCCACACCATATACAGCATAAGTGTCACTGTCCATGAGCCACGTAATGCACTGTAGAAGCACTACTATTCTTTGCTGATCTACCACCTTCCTCTTGCCCACACCCTGAGCACACATGTGTGCTACACGTAATGCCCCATTTTACCTCTCTTTCATCCCTTCCAAGCCTTTCCCCTGTGTCACTTTCCCTTTGTTAACCGTTAGTCCTCTCTTCAGTTCATGGAAGCTGCTACTGTTTTGGTCCTTAACTATTTTTCTTTTTTTCTAATTCTCCACAGTTGAGTGACATCAATTGCTATATGACTTTCTCTTCGTGGCTTATTTCACTGAGAACAATACCCACAAGTTCCATGCATGTTGCTGTAAATGGTAAGAGTTGTTTTCTTCATATGGCTAAATAATATTCTACGTCTCATTTACTGATGGACGTTAAGCTTGGATTTTGTCAATACTTCAGTGAGAAACATAGGTGTTCAAATTTCGTTTTTAAAAAGGGCTGCTGCATCCTGTTTATATATTTATAGATTTGTTTTTTATATTTATTCATATATGCATTTATTGATTCATTAATTATTAATCTAAAGTTACATGAGAAACATTAATATTACAAGACCCACACTATAACCAAGATCAACCCAGTTACTTCCCTGAAGTCACTCTCCATGAGCTTAGTAAGATACTGTATATACCATCTCCCCCAATCCACATTAATAATGCCAATCGTTATGGCTACCTTCTCCTTGCTTTCATATATAACAACGCCACTCTCTTCCTCTTAGTAACTGTTACTCCAAACTTGTATTCTGTGAATCTGCTGATGTTTTGCTCCTTCAGTTTTATCTTGGCGCTTCGTCTCCACGCATGTGTTAAATCATTTGATACTTATTTTCTCTTCCTCACTTATTTCACTGAGCATAAAATGCTCTAGCGCCATCCATGTTGCAGCAAATGCTAGGATTTGTTTTCTTGTGATGGCTGAGTAATATTCCTTTCTGTATATGTACCACATCTTCTATACCCATTAATCTATTGATGTCCATTAAGCTCGGTTTCTTTGAATAGTACTCTGATTAATATAGGGATATATATATCTTTATTAGCTGGGCAGATTCATTGGTTTTATTGGATTCTTTAATTAATTTATTCTTTATTTAATTATTATTAATCTATACGTAAAAGTATAACATGAGATTTTCTAGACTCCAACTGTCTCGAAATTCTTCCCAATGCCCCACTGCAGTCACTTCCATCAACAGAGCAATGTACTGTCGATTCACTGCCTGTGTTCACTGTTTGGTTCAGCCCTCACCGTGCACCCACATAAACAATATATGTGCTAATCATAATGCATCCTTTCTCTCCCCACTGTTATCCCTCCATTCTCCCATGTCCACATTAGTCTTTTTCCGTTTGGTAACTTGTAGTTCATTCTTGGGCTCTGTTTGTCTGCCACAATTTTGCTCCTTCAGTTCTTTCCTGCATCTCTAATTGCACAGATTGTTCATATCATTTGATACTTGTCCTCCTGTCTTAACTCATTGAAAATAAAACCCCATTTTTTATCCATGTTGTCGCAAATGGGAGGATTTGCTTTCTTCTTATGGGTGAAATGCAATTAATTGTTTATATATACCACTTCTTCTTTATCCATTCATCTTCTGATGGAGATGCATCGGCTACTGTGAATTGTGCTGCGATAAACTAGGGGGTGCACATACCTTTTTTAAAATTTGGCTACTGCATTCTATCTACTTATCTATACAACTTTGTTTTCCTCTATGTATCTATCATCTGACAATCTATCTTCTTGCTATCTCACATCTATCATAGTCATCATCTATCTCTATCATCTATCATCTATCTTCAACTGAAATCTCTGAACCCATGTATGAGTATTTCTTATTTCTCATATTTACACAATTACATGAGTAACACTGTTTACTAGAACTTCCATCACCAATATATCCCCAGATATCCCATTGCATTCACTATCCTCCAGTGCAGTAAAATAACGTAGAATCACTAGTCTTCTCTGTGACGTACAGTCCTCCACGTAACCCAACCCAACACTATATACTCTCATTCAATTGCACCGTTTTTAACACCCTGTCCTACTTATCCCTCCACTATAGCACAACCGGCCCAGTCTCTTTCCTTTGGTAACCACTAGTAAATTCTTCTCTTCAGCGTGGCTTCTTCAGTTTGGTTATTTCACTTTTTTTCCATTTTTTATTACTCTGCTAGTGAGTGAAATCATTTACCATGTTTCTGACACTCCATCTCTTATTTCCCTGATCATAATTCTCTGCTATCTACATCCATGTTGTTGTAAATCGTAGGACTTGTTTTCCTCATATGGCTGAATAATATCCCTCTCCTCATCTTCTGGTGGTTACTGAACTTTGCTACTATTAATGCTGTGGTTATAAACATAGGTGAGCACATGTCTTGTTTAAACTGTGCTGCTCTATTCTGTTACACTGTATTCATTTTATTGCATTTGTTCATTTAATAATATCTCATTAATGTACAATTACATTAATAAAATTATGTGTGCTAGAACCCGCCCATCACAAAGAACCCCAGGATTCGCAATTACAGTCACACACCGTGCGCACAGTAAGATACTGTAGAATCCCTATCTCTGTTCCCTGTTTTGTACAGCAATCCCCGGAATGCCCACCCACGCTTTTCTTGGAAATCATATAGCACTCTTTGTTTACTCCGCCTGCCGCCTCCATTTCCTTCTATCCAAAACATAACCTTTCCCTATGGAATCTCTTAATCCAATATTCAGTTCTGTGAATATGCTGATGTTTTGCTCCTTCAGTTTTTCTTGGTTCTACATCTCTACAGATGGTTCAAATCAATTGACACTTGTCTTTGTTCACCTCTTTTTTCATGAGTATAATGCAATCCAGTTCCTTCCGACTTGTAGCAAATGTTAGGACTCCCTTTTCTTCTTATGACTGATTAATATGCAACTGTCGAAATGTACCACAACATGTTTACACATTAATTGATGGACACATTAAACTGATGGACAGTTACCTGGGCTACGATGAATAGTGCTGATAAACCCGTGGATGTAAATGCCTTTTTAATCTCGGCTTCTGAAATGGATTTATTGATGAGCTTATTATTGATTTGTTGATTTACCATTAATCTACAATTACATGTGTCACGTGTTTACAAGACGCCCTTTACTACGTTTCACCCAATCCCCCCCTGCAGTCAATTCCATCACCATAGCAATGTACCGTAGAATCGATAATTGTCTTCTCTGCTGGCCAGCACACCACGTGCACCCGTTCCCACCTTATCCATGCTGAGATGCACACTTTCTTCCCCACCTCCTTTCCCCTCCATTCATAACCATCCATCTCTGTCTCTTTACTTTGGTAACTGTGAATCTGTTCTTGTCCTCTGAGACACTGCTGTTTTCCTCCTTCAGTTTTTTCTTTGTTCTTATACTCCAATGATAAATGACGTCATTTTACATATACATGTAGGCCAGAAATAGTTATGTTTGCTATGATGGTGCAGCTGTGCAAGGCTGAGCTCTGCCCACCGTCTGCTAGTGGGGTTTGCAGGAACAGCACTGTTGTCTGGAGATTCCATGATGTCACAGTGGGCTTCTTTCATGTAGACAGAATATGTTTGCTCAGATAATTTGTTTCCCACTTCAGAGCCTGCTATCCTACATGGGGTGTAATTATGGTAAGGTTTGTGCTGACCACCTTGAAAGCATCAGAGGAAATGGAAATGAGTTCCAAGATACTGCGTGTTTCTTTTTATTTTGGCATCAATACCAGTTACCTAAGCAACATTATTTTAATTAGACTACCCACATTATGAAATCCACACCATATAGAGCATAAGTGTCACTGTCCATGAGGCACGTATTGCACTGTATAATCACTACTCTTCTTTGCTGTTCTACCACCTTCCTCGTGCCCACACCCTGCCCACTCATGTGTGCTACACTTAACGCCCCATTTTACCTCTCTTTCCTCCCTTCCAAGCCATTCCCGTGTGTCACTTACCCTTTGGTAATCGTTACTCCTCTCTTCAGTTCATGGAAGCTGCTACTGTTTTGGTCCTTAACTATTTTTCTTTTTTTCTATTTCTCCACAGTTGAGTGACATCAATTGCTATATGACTTTCTCTTCGTGGCTAATTTCACTGAGAACAAAACCCACAAGTTCCATGCATGTTGCTGTAAATGGTAAGAGTTGTTTTCCTCATATGGCTAAATAATATTCTACGTCTCATTTACTGATGGACGTTAAGCTTGGCTTTTGTCAATACTTCAGTGAGAAACATAGGTGTTCAAATTTCGTTTTTAAAAAGGGCTGCAGCATTCTGTTTATATATTTATAGATTTGTTTTTTATATTTATTCATATATGCCTTTATTGATTCATTAATTATTAATCTAAAGTTACATGAGAAACATTAATATTACAAGACCCACACTATAACCAAGATCAACCCAGTTACTTCCCTGAAGTTACTCTCCATGAGCTTAGTAAGATACTGTATATACCATCTCCCCCAATCCACATTAATAATGCCAATCGTTATGGCTACCTTCTCCTTGCTTTCATATATTACAACGACACTCTCTTCCTCTTGGTAACTGTTACCCCAAACTTGTATTCTGCGAATCTGCTGATGTTTTGCTCCTTCAGTTTTATCTTGGCGCTTCCTTTCCACGCATGTGCTAAATAATTTGATACTTATTTTCTCTTCCTCACTTATTTCACTGAGCATAATATGCTCTAGCACAATCCATGTTGCAGCAAATGCTAGGATTTGTTTTCTTGTGATGGCTGAGTAATATTCCTTTCTGTATATGTACCACATCTTCTATACCCATTAATCTATTGATGTCCATTAAGCTCGGTTTCTTTGAATAGTACTCTGATTAACAGAGGGATATATATATCTTTATTAGCTGGGCAGATTCATTGGTTTTATTGGATTCTTTAATTAATTTATTCTTTATTTAATTATTATTAATCTATACGTAAAAGTATAACATGAGATTTTCTAGACTCCAACTGTCTCGAAATTCTTCCCAATGCCCCACTGCAGTCACTTCCATCAACAGAGCAATGTACTGTCGATTCACTGCCTGTGTTCACTGTTTGGTTCATCCCTCACCGTACACCCACATAAACAATATATGTGCTAATCATAATGCATCCTTTCTCTCCCCACTGTTATCCCTCCATTCTCCCATGTCCACATTAGTCTTTTTCCGTTTGGTAACTGGTAGTTCATTCTTGGGCTCTGTTTGTCTGCCACAATTTTGCTCCTTCAGTTCTTTCCTGCATCTCTAATTGCACAGATTGGTCATATCATTTGATACTTGTCCTCCTGTCTTAACTCATTGAAAATAAAACCCCATTTTTTATCCATGTTGTCGCACATGGGAGGATTTGCTTTCTTCTTATGGGTGAAATGCAATTAATTGTTTATATATACCACTTCTTCTTTATCCATTCATCTTCTGATGGAGATGCATCGGCTACTGTGAATTGTGCTGCGATAAACTAGGGGGTGCACATACCTTTTTTAAAATTTGGCTACTGCATTCTATCTACTTATCTATACAACTTTGTTTTCCTCTATGTATCTATCATCTGACAATCTATCTTCTTGCTATCTCACATCTATCATAGTCATCATCTATCTCTATCATCTATCATCTATCTTCAACTGAAATCTCTGAACCCATGTATGAGTATTTCTTATTTCTCATATTTACACAATTACATGAGTAACACTGTTTACTAGAACTTCCATCACCAATATATCCCCAGATATCCCATTGCATTCACTATCCTCCAGTGCAGTAAAATAACGTAGAATCACTAGTCTTCTCTGTGACGTACAGTCCTCCACGTAACCCAACCCAACACTATGTACTCTCATTCAATTGCACCGTTTTTAACACCCTGTCCTACTTATCCCTCCACTATAGCACAACCGGCCCAGTCTCTTTCCTTTGGTAACCACTAGTAAATTCTTCTCTTCAGCGTGGCTTCTTCAGTTTGGTTAGTTCACTTTTTTTCCATTTTTTATTACTCTGCTAGTGAGTGAAATCATTTACCATGTTTCTGACACTCCATCTCTTATTTCCCTGATCATAATTCTCTGCTATCTACATCCATGTTGTTGTAAATCGTAGGACTTGTTTTCCTCATATGGCTGAATAATATCCCTCTCCTCATCTTCTGGTGGTTACTGAACTTTGCTACTATTAATGCTGTGGTTATAAACATAGGTGAGCACATGTCTTGTTTAAACTGTGCTGCTCTATTCTGTTACACTGTATTCATTTTATTGCATTTGTTCATTTAATAATATCTCATTAATGTACAATTACATTAATAAAATTATGTGTGCTAGAACCCGCCCATCACAAAGAACCCCAGGATTCGCAATTACAGTCACACACCGTGCGCACAGTAAGATACTGTAGAATCCCTATCTCTGTTCCCTGTTTTGTACAGCAATCCCCGGAATGCCCACCCACGCTTTTCTTGGAAATCATATAGCACTCTTTGTTTACTCCGCCTGCCGCCTCCATTTCCTTCTATCCAAAACATAACCTTTCCCTATGGAATCTCTTAATCCAATATTCAGTTCTGTGAATATGCTGATGTTTTGCTCCTTCAGTTTTTCTTGGTTCTACATCTCTACAGATGGTTCAAATCAATTGACACTTGTCTTTGTTCACCTCTTTTTTCATGAGTATAATGCAATCCAGTTCCTTCCGACTTGTAGCAAATGTTAGGACTCCCTTTTCTTCTTATGACTGATTAATATGCAACTGTCGAAATGTACCACAACATGTTTACACATTAATTGATGGACACATTAAACTGATGGACAGTTACCTGGGCTACGATGAATAGTGCTGATAAACCCGTGGATGTAAATGCCTTTTTAATCTCGGCTTCTGAAATGGATTTATTGATGAGCTTATTATTGATTTGTTGATTTACCATTAATCTACAATTACATGTGTCACGTGTTTACTAGACGCCCTTTACTACGTTTCACCCAATCCCCCCCTGCAGTCAATTCCATCACCATAGCAATGTACCGTAGAATCGATAATTGTCTTCTCTGCTGGCCAGCACACCACGTGCACCCGTTCCCACCTTATCCATGCTGAGATGCACACTTTCTTCCCCACCTCCTTTCCCCTCCATTCATAACCATCCATCTCTGTCTCTTTACTTTGGTAACTGTGAATCTGTTCTTGTCCTCTGAGACACTGCTGTTTTCCTCCTTCAGTTTTTTCTTTGTTCTTATACTCCAATGATAAATGACGTCATTTTACATATACATGTAGGCCAGAAATAGTTATGTTTGCTATGATGGTGCAGCTGTGCAAGGCTGAGCTCTGCCCACCGTCTGCTAGTGGGGTTTGCAGGAACAGCACTGTTGTCTGGAGATTCCATGATGTCACAGTGGGCTTCTTTCATGTAGACAGAATATGTTTGCTCAGATAATTTGTTTCCCACTTCAGAGCCTGCTATCCTACATGGGGTGTAATTATGGTAAGGTTTGTGCTGACCACCTTGAAAGCATCAGAGGAAATGGAAATGAGTTCCAAGATACTGCGTGTTTCTTTTTATTTTGGCATCAATACCAGTTACCTAAGCAACATTATTTTAATTAGACTACCCACATTATGAAATCCACACCATATACAGCATAAGTGTCACTGTCCATGAGGCACGTATTGCACTGTATAATCACTACTCTTCTTTGCTGTTCTACCACCTTCCTCGTGCCCACACCCTGCCCACTCATGTGTGCTACACTTAACGCCCCATTTTACCTCTCTTTCCTCCCTTCCAAGCCATTCCCGTGTGTCACTTTCCCTTTGGTAATCGTAATTCCTCTCTTCAGTTCATGGAAGCTGCTACTGTTTTGGTCCTTAACTATTTTTCTTTTTTTCTATTTCTCCACAGTTGAGTGACATCAATTGCTATATGACTTTCTCTTCGTGGCTAATTTCACTGAGAACAAAACCCACAAGTTCCATGCATGTTGCTGTAAATGGTAAGAGTTGTTTTCTTCATATGGCTAAATAATATTCTACGTCTCATTTACTGATGGACGTTAAGCTTGGCTTTTGTCAATACTTCAGTGAGAAACATAGGTGTTCAAATTTCGTTTTTAAAAAGGGCTGCAGCATTCTGTTTATATATTTATAGATTTGTTTTTTATATTTATTAATATATGCCTTTATTGATTCATTAATTATTAATCTAAAGTTACATGAGAAACATTAATATTACAAGACCCACACTATAACCAAGATCAACCCAGTTACTTCCCTGAAGTTACTCTCCATGAGCTTAGTAAGATACTGTATATACCATCTCCCCCAATCCACATTAATAATGCCAATCGTTATGGCTACCTTCTCCTTGCTTTCATATATTACAACGACACTCTCTTCCTCTTGGTAACTGTTACCCCAAACTTGTATTCTGCGAATCTGCTGATGTTTTGCTCCTTCAGTTTTATCTTGGCGCTTCCTTTCCACGCATGTGCTAAATAATTTGATACTTATTTTCTCTTCCTCACTTATTTCACTGAGCATAATATGCTCTAGCGCAATCCATGTTGCAGCAAATGCTAGGATTTGTTTTCTTGTGATGGCTGAGTAATATTCCTTTCTGTATATGTACCACATCTTCTATACCCATTAATCTATTGATGTCCATTAAGCTCGGTTTCTTTGAATAGTACTCTGATTAACAGAGGGATATATATATCTTTATTAGCTGGGCAGATTCATTGGTTTTATTGGATTCTTTAATTAATTTATTCTTTATTTAATTATTATTAATCTATACGTAAAAGTATAACATGAGATTTTCTAGACTCCAACTGTCTCGAAATTCTTCCCAATGCCCCACTGCAGTCACTTCCATCAACAGAGCAATGTACTGTCGATTCACTGCCTGTGTTCACTGTTTGGTTCATCCCTCACCGTACACCCACATAAACAATATATGTGCTAATCATAATGCATCCTTTCTCTCCCCACTGTTATCCCTCCATTCTCCCATGTCCACATTAGTCTTTTTCCGTTTGGTAACTGGTAGTTCATTCTTGGGCTCTGTTTGTCTGCCACAATTTTGCTCCTTCAGTTCTTTCCTGCATCTCTAATTGCACAGATTGGTCATATCATTTGATACTTGTCCTCCTGTCTTAACTCATTGAAAATAAAACCCCATTTTTTATCCATGTTTTCGCACATGGGAGGATTTGCTTTCTTCTTATGGGTGAAATGCAATTAATTGTTTATATATACCACTTCTTCTTTATCCATTCATCTTCTGATGGAGATGCATCGGCTACTGTGAATTGTGCTGCGATAAACTAGGGGGTGCACATACCTTTTTTAAAATTTGGCTACTGCATTCTATCTACTTATCTATACAACTTTGTTTTCCTCTATGTATCTATCATCTGACAATCTATCTTCTTGCTATCTCACATCTATCATAGTCATCATCTATCTCTATCATCTATCATCTATCTTCAACTGAAATCTCTGAACCCATGTATGAGTATTTCTTATTTCTCATATTTACACAATTACATGAGTAACACTGTTTACTAGAACTTCCATCACCAATATATCCCCAGATATCCCATTGCATTCACTATCCTCCAGTGCAGTAAAATAACGTAGAATCACTAGTCTTCTCTGTGACGTACAGTCCTCCACGTAACCCAACCCAACACTATGTACTCTCATTCAATTGCACCGTTTTTAACACCCTGTCCTACTTATCCCTCCACTATAGCACAACCGGCCCAGTCTCTTTCCTTTGGTAACCACTAGTAAATTCTTCTCTTCAGCGTGGCTTCTTCAGTTTGGTTATTTCACTTTTTTTCCATTTTTTATTACTCTGCTAGTGAGTGAAATCATTTACCATGTTTCTGACACTCCATCTCTTATTTCCCTGATCATAATTCTCTGCTATCTACATCCATGTTGTTGTAAATCGTAGGACTTGTTTTCCTCATATGGCTGAATAATATCCCTCTCCTCATCTTCTGGTGGTTACTGAACTTTGCTACTATTAATGCTGTGTTTATAAACATAGGTGAGCACATGTCTTGTTTAAACTGTGCTGCTCTATTCTGTTACACTGTATTCATTTTATTGCATTTGTTCATTTAATAATATCTCATTAATGTACAATTACATTAATAAAATTATGTGTGCTAGAACCCGCCCATCACAAAGAACCCCAGGATTCGCAATTACAGTCACACACCGTGCGCACAGTAAGATACTGTAGAATCCCTATCTCTGTTCCCTGTTTTGTACAGCAATCCCCGGAATGCCCACCCACGCTTTTCTTGGAAATCATAGCACTCTTTGTTTACTCCGCCCGCCGCCTCCATTTCCTTCTATCCAAAACATAACCTTTCCCTATGGAATCTCTTAATCCAATATTCAGTTCTGTGAATATGCTGATGTTTTGCTCCTTCAGGTTTTCTTGGTTCTACATCTCTACAGATGGTTCAAATCAGTTGACACTTGTCTTTGTTCACCTCTGATTTCATGAGTATAATGCAATCCAGTTCATTCCGACTTGTAGCAAATGTTAGGACTCCCTTTTGATCTTATGACTGATTAATATGCAACTGTCGAAATGTACCACAACATGTTTACACATTAATTGATGGACACATTAAACTGATGGACAGTTACCTGGGCTACGATGACTAGTGCTGTTAAACCCAAGGATGTAAATGCCTTTTTAAACTCGGCTTCTGAAATGGATTTATTGATGAGCTTATTATTGATTTGTTGATTTACCATTAATCTACAATTACATGTGTCACGTGTTTACTAGACGCCCTTTACTACGTTTCACCCAATCCCCCCCTGCAGTCAATTCCATCACCATAGCAAAGTACCGTAGAATAGATAATTGTCTTCTCTGCTGGCCAGCACACCACGTGCACCCGTTCCCACCTTATCCATGCTGAGATGCACACTTTCTTCCCCACCTCCTTTCCCCTCCATTCATAAAAATCCATCTCTGTCTCTTTACTTTGGTAACTGTGAATCTGTTCTTGTCCTCTGAGACACTGCTGTTTTCCTCCTTCAGTTTTTTCTTTGTTCTTATACTCCAATGATAAATGACGTCATTTTACATATACATGTAGGCCAGAAATAGTTATGTTTGCTATGATGGTGAAGCTGTGCAAGGCTGAGCTCTGCCCACCGTCTGCTAGTGGGGTTTGCAGGAACAGCACTGTTGTCTGGAGATTCCATGATGTCACATTGGGCTTCTTTCATGTAGACAGAATATGTTTGCTCAGATAATTTGTTTCCCACTTCAGAGCCTGCTATCCTACATGGGGTGTAATTATGGTAAGGTTTGTGCTGACCACCTTGAAAGCATCAGAGGAAATGGAAATGAGTTCCAAGATACTGCGTGTTTCTTTTTATTTTGGCATCAATACCAGTTACCTAAGCAACATTATTTTAATTAGACTACCCACATTATGAAATCCACACCATATACAGCATAAGTGTCACTGTCCATGAGGCACGTATTGCATTGTATAATCACTACTCTTCTTTGCTGTTCTACCACCTTCCTCGTGCCCACACCCTGCCCACTCATGTGTGCTACACTTAACGCCCCATTTTACCTCTCTTTCCTCCCTTCAAAGCCATTCCCGTGTGTCACTTTCCCTTTGGTAATCGTTAGTCCTCTCTTCAGTTCATGGAAGCTGCTACTGTTTTGGTCCTTAACTATTTTTCTTTTTTTCTATTTCTCCACAGTTGAGTGACATCAATCGCTATATGACTTTCTCTTCGTGGCTTATTTCACTGAGAACAATACCCACAAGTTCCATGCATGTTGCTGTAAATGGTAAGAGTTGTTTTCTTCATATGGCTAAATAATATTCTACGTCTCATTTACTGATGGACGTTAAGCTTGGCTTTTGTCAATACTTCAGTGAGAAACATAGGTGTTCAAATTTCGTTTTTAAAAAGGGCTGCTGCATCCTGTTTATATATTTATAGATTTGTTTTTTATATTTATTCATATATGCCTTTATTGATTCATTAATTATTAATCTAAAGTTACATGAGAAATATTAATATTACAAGACCCACACTATAACCAAGATCAACCCAGTTACTTCCCTGAAGTCACTCTCCATGAGCTTAGTAAGATACTGTATATACCATCTCCCCAATCCACATTAATAATGCCAATCGTTATGGCTACCTTCTCCTTGCTTTCATATATAACAACGACACTCTCTTCCTCTTGGTAACTGTTACCCTAAACTTGTATTCTGCGAATCTGCTGATGTTTTGCTCCTTCAGTTTTATCTTGGCGCTTCCTTTCCACGCATGTGCTAAATAATTTGATACTTATTTTCTCTTCCTCACTTATTTCACTGAGCATAATATGCTCTAGCGCCATCCATGTTGCAGCAAATGCTAGGATTTGTTTTCTTGTGATGGCTGAGTAATATTCCTTTCTGTATATGTACCACATCTTCTATACCCATTAATCTATTGATGTCCATTAAGCTCGGTTTCTTTGAATAGTACTCTGATTAACATAGGGATATATATATCTTTATTAGCTAGGCAGATTCATTGGTTTTATTGGATTCTTTAGTTAATTTATTCTTTATTTAATTATTATTAATCTATACGTAATAGTATAACATGAGATTTTCTAGACACCAACTGTCTCGAAATTCTTCCCAATGCCACACTGCAGTCACTTCCATCAACAGAGCAATGTACTGTCGATTCACTGCCTGTGTTCACTGTTTGGTTCAGCCCTCACCGTGCACCCACATAAACAATATATGTGCTAATCATAATGCATCCTATCTCTCCCCACTGTTATCCCTCCATTCTCCCATGTCCACATTAGTCTTTTTCCGTTTGGTAACTGGTAGTTCATTCTTGGGCTCTGTTTGTCTGCCACAATTTTGCTCCTTCAGTACTTTCCTGCTTCTCTAATTGCACAGATTGGTCATATCATTTGATACTTGTCCTCCTGTCTTAACTCATTGAAAATAAAACCCCATTTTATATCCATGTTGTCGCAAATGGGAGGATTTGCTTTCTTCTTATGGGTGAAATGCAATTAATTGTTTATATATACCACTTCTTCTTTATCCATTCATCTTCTGATGGAGATGCATCGGCTACTGTGAATTGTGCTGCGATAAACTAGGAGGTGCACATACCTTTTTTAAAATTTGGCTACTGCATTCTATCTACTTATCTATACAACTTTGTTTTCCTCTATGTATCTATCATCTGACAATCTATCTTCTTGCTATCTCACATCTATCATAGTCATCATCTATCTCTATCATCTATCATCTATCTTCAACTGAAATCTCTGAACCCATGTATGAGTATTTCTTATTTCTCATATTTACACAATTACATGAGTAACAATGTTTACTAGAACTTCCATCACCAATATATCCCCAGATATTCCATTGCATTCACTATCCTCCAGTACAGTAAAATAACGTAGAATCACTAGTCTTCTCTGTGACGTACAGTCCTCCACGTAACCCAACCCAACACTATGTACTCTCATTCAATTGCACCGTTTTTAACACCCTGTCCTACTTATCCCTCCACTATAGCACAACCGGCCCAGTCTCTTTCCTTTGGTAACCACTAGTAAATTCTTCTCTTCAGCGTGGCTTCTTCAGTTTGGTTATTTCACCTTTTTTCCATTTTTTATTACTCTGCTAGTGAGTGAAATCATTTACCATGTTTCTGACACTCCATCTCTTATTTCCCTGATCATAATTCTCTGCTATCTACATCCATGTTGTTGTAAATCGTAGGACTTGTTTTCCTCATATGGCTGAATAATATCCCTCTCCTCATCTTCTGGTGGTTACTGAACTTTGCTACTATTAATGCTGTGGTTATAAACATAGGTGAGCACATGTCTTGTTTAAACTGTGCTGCTGTATTCTGTTACTCTGTATTCATTTTATTGCATTTGTTCATTTAATAATATCTCATTAATGTACAAATACATTAATAAAATTATGTGTGCTAGAACCCGCCCATCACAAAGAACCCCAGGATTCGCAATTACAGTCACACACCGTGAGCACAGTAAGATAGTGTAGAATCCCTACCTCTGTTCCCTGTTTTGTACTGCAATCCCCGGAATGCCCACCACGCTTTTCTTGGAAATCATAGAGCACTCTTTGTTTACTCCGCCCGCCGCCTCCATTTCCTTCTATCCAAAACATAACCTTTCCCTATGGAATCTCTTAATGCAATATACAGTTCTCTGAATATGCTGATGTTTTGCTCCTTCAGTTTTTCTTGGTTCTACATCTCTACAGATGGTTCAAATCAATTGACACTTGTCTTTGTTCACCTCATATTTCATGAGTATAATGCAATCCAGTTCCTTCCGACTTGTAGCAAATGTTAGGACTCCCTTTTCTTCTTATGACTGATTAATATGCAACTGTCGAAATGTACCACAACATGTTTACACATTAATGTACTGATGGACAGTAACCTGGGCTACGATGAATAGTGCTGATAAACACGTGGATGTATATGCCCTATTAAGCACGGCCCATGAAGTGGATTTTTTGATGAGTTTATTATTGATTTGTTGATTTACCATTAATCTACAATTATAGGGCTAACGTATTTACCAGACGCCCTTTACTACGTTTCACCCAATTCCCCCTGCAGTCAATTCCATCACCATAGCAATGTACCGTAGAATCGCTAATTGTCTTCTCTGCTGGCCAGCACACCACGTGCACCCATTCCCACCTTAACCATGCTAACTGAGATGCACACTTTCTTCCCCACCTACTTTCCCCTCCATTTATAACCATCCATCTCTGTCTCTTTACTTTGGTAACTGTGAATCTGTTCTTGTCCTCTGTGACACTGCTGTTTTTATCCTCCAGTTTTTTCTTTGTTCTTATACTCCAATGATGAATGACGTCATTTAACCTTTACATGTAGGCCAGAAATAGTTATGTTTGCTATGATGGTGCAGCTGTGCAAGGCTGAGCTCTGCCCACCGTCTGCTAGTGGGGTTTGCAGGAACAGCACTGTTGTCTGGAGATTCCATGATGTCACAGTGGGCTTCTTTCATGTAGACAGAATATGTTTGCTCAGATAATTTGTTTCCCACTTCAGAGCCTGCTATCCTACATGGGGTGTAATTATGGTAAGGTTTGTGATGTCCACCTTGAAAGCATCAAAGGAAATGGAAATGAGTTCCAAGATACTGCGTGTTTCTTTTTATTTTGGCATCAATACCAGTTACCTAAGCAACATTATTTTAATTAGACTACCCACATTATGAAATCCACACCATATACAGCATAAGTGTCACTGTCAATGAGCCACGTATTGCACTGTATAATCACTACTCTGCTTTGTAGTTCTACCACCTTCCTCTTGCCCACACCCTGAGCAAACATGTGTGCTACACTTAACGCCCCATTTTACCTCTCTTTCCTCCCTTCCAAGCCATTCCCCTGTGTCACTTTCCCTTTGGTAACCGTTAGTCCTCTCTTCAGTTCATGGAAGCTGCTACTGTTTTGGTCCTTAACTATTTTTCTTTTTTTCTAATTCTCCACAGTTGAGTGACATCAATTGCCACTTGACTTTCTCTTCGTAGCTTATTTCACTGAGAACAATACCCACAAGTTCCATGCATGTTGCTGTAAACGGTAAGAGTTGTTTTCTTCATATGGTTAAATAATATTCTACGTCTCATTTACTGATGGACGTTAAGCTTGGCTTTTGTCAATACTTCAGTGAGAAACATAGGTGTTCAAATTTCGTTTTTAAAAAGGGCTGCTGCATCCTGTTTATATATTTATAGATTTGTTTTTTATATTTATTCATATATGCCTTTATTGATTCATTAATTATTAATCTAAAGTTACATGAGAAACATTAATATTACAAGAACCACACTATAAACAAGATCAACCCAGTTACTTCCCTGAAGTCACTCTCCATGAGCTTAGTAAGATACTGTATATACCATCTCCCCAATCCACATTAATAATGCCAATCGTTATGGCCACCTTCTCCTTGCTTTCATATATAACAACGCCACTCTCTTCCTCTTGGTAACTGTTACTCCAAACTTGTATTCTGTGAATCTGCTGATGTTTTGCTCCTTCAGTTTTATCTTGGCGCTTCGTCTCCACGCATGTGTGAAATCATTTGATACTTATTTTCTCTTCCTCACTTATTTCACTGAGCATAATATGCTCTAGCGCCATCCATGTTGCAGCAAGTGCTAGGATTTGTTTTCTTGTGATGGCTGAGTAATATTCCTTTCTGTATATGTACCACATCTTCTATACCCATTAATCTATTGATGTCCATTAAGCTCGGTTTCTTTGAATAGTACTCTGATTAACATAGGGATATATATATCTTTATTAGCTGGGCAGATTCATTGGTTTTATTGGATTCTTTAGTTAATTTATTCTTTATTTAATTATTATTAATCTATACGTAAAAGTATAACATGAGATTTTCTAGACTCCAACTGTCTCGAAATTCTTCCCAATGCCCCACTGCAGTCACTTCCATCAACAGAGCAATGTACTGTCGATTCACTGCCTGAGTTCACTGTTTGGTTCAGACCTCACCGTGCACACACATAAACAATATATGTGCTAATCATAATGCATCCTTTCTCTCCCCACTGTTATCCCTCCATTCTCCCATGTCCACATTAGTCTTTTTCCGTTTGGTAACTGGTAGTTCGTTCTTGGGCTCTGTTTGTCTGCCACAATTTTGCTCCTTCAGTTCTTTCCTGCTTCTCTAATTGCACAGATTGGTCATATCATTTGATACTTGTCCTCCTGTCTTTACTCATTGAAAATAAAACCCCATTTTTTATACATGCTGTCGCAAATGGGAGGATTTGCTTTCTTCTTATGGGTGAAATGCAATTAATTGTTTATATATACCACTTCTTCTTTATCCATTCATCTTCTGATGGAGATGCATCCGCTACTGTGAATTGTGCACCGATAAACTAGGGGGTGCACATAACTTTTTTAAAATTTGGCTACTGTATTCTATCTACTTATCTATACAACTTTGTTTTCCTCTATGTATCTATCATCTGACAATCTATCTTCTTGCTATCTCACATCTATCATAGTCATCATCTATCTCTATCATCTATAATCTATCTTCAACTGAAATCTCTGAACCCATCTGTGAGTATTTCTTATTTCACGTAATTACACAATTACATGAGCAACACTGTTTACTAGAACTTCCATCACCAATATATCCCCAGATATCCCATTGCATTCACTATCCTCCAGTGCAGTAAAATAACGTAGAATCACTAGTCTTCTCTGTGACGTACAGTCCTCCACGTAACCCAACCCAACACTATGTACTCTCATTCAATTGCACCGTTTTTAACACCCTGTCCTACTTATCCCTCCACTATAGCATAACCGGCCCAGTCTCTTTCCTTTGGTAACCACTAGTAAATTCTTCTCTTCAGCGTGGCTTCATCAGTTTGGTTATTTCACTTTTTTTCTATTTTTTATTTCTCTGCTAGTTAGTGAAATCATTTACCATGTTTCTGACTCTCCATCTCTTACTTCACTGATTATAATTCTCTGCTATCTACATCCATGTTGTTGTAAATCGTAGGATTTGTTTTCCTCATATGGCTGAATAATATCCCTCTACTCATCTTCTGGTGGTTACTGAACTTTGCTACTATTAATGCTGTGGTTATAAACATAGGTGAGCACATGTCTTGTTTAAACTGTGCTGCTGTATTTTGTTACACTGTATTCATTTTATTGCATTTGTTCATTTAATAATATCTCATTAATATACAATTACATTAATAAAATTATGTGTGCTAGAACCCGCCCATCACAAAGAACCCCAGGATTAGCAATTACAGTCACAAATCCGTGCGCACAGTAAGATACTGTAGAATCCCTACCTCTGTTCCCTGTTTTGTACAGCAATCCCCGGAATGTCAACCCATGCTACTTTTGGAAATCATATAGCACACATTCTTTACTCCGCCCTCCGCCTCCATTCCCTCCTATCCAAAGCATACCCTTTCTCTATGTAAACTCCTAGTTCAATATTCAGTTCTGTGAATATGCTGATGTTACGCTTCTTCAGTTTTTCTTGTTTCTACATCTCTGCAGATGGGTCAAGTCATTTGACACTTCTGTTTCTTCACCTCTTATTTCATGAGTATAGTGCAATCCAGATCCTTCCGACATGTTACAAATTTTTGGACTTTTTTTTCTTCTTATGGTTGATTAATATGCAACTGTCTAAATGTACCACAACATGTTTACACATTAATCTACTGATGGACACTTACCTGGGCTACGATGAATAGTGCTGATAAACCCATGGATGTATATGCCTTATTAAACACGGCACCTGAAGTGGATTTTTTGATGAGTTTATTATTGATTTGTTGATTTACCATTAATCTACAATTACAGGGCTAACGTATTTACTAGACGCCCTTTACTACGTTTCACCCAATTCCCCCTGCAGTCAATTCCATCACCATAGCAATGTACCGTAGAATCGCTAATTGTCTTCTCTGCTGGACAGCGCACAACGTGCACCCATTCCCACCTTAACCATGCTAACTGAGATGCACACTTTCTTCCCCACCTCCTTTCCCCTCCATTCATAACCATCCATCTCTGTCTCTTTACTTTGGTAACTGTGAATCTGTTCTTGTCCTCTGTGACACTGCTGTTTTTCTCCTTCAGTTTTTTCTTTGTTCTTATACTGCAATGATGAATGACGTCATTTAACCTATACATGTAGGCCAGAAATAGTTATGTTTGCTATGATGGTGCAGCTGTGCAAGGCTGAGCTCTGCCCACCGTCTGCTAGTGGGGTTTGCAGGAACAGCACTGTTGTCTGGCGATTCCATGATGTCACAGTGGGCTTCTTTCATGTTGACAGAGTATGTTTGCTCAGATAATTTGTTTCCCACTTCAGAGCCTGCTATCCTACATGGGGTGTAATTATGGTAAGGTTTGTGCTGACCACCTTGAAAGCATCAGAGGAAATGGAAATGAGTTCCAAGATACTGCGTGTTTCTTTTTATTTTGGCATCAATACCAGTTACCTAAGCAACATTATTTTAATTAGACTACCCACATTATGAAATCCACACCATATACAGCATAAGTGTCACTGTCCATGAGCCACGTAATGCACTGTAGAAGCACTACTCTTCTTTGTTGTTCTACCACCTTCCTCTTGCCCACACCCTGAGCACACATGTGTGCTACACGTAGTGCCCCATTTTACCTTTCTTTCATCCCTTCCAAGCCATTCCCCTGTGTCACTTTCCCTTTGGTAACCGTTAGTCCTCTCTTCAGTTCATGGAAGCTGCTACTGTTTTGGTCCTTAACTATTTTTCTTTTTTTCTAATTCTCCACAGTTGAGTGACATCAATCGCTATATGACTTTCTCTTCGTGGCTAATTTCACTGAGAACAATACCCACAAGTTCCATGCATGTTGCTGTAAATGGTAAGAGTTGTTTTCTTCATATGGCTAAATAATATTCTACGTCTCATTTACTGATGGACGTTAAGCTTGGCTTTTGTCAATACTTCAGTGAGAAACATAGGTGTTCAAATTTCGTTTTTAAAAAGGGCTGCTGCATCCTGTTTATATATTTATAGATTTGTTTTTTGTATTTATTCATATATGCCTTTATTGATTCATTAATTATTAATCTAAATTTACATGAGAAACATTAATATTACAAGACCCACACTATAACCAAGATCAACCCAGTTACTTCCCTGAAGTCACTCTCCATGAGCTTAGTAAGATACTGTATATACCATCTCCCCCAATCCACATTAATAATGCCAATCGTTATGGCTACCTTCTCCTTGCTTTCATATATAACAACGCCACTCTCTTCCTCTTGGTAACTGTTACTCCAAACTTGTATTGTGTGAATCTGCTGATGTTTTGCTCCTTCAGTTTTATCTTGGCGCTTCCTCTCCACGCATGTGTTAAATCATTTGATACTTATTTTCTCTTCCTCACTTATTTCACTGAGCCTAATATGCTCTAACGCCATCCATGTTGCAGCAAATGCTAGGATTTGTTTTCTTGTGATGGCTGAGTAATATTCCTTTTTGTATATGTACCACATCTTCTATACCCATTAATCTATTCATGTCCATTAAGCTCGGTTTCTTTGAATAGTACTCTGATTAACATAGGGATATATATATCTTTATTAGCTGGGCAGATTCATTGGTTTTATTGGATTCTTTAATTAATTTATTCTTTATTTAATTATTATTAATCTATACGTAAAAGTATAACATGAGATTTTCTAGACTCCAACTGTCTCGAAATTCTTCCCAATGCCCCACTGCAGTCACTCCCATCAACAGAGCAATGTACTGTCGATTCACTGCCTGTGTTCACTGTTTGGTTCAGCCCTCACCGTGCACCCACATAAACAATATATGTGCTAATCATAATGCATCCTTTCTCTCCCCACTGTTATCCCTCCATTCTCCCATGTCCACATTAGTCTTTTTCCGTTTGGTAACTGGTAGTTCATTCTTGGGCTATGTTTGTCTGCCACAATTTTGCTCCTTCAGTTCTTCCCTGCTTCTCTAATTGCACAGATTGGTCATATCATTTGATACTTGTCCTCCTGTCTTAACTCATTGAAAATAAAACCCCATTTTTTATCCATGTTGTCGCAAATGGGAGGATTTGCTTTCTTCTTATGGGTGAAATGCAATTAATTGTTTATATATACCACTTCTTCTTTATCCATTCATCTTCTGATGGAGATGCATCGGCTACTGTGAATTGTGCTGTGATAAGCTAGGGGGTGCACATACCTTTTTCAAAATTTGGCTACTGCATTCTATCTACTTATCTATACAACTTTGTTTTCCTCTATGTATCTATCATCTGACAATCTATCTTCTTGCTATCTCACATCTATCATAGTCATCATCTATCTCTATCATCTATCATCTATCTTCAACTGAAATCTCTGAACCCATCTATGAGTATTTCTTATTTCTCATATTTACACAATTACATGAGTAACACTGTTTACTAGAACTTCCATCACCAATATATCCCCAGGTATCCCATTGCATTCAGTATCCTCCAGTGCAGTAAAATAACGTAGAATCACTAGTCTTCTCTGTGACGTACAGTCCTCCACGTAACCCAACCCAACACTATGTACTCTCATTCAATTGCACCGTTTTGAACACCCTGTCCTACTTATCCCTCCACTATAGCACAATCGGCCCAGTCTCTTTAATTTGGTAACCACCAGTAAATTCTTCTCTTCAGCGTGGCTTCTTCAGTTTGGTTATTTCACTTTTTTTCCATTTTTTATTACTCTGCTAGTGAGTGAAATCATTTAAAATGTTTCTGACACTCCATCTCTTATTTCCCTGATCATAATTCTCTGCTATCTACATCCATGTTGTTGTAAATCGTAGGACTTGTTTTCCTCATGTGGCTGAATAATATCCCTCTCCTCATCTTCTGGTGGTTACTGAACTTTGCTACTATTAATGCTGTGGTTATAAACATAGGTGAGCACATGTCTTGTTTAAACTGTGCTGCTGTATTCTGTTACTCTGTATTCATTTTATTGCATTTGTTCATTTAATAATATCTCATTAATGTACAATTACATTTAAAAAATTATGTGTGCTAGAACCCGCCCATCACAAAGAACCCCAGGATTCGCAATTACAGTCACAAAACCGTGCGCACAGTAAGATACTGTAGAATCCCTACCTCTGTTCCCTGTTTTGTACAGCAATCCCCGGAATGTCAACCCATGCTACTTTTGGATATCATATAGCGCACATTCTTTACTCCGCCCTCCGCCTCCATTCCCTCCTATCCAAAGCATACCCTTTCTCTATGTAAACTCCTAGTTCAATATTCAGTTCTGTGAATATGCTGATGTTACGCTTCTTCAGTTTTTCTTGTTTCTACATCTCTGCAGATGGGTCAAGTCATTTGACACTTCTGTTTCTTCACCTCTTATTTCATGAGTATAGTGCAATCCAGATCCTTCCGACATGTTACAAATTTTTGGACTTTTTTTTCTTCTTATGATTGATTAATATGCAACTGTCTAAATGTACCACAACATGTTTACACATTAATCTACTGATGGACACTTACCTGGGCTACGATGAATAGTGCTGATAAACCCGTGGAAGTATATGCCTTATTAAGCACGGCCCCTGAAGTGGATTTTTTGATGAGTTTATTATTGATTTGTTGATTTACAATTAATCTACAATTACAGGGCTAACGTATTTACTAGACGCCCTTTACTACGTTTCACCCAATTCCCCCTGCAGTCAATTCCATCACCATAGCAATGTACCGTAGAATCGCTAATTGTCTTCTCTGCTGGCCAGCGCACCACGTGCACCCATTCCCACCTTATACATGCTAACTGAGATGCACACTTTCTTCCCCACCTCCTTGCCCCTCCATTCATAACCATCCATCTCTGTCTCTTTACTTTGGTAACTGTGAATCTGTTCTTGTCCTCTGTGACACTGCTGTTTTTCTCCTTCAGTTTTTTCTTTGTTCTTATACTGCAATGATGAATGACGTCATTTAACCTATACATGTAGGCCAGAAATAGTTATGTTTGCTATGATGGTGCAGCTGTGCAAGGCTGAGCTCTGCCCACCGTCTGCTAGTGGGGTTTGCAGGAACAGCACTGTTGTCTGGAGATTCCATGATGTCACAGTGGGCTTCTTTCATGTAGACAGAATATGTTTGCTCAGATAATTTGTTTCCCACTTCAGAGCCTGCTATCCTACATGGGGTGTAATTATGGTAAGGTTTGTGCTGACCACCTTGAAAGCATCAGAGGAAATGGAAATGAGTTCCAAGATACTGCGTGTTTCTTTTTATTTTGGCATCAATACCAGTTACCTAAGCAACATTATTTTAATTAGACTACCCACATTATGAAATCCACACCATATACAGCATAAGTGTCACTGTCCATGAGCCACGTAATGCACTGTAGAAGCACTACTCTTCTTTGTTGTTCTACCACCTTCCTCTTGCCCACACCCTGAGCACACATGTGTGCTTCACGTAGTGCCCCATTTTACCTTTCTTTCATCCCTTCCAAGCCATTCCCCTGTGTCACTTTCCCTTTGGTAACCGTTAGTCCTCTCTTCAGTTCATGGAAGCTGCTACTGTTTTGGTCCTTAACTATTTTTCTTTTTTTCTAATTCTCCACAGTTGAGTGACATCAATCGCTATATGACTTTCTCTTCGTGGCTAATTTCACTGAGAACAATACCCACAAGTTCCATGCATGTTGCTGTAAATGGTAAGAGTTGTTTTCTTCATATGGCTAAATAATATTCTACGTCTCATTTACTGATGGACGTTAAGCTTGGCTTTTGTCAATACTTCAGTGAGAAACATAGGTGTTCAAATTTCGTTTTTAAAAAGGGCTGCTGCATCCTGTTTATATATTTATAGATTTGTTTTTTGTATTTATTCATATATGCCTTTATTGATTCATTAATTATTAATCTAAATTTACATGAGAAACATTAATATTACAAGACCCACACTATAACCAAGATCAACCCAGTTACTTCCCTGAAGTCACTCTCCATGAGCTTAGTAAGATACTGTATATACCATCTCCCCCAATCCACATTAATAATGCCAATCGTTATGGCTACCTTCTCCTTGCTTTCATATATAACAACGCCACTCTCTTCCTCTTGGTAACTGTTACTCCAAACTTGTATTGTGTGAATCTGCTGATGTTTTGCTCCTTCAGTTTTATCTTGGCGCTTCCTCTCCACGCATGTGTTAAATCATTTGATACTTATTTTCTCTTCCTCACTTATTTCACTGAGCCTAATATGCTCTAACGCCATCCATGTTGCAGCAAATGCTAGGATTTGTTTTCTTGTGATGGCTGAGTAATATTCCTTTTTGTATATGTACCACATCTTCTATACCCATTAATCTATTCATGTCCATTAAGCTCGGTTTCTTTGAATAGTACTCTGATTAACATAGGGATATATATATCTTTATTAGCTGGGCAGATTCATTGGTTTTATTGGATTCTTTAATTAATTTATTCTTTAATTAATTATTATTAATCTATACGTAAAAGTATAACATGAGATTTTCTAGACTCCAACTGTCTCGAAATTCTTCCCAATGCCCCACTGCAGTCACTCCCATCAACAGAGCAATGTACTGTCGATTCACTGCCTGTGTTCACTGTTTGGTTCAGCCCTCACCGTGCACCCACATAAACAATATATGTGCTAATCATAATGCATCCTTTCTCTCCCCACTGTTATCCCTCCATTCTCCCATGTCCACATTAGTCTTTTTCCGTTTGGTAACTGGTAGTTCATTCTTGGGCTATGTTTGTCTGCCACAATTTTGCTCCTTCAGTTCTTCCCTGCTTCTCTAATTGCACAGATTGGTCATATCATTTGATACTTGTCCTCCTGTCTTAACTCATTGAAAATAAAACCCCATTTTTTATCCATGTTGTCGCAAATGGGAGGATTTGCTTTCTTCTTATGGGTGAAATGCAATTAATTGTTTATATATACCACTTCTTCTTTATCCATTCATCTTCTGATGGAGATGCATCGGCTACTGTGAATTGTGCTGTGATAAGCTAGGGGGTGCACATACCTTTTTCAAAATTTGGCTACTGCATTCTATCTACTTATCTATACAACTTTGTTTTCCTCTATGTATCTATCATCTGACAATCTATCTTCTTGCTATCTCACATCTATCATAGTCATCATCTATCTCTATCATCTATCATCTATCTTCAACTGAAATCTCTGAACCCATCTATGAGTATTTCTTATTTCTCATATTTACACAATTACATGAGTAACACTGTTTACTAGAACTTCCATCACCAATATATCCCCAGGTATCCCATTGCATTCAGTATCCTCCAGTGCAGTAAAATAACGTAGAATCACTAGTCTTCTCTGTGACGTACAGTCCTCCACGTAACCCAACCCAACACTATGTACTCTCATTCAATTGCACCGTTTTGAACACCCTGTCCTACTTATCCCTCCACTATAGCACAATCGGCCCAGTCTCTTTAATTTGGTAACCACCAGTAAATTCTTCTCTTCAGCGTGGCTTCTTCAGTTTGGTTATTTCACTTTTTTTCCATTTTTTATTACTCTGCTAGTGAGTGAAATCATTTAAAATGTTTCTGACACTCCATCTCTTATTTCCCTGATCATAATTCTCTGCTATCTACATCCATGTTGTTGTAAATCGTAGGACTTGTTTTCCTCATGTGGCTGAATAATATCCCTCTCCTCATCTTCTGGTGGTTACTGAACTTTGCTACTATTAATGCTGTGGTTATAAACATAGGTGAGCACATGTCTTGTTTAAACTGTGCTGCTGTATTCTGTTACTCTGTATTCATTTTATTGCATTTGTTCATTTAATAATATCTCATTAATGTACAATTACATTTAAAAAATTATGTGTGCTAGAACCCGCCCATCACAAAGAACCCCAGGATTCGCAATTACAGTCACAAAACCGTGCGCACAGTAAGATACTGTAGAATCCCTACCTCTGTTCCCTGTTTTGTACAGCAATCCCCGGAATGTCAACCCATGCTACTTTTGGATATCATATAGCGCACATTCTTTACTCCGCCCTCCGCCTCCATTCCCTCCTATCCAAAGCATACCCTTTCTCTATGTAAACTCCTAGTTCAATATTCAGTTCTGTGAATATGCTGATGTTACGCTTCTTCAGTTTTTCTTGTTTCTACATCTCTGCAGATGGGTCAAGTCATTTGACACTTCTGTTTCTTCACCTCTTATTTCATGAGTATAGTGCAATCCAGATCCTTCCGACATGTTACAAATTTTTGGACTTTTTTTTCTTCTTATGATTGATTAATATGCAACTGTCTAAATGTACCACAACATGTTTACACATTAATCTACTGATGGACACTTACCTGGGCTACGATGAATAGTGCTGATAAACCCGTGGAAGTATATGCCTTATTAAGCACGGCCCCTGAAGTGGATTTTTTGATGAGTTTATTATTGATTTGTTGATTTACAATTAATCTACAATTACAGGGCTAACGTATTTACTAGACGCCCTTTACTACGTTTCACCCAATTCCCCCTGCAGTCAATTCCATCACCATAGCAATGTACCGTAGAATCGCTAATTGTCTTCTCTGCTGGCCAGCGCACCACGTGCACCCATTCCCACCTTATACATGCTAACTGAGATGCACACTTTCTTCCCCACCTCCTTGCCCCTCCATTCATAACCATCCATCTCTGTCTCTTTACTTTGGTAACTGTGAATCTGTTCTTGTCCTCTGTGACACTGCTGTTTTTCTCCTTCAGTTTTTTCTTTGTTCTTATACTGCAATGATGAATGACGTCATTTAACCTATACATGTAGGCCAGAAATAGTTATGTTTGCTATGATGGTGCAGCTGTGCAAGGCTGAGCTCTGCCCACCGTCTGCTAGTGGGGTTTGCAGGAACAGCACTGTTGTCTGGAGATTCCATGATGTCACAGTGGGCTTCTTTCATGTTGACAGAATATGTTTGCTCAGATAATTTGTTTCCCACTTCAGAGCCTGCTATCCTACATGGGGTGTAATTATGGTAAGGTTTGTGCTGACCACCTTGAAAGCATCAGAGGAAATGGAAATGAGTTCCAAGATACTGCGTGTTTCTTTTTATTTTGGCATCAATACCAGTTACCTAAGCAACATTATTTTAATTAGACTACCCACATTATGAAATCCACACCATATACAGCATAAGTGTCACTGTCCATGAGCCACGTAATGCACTGTAGAAGCACTACTCTTCTTTGTTGTTCTACCACCTTCCTCTTGCCCACACCCTGAGCACACATGTGTGCTACACGTAGTGCCCCATTTTACCTTTCTTTCATCCCTTCCAAGCTATTCCCCTGTGTCACTTTCCCTTTGGTAACCGTTAGTCCTCTCTTCAGTTCATGGAAGCTGCTACTGTTTTGGTCCTTAACTATTTTTCTTTTTTTCTAATTCTCCACAGTTGAGTGACATCAATTGCTATATAACTTTCTCTTCGTGGCTTATTTCACTGAGAACAATACCCACAAGTTCCATGCATGTTGCTGTAAATGGTAAGAGTTGTTTTCTTCATATGGCTAAATAATATTCTACGTCTCATTTACTGATGGACGTTAAGCTTGGCTTTTGTCAATACTTCAGTGAGAAACATAGGTGTTCAAATTTCGTTTTTAAAAAGCGCTGCTGCATCCTGTTTATATATTTATAGATTTGTTTTTTATATTTATTAATATATGCCTTTATTGATTCATTAATTATTAATCTAAAGTTACATGAGAAACATTAATATTACAAGACCCACACTATAACCAAGATCAACCCAGTTACTTCCCTGAAGTCACTCTCCATGAGCTTAGTAAGATACTGTATATACCATCTCCCCCAATCCACATTAATAATGCCAATCGTTATAGCTACCTTCTCCTTGCTTTCATATATAACAACGACACTCTCTTCCTCTTGGTAACTGTTACTCCAAACTTGTATTCTGTGAATCTGCTGGTGTTTTGCTCCTTCAGTTTTATCTTGGCGCTTCCTCTCCACGCATGTGTTAAATCATTTGATACTTATTTTCTCTTCCTCACTTATTTCACTGAGCATAATATGCTCTAGCGCCATCCATGTTGCAGCAAATGCTAGGATTTGTTTTCTTGTGATGGCTGAGTAATATTCCTTTCTGTATATGTACCACATCTTCTATACCCATTAATCTATTGATGTCCATTAAGCTCGGTTTCTTTGAATAGTACTCTGATTAACATAGGGATATATATATCTTTATTAGCTGGGCAGATTCATTGGTTTTATTGGATTCTTTAATTAATTCATTCTTTATTTAATTATTATTAATCTATACGTAAAAGTATAACATGAGATTTTCTAGACTCCAACTGTCTCGAAATTCTTCCCAATGCCCCACTGCAGTCACTTCCATCAACAGAGCAATGTACTGTCGATTCACTGCCTGTGTTCACTGTTTGGTTCAGCCCTCACCGTGCACCCACATAAACAATATATGTGCTAATCATAATGCATCCTTTCTCTCCCCACTGTTATCCCTCCATTCTCCCATGTCCACATTAGTCTTTTTCCGTTTGGTAACTGGTAGTTCATTCTTGGGCTCTGTTTGTCTGCCACAATTTTGCTCCTTCAGTTCTTTCCTGCATCTCTAATTGCACAGATTGGTCATATCATTTGATACTTGTCCTCCTGTCTTAACTCATTGAAAATAAAACCCCATTTTTTATCCATGTTGTCACAAATGGGGGATTTGCTTTCTTCTTATGGGTGAAATGCAATTAATTGTTTATATATACCACTTCTTCTTTATCCATTCATCTTCTGATGGAGATGCATCAGCTACTGTGAATTGTGCTGCGATAAACTAGGGGGTGCACATACCTTTTTTAAAATTTGGCTACTGTATTCTATCTACTTATCTATACAACTTTGTTTTCCTCTATGTATCTATCATCTGACAATCTATCTTCTTGCTATCTCACATCTATCATAGTCATCATCTATCTCTATCATCTATCATCTATCTTCAACTGAAATCTCTGAACCCATCTATGAGTATTTCTTATTTCTCATATTTACACAATTACATGAGTAACACTGTTTACTAGAACTTCCATCACCAATATATCCCCAGATATCCCATTGCATGCACTATCCTCCAGTGCAGTTAAATAACGTAGAATCACTAGTCTTCTCTGTGACGTACAGTCCTCCACGTAACCCAAACCAAACCCTATGCACTCTCATTCAATTGCACCGTTTTTAACACCCTGTCCTACTTATCCCTCCACTATAGCACAACCGGCCCAGTCTCTTTCCTTTGGTAACCACTAGTAAATTCTTCTCTTCCCCGTAGCTTCTTCACTTTGGTTATTTCACTTTTTTTCCATTTTTTATTACTCTGCTAGTGAGTGAAATCATTTACCATGTTTCTGACACTCCATCTCTTATTTCCCTGATCATAATTCTTTGCTATCTACATCCATGTTGTTGTAAATCGTAGGACTTATTTTCCTCATATGGCTGAATAATATCCTTCTCCTCATCTTCTGGTGGTTACTGAACTTTGCTACTATTGATGCTGTGGTTATAAACATAGGTGAGCACATGTCTTGTTTAAACTGTGCTGCTTTATTCTGTTACTCTGTATTCATTTTACTGCATTTGATCATTTAATAATATCTCATTAATGTACAATTACATTAATAAAATTATGTGTGATAGAACCCGCCCATCACAAAGAACCCCAGGATTCGCAATTACAGTCACACACCGTGAGCACAGTAAGATAGTGTAGAATCCCTACCTCTGTTCCCTGTTTTGTACAGCAATCCCCGGAATGCCCACCCACGCTTTTATTGGAAATCATATAGCACTCTTTGTTTACTCCGCCCGCCGCCTCCATTTCCTTCTATCCAAAACATAACCTTTCCCTATGGAATCTCTTAATCCAATATTCAGTTCTGTGAATATGCTGATGTTTTGCTCCTTCAGTTTTTCTTGGTTCTACATCTCTACAGATGGTTCAAATCAATTGACACTTGTCTTTGTTCACCTCTTATTTCATGAGTATAATGCAATCCAGTTCCTTCCGACTTGTAGCAAATGTTAGGACTCCCTTTTCTTCTTATGACTGATTAATATGCAACTGTCGAAATGTACCACAACATGTTTACACATTAATGTACTGATGGACAGTTACCTGGGATACGATGAATAGTGCTGATAAAACCGTGGATGTAAATGCCTTTTTAAACTCGACTTCTGAAATGGATTTATTGATGAGCTTATTATTGATTTGTTCGTTTACCATTAATCTACAGTTACATGTGTCACGTGTTTACTAGGCGCCCTTTACTACGTTTCACCCAATTCCCCCTGCAGTCAATTCCATCACCATAGCAATGTACCGTAGAATCGCTAATTGTCTTCTCTGCTGGCCAGCACACCACGTGCACCCATTCCCACCTTATCCATGCTAACTGAGATGCACACATTCTTCCCCACCTCCTTTCCCCTCCATTCATAACCATCCTTCTCTGTCTCTTTACTTTGGTAACTGTGAATCTGTTCTTGTCCTCTGTGACACTGCTGTTTTTCTCCTTCAGTTTTTTCTTTGTTCTTATACTCCAATGATGAATGACGTCATTTTACCTATATATGTAGGCCAGAAATAGTTATGTTTGCTATGATGGTGCAGCTGTGCAAAGCTGAGCTCTGCCCACTGTCTGCTAGTACGGTTTGCATAAACAGCACTGTTGTCTGGAGATTCCATGATGTCACAGTGGGCTTCTTTCATGTAGACAGAATATGTTTGCTCAGATAATTTGTTTCCCACTTCAGAGCCTGATATTCTACATGGGGTGTAATTATGGTAAGGTTTGTGCTGACCACCTTGAAAGCATCAGAGGAAATGGAAATGAGTTCCAAGATACTGCGTGTTTCATTTTATTTTGGCATCAATACCAGTTACCTAAGCAACATTATTTTAATTAGACTACCCACATTATGAAATCCACACAATATACAGCATAAGTGTCACTGTCCATGAGCCACGTAATGCACTGTAGAAGCACTACTCTTATTTGTTGTTCTACCACCTTCCTCTTGCCCACACCCTGAGCACACATGTGTGCTACACGTAATGCCCCATTTTACCTCTCTTTCATCCCTTCCAAGCCATTCCCCTGTGTCACTTTCCCTTTGGTAACCGTTAGTCCTCTCTTCAGTTCATGGAAGCTGCTACTGTTTTGGTCCTTAACTATTTTTCTTTTTTTCTAATTCTCCACAGTTGAGTGACATCAATTGCCACTTGACTTTCTCTTCGTGGCTTATTTCACTGAGAACAATACCCACAAGTTCCATGCATGTTGCTGTAAATGGTAAGAGTTGTTTTCTTCATATGGCTAAATAATATTCTACGTCTCTTTTACTGATGGACGTTAAGCTTGGCTTTTGTCAATACTTCAGTGAGAAACATAGGTGTTTAAATTTCGTATAGAAAAAGGGCTGCTGCATCCTGTTTATATATTTATAGATTTGTTTTTTATATTTATTCATATATGCCTTTATTGATTCATGAATTATTAATCTAAAGTTACATGAGAAACATTAATATTACAAGACCCACACTATAAACAAGATCAACCCAGTTACTTCCCTGAAGTCACTCTCCATGAGCTTAGTAAGATACTGTATATACCATCTCCCCCAATCCACATTAATAATGCCAATCGTTATGGCTACCTTCTCCTTGCTTTCATATATAACAACGACACTCTCTTCCTCTTGGTAACTGTTACCCCAAACTTGTATTCTTCGAATCTGCTGATGTTTTGCTCCTTCAGTTTTATCTTCGCGCTTCCTTTCCACGCATGTGCTAAATAATTTGATACTTATTTTCTCTTCCTCACTTATTTCACTGAGCATAATATGCTCTAGCGCCATCCATGTTGCAGCAAATGCTAGGATTTGTTTTCTTGTGATGGCTGAGTAATATTCCTTTCTGTATATGTACCACATCTTCTATACCCATTAATCTATTGATGTCCATTAAGCTCGGTTTCTTTGAATAGTACTCTGATTAACAAAGGGATATATATATCTTTATTAGCTGGGCAGATTCATTGGTTTTATTTGATTCTTTAGTTAATTTATTCTTTATTTAATTATTATTAATCTATTCGTAAAAGTATAACATGAGATTTTCTAGACTCCAACTGTCTCGAAATTCTTCCCAAAGCCCCACTGCAGTCACTTCCATCAACAGAGCAATGTACTGTCGATTCACTGCCTGTGTTCACTGTTTGGTTCAGCCCTCACCGTGCACCCACATAAACAATATATGTGCTAATCATAATGCATCCTTTCTCTCCCCACTGTTATCCCTCCATTCTCCCATGTCCACATTAGTCGTTTTCCGTTTGGTAACTGGTAGTTCATTCTTGGCCTCTGTTTGTCTGCCACAATTTTGCTCCTTCAGTTCTTTCCTGCTTCTCTAATTACACAGATTGGTCATATCATTTGATACTTTTCCTCCTGTCTTAACTCATTGAAAATAAAACCCCATTTTTTATCCATGTTGTCGCAAATGGGAGGATTTGCTTTCTTCTTATGGGTGAAATGCAATTAATTGTATATATATACCACTTCTTCTTTATCCATTCATCTTCTGATGGAGATGCATCCGCTACTGTGAATTGTGCTGCGATAAACTAGGGGGTGCACATAACTTTTTTAAAATTTGGCTACTGTATTCTATCTACTTATCTATACAACTTTGTTTTCCTCTATGTATCTATCATCTGACAATCTATCTTCTTGCTATCTCACATCTATCATTGTCATCATCTATCTCTATCATCTATCATCTATCTTCAACTGAAATCTCTGAATCCTTCTATGAGTATTTCTTATTTCTCATAATTACACAATTACACGAGTAACACTGTTTACTAGAACTTCCATCACCAATATATCCCCAGATATCCCATTGCATTCACTAGCCTCCAGTGCTGTAAAATAACGTAAAATCACTAGACTTCTCTGTTTCGTACAGTCCTCCACGTAACCCAACCCAACACTATGTACTCTCATTCAATTGCACCGTTTTTAACACCCTGTCCTACTTATCCCACCACTATAGCACAACCGGCCCAGTCTCTTTCCTTTGGTAACCACTAGTAAATTCTTCTATTCAGCGTGGCTTCTTCAGTTTGGTTATTTCACTTTTTTTCCATTTTTTATTACTCTGCTAGTGAGTGAAATCATTTACCATATTTCTGACACTCCATCTCTTATTTCCCTGATCATAATTCTCTGCTATCTACATCCATGTTGTTGTAAATCGTAGGACTTGTTTTCCTCATATGGCTGAATAATATCCCTCTCCTCATCTTCTGGTGTTTACTGAACTTTGCTACTATTAATGCTGTGGTTATAAACATAGGTGAGCACATGTCTTGTTTAAACTGTGCTGCTGTATTCTGTTACTCTGTATTCATTTTATTGCATTTGTTCATTTAATAATATCTCATTAATGTACAATTACATTAATAAATTATGTGTGCTAGAACCCGCCCATCACAAAGAACCCCAGGATTCGCAATTACAGTCACACACCGTGACCACAGTAAGATAGTGTAGAATCCCTACCTCTGTTCCCTGTTTTGTACAGCAATCCCCGGAATGCCCACCCACGCTTTTATTGGAAATCATATAGCACTCTTTGTTTACTCCGCCCGCCGCCTCCATTTCCTTCTATCCAAAACATAACCTTTCCCTATGGAATCTCTTAATCCAATATTCAGTTCTGTGAATATGCTGATGTTTTGCTCCTTCAGGTTTTCTTGGTTCTACATCTCTACAGATGGTTCAAATCAATTGACACTTGTCTTTGTTCACCTCTTATTTCATGAGTATAATGCAATCCAGTTCCTTCCGACTTGTAGCAAATGTTAGGACTCCCTTTTCTTCTTATGACTGATTAATATGCAACTGTCGAAATGTACCACAACATGTTTACACATTAATGTACTGATGGACAGTTACCTGGGCTACGATGAATAGTGCTGATAAACCCGTGGATGTATATGCCCTATTAAACACGGCCCATGAAGTGGATTTTTTGATGAGTTTATTATTGATTTGTTGATTTACCATTAATCTACAATTACAGGGCTAACGTATTTACTAGACGCCCTTTACTACGTTTCACCCAATTCCCCCTGCAGTCAATTCCATCACCATAGCAATGTACCGTAGAATCCCTAATTGTCTTCTCTGCTGGCCAGCACACCACGTGCACCCATTCCCACCTTAACCATGCTAACTGAGATGCACACTTTCTTCCCCACCTACTTTCCCCTCCATTCATAACCATCCATCTCTGTCTCTTTACTTTGGTAACTGTGAAACTGTTCTTGTCCTCTGTGACACTGCTGTTTTTCTCCTTCAGTTTTTTCTTTGTTCTTATACTCCAATGATGAATGACGTCATTTAACCTATACATGTAGGCCAGAAATAGTTATGTTTGCTATGATGGTGCAGCTGTGCAAGGCTGAGCTCTGCCCACCGTCTGCTAGTGGGGTTTGCAGGAACAGCACTGTTGTCTGGAGATTCCATGATGTCACAGTGGGCTTCTTTCATGTAGACAGAATATGTTTGCTCAGATAATTTGTTTCCCACTTCAGAGCCTGCTATCCTACATGGGGTGTAATTATGGTAAGGTTTGTGCTGACCACCTTGAAAGCATCAGAGGAAATGGAAATGAGTTCCAAGATACTGCGTGTTTCTTTTTATTTTGGCATCAATACCAGTTACCTAAGCAACATTATTTTAATTAGACTACCCACATTATTAAATCCACACCATATACAGCATAAGTGTCACTGTCCATGAGTTATGTAATGCACTGTAGAAGCACAACACTTCTTTGTTGTTCTACCACCTTCCTCTTGCCCACACCCTGAGCACACATGTGTGCTACACGTAATGCCACATTTTACCTCTCTTTCCTCCCTTCCAAGCAATTCCCCTGTGTCACTTTCCCTTTGGTAACCGTTAGTCCTCTCTTCAGTTCATGGAATCTGCTACTGTCTTGTTCCTTCACTATTTTTCTTTTTTTTTTATTCTCCACAGTTGAGTGACATCAATTGCCACTTGACTTTCTCTTCGTGGCTTATTTCACTCAGAAGAATACCCACAACTTCCATGCATGTTGCTGTAAATGATAAGAGTTGTTTTCTTCATATAGCTAAATAATATTCTACGTCTCATTTACTGATGGACGTTAAGCTTGGCTTTTGTCAATACTTCAGTGAGAAACATACGTGTTCAAATTTCGTTTTTAAAAAGGGCTGCTGCATTCTGTTTATATATTTGTAGATTTGTTTTTTATATTTATTCATATATGCCTTTATTGATTCATTAATTATTAATCTAAAGTTACATGAGAAACATTAATATTACAAGACCCACACTATAACCAAGATCAACCCAGTTACTTCCCTGAAGTCACTCTCCATGAGCTTAGTAAGATACTCTATATACCATCTCCCCCAATCCACATTAATAATGCCAATCGTTGTGGCTACCTTCTCCTTGCTTTCATATATAACAACGCCACTCTCTTCCTCTTGGTAACTGTTACTCCAAACTTTTATTCTGTGAATCTGCTGATGTTTTGCTCCTTCAGTTTTATCTTGGCGCTTCGTCTCCACGCATGTGTTAAATCATTTGATACTTATTTTCTCTTCCTCACTTATTTCACTGAGCATAATATGCTCTAGCGCCATCCATGTTGCAGCAAATGCTAGGATTTGTTTTCTTGTGATGGCTGAGTAATATTCCTTTCTGTATATGTACCACATCTTCTATACCCATTAATCTATTGATGTCCATTAAGCTCGGTTTCTTTGAATAGTATTCTGATTAACATAGGGATATATATATCCTTATTAGCTGGGCAGATTCATTGGTTTTATTGGATTCGTTAATTAATTTATTCTTTATTTTATTATTATTAATCTATACGTAAAAGTATAACTTGAGATTTTCTAGACTCCTACTGTCTCGAAATTCTTCCCAATGCCCCACTGCAGTCACTTCCATCAACAGAGCAATGTACTGTCGATTCACTGCCTGTGTTCACTGTTTGGTTCAGCCCTCACCGTGCACCCACATAAACAATATATGTGCTAATCATAATGCATCCTTTCTCTCCCCACTGTTATCCCTCCATTCTCCCATGTCCACATTAGTCTTTTTCCGTTTGGGAACTGGTAGTTCATTCCTGGACTCTGTTTGTCTGCCACAATCTTGCTCCTTCAGTTCTTTCCTGCATCTCTAATTGCACAGATTGGACTTATCATTTGATGCTTGACCTCCTGTCTTAACTAATTGAAAATAAAACCCCATTTTTTATCCATGTTGTCGCAAATGGGAGGATTTGTTTTCTTCTTATGGGTGAAATGCAATTAATTGTTTATATATAGCACTTCTTCTTTATCCATTCATCTTCTGATGGAGATGGATCGGCTACTGTGAATTTTGCTGCGATAAACTAGGGGGTTCACATACTTTTTTTAAAATTTGGCTACTGCATTCTGTCTACATATCTATACAACTTTGTTTTCCTCTATGTATCTATCATCTGATAATCTATCTTCTTGCTATCTCACATCTATCATTGTCATCATCTTTCTCTATCATCTATCATCTATCTTCAACTGAAATCTCTGAATCCTTCTATGAGTATTTCTTATTTCTCATAATTACACAATTACATGAGTAACATTGTTTTCTACAACTTTCATCACCAATATATCCCCAGATATCCCATTGCATTCACTATCCTCCAGTGCAGAAAAATAACGTAAAATCACTAGACTTCTCTGTGACGTACAGTCCTCCACTTAACCCCACCCAACACTATGTACACTCATTCAATTGCACCGTTTTTAACACCCTGTCCTATTTATCCCACCACTATAGCACAACCGGCCCAGTCTCTTTCCTTTGGTAACCACTAGTAAATTCTTCTCTTCAGCGTGGCTTCTTCAGTTTGGTTATTTCACTTTTTTTCCGTTTTTTATTACTCTGCTAGTGAGTGAAATCGTTTACCATGTTTCTGACACTCCATCTCTTATTTCCCTGATCATAATTCTCCGCTATCTACATCCATGTTGTTGTAATTTGTAGGATTTGTTTTCCTCATATGGCTGAATAATATCACTCTCCTCATCTTCTGGTGGTTACTGAACTTTGCTACTGTTAATGCTGTGGTTATAAACATAGGTGAGCATATGTCTTGTTTAAACTGTGCTGCTGTATTCTGTTACTCTGTATTCATTTTATTGCATTTGTTCACTTAATAATATCTCATTAATGTACAATTACATTAATAAAATTATGTGTGCTAGAACCCGCCCATCACAAAGAACCCCAGGATTCGCAATTATAGTCACACACCGTGCGCACAGTAAGATACTGTAGAATCCCTACCTCTGTTGCCTGTTTTGTACAGCAATCCCCGGAATGCCCACCCACGCTTTTCGTGGAAATCATATAGCACTCTTTGTTTACTCCGCCCGCCGCCTCCATTTCCTTCTACCCAAAACATAACCTTTCCCTATGGAATCTGTTAGTCCAATATTCAGTTCTGTGAATATGCTGATGTTTTGCTCCTTCAGTTTTTCTTGGTTCTACATCTCTACAGATGGTTCAAATCAATTGACACTTGTCTTTGTTCACCTCTTATTTCATGAGTATAATGCAATCCAGTTCCTTCCGACTTGTAGCAAATGTTAGGACTCCCTTTTCTTCTTATGACTGATTAATATGCAACTGTCTAAATGTACCACAACATGTTTACACATTAATGTACTGATGGACAGTTACCTGGGCTACGATGAATAGTGCTGATAAACCCGTGGATGTAAATGCCTTTTTAAACTCGGCTTCTGAAAATAATTTACTGATGAGCTTATTATTGATTTGTTGATTTACCATTAATCTACAATTACATGTGTCACGTGTTTACTAGATGCCCTTTACTACGTTTCAACCAGTACCTCCTGCAGTCAATTCCATCACCATAGCAATGTACCGTAGAATCGCTAATTGATTTCTCTGCTGGCCAGCACACCACGTGCACCCATTTCCACCTTATCCTTGCTAACTGATATGCACACTTTCTTCCCCACCTCCTTACCCCTCCATTCATAACCATCCATCTCTGTCTCTTTACTTTGGTAACTGTGAATCTGTTCTTGTCCTCTGTGACAGTGCTGTTCTTCTCCTTCAGTTTTTTCATTGTTCTTATACTCCAATGATCAATGACGTCATTTTACCTATACATGTAGTCCAGAAATAGTTATGTTTGCTATGATGGTGCAGCTGTGCAAGTCTGAGATCTACCCACTGTCTGCTAGTGGGGTTTGCAGGAACAACACTGTTGTCTGGAGATTCCTTGATGTCACAGTGGGCTTCTTTCATGTAGACAGAATATGTTTGCTCAGATAATTTGTTTCCCACTTCAGAGCCTGCTATCCTACATGGGGTGTCATTATGGTAAGGTTTGTGCTGACCACCTTGAAAGCATCAGAGGAAATGGAAATGAGTTCCAAGATACTGCATGTTTCTTTTTATTTTGGCATCTATACCAGTTACCTAAACAACATTATTTTAATTAGACTACCCACATTATTAAATCCACACCATATACAGCATAAGTGTCACTTTCCATGAGCCACGTAATGCACTGTAGAAGCACTACTCTTCTTTGTTGTTCTACCACCTTCCTCTTGCCCACAAAATGAGCACATATGTGTGCTACACGTAATACCCCATTTTACCTCGCGTCCATCCCTTCCAAGCCATTCCCCTGTGTCACTTTCCCTTTGGTAACCGTTAGTCCTCTCTTCAGTTCATGGAAGCTGCTACTGTTTTGTTCCTTAACTATTTTTCTTCTTTTCTAATTCTCCACAGTTGAGTGACATCAATTGCTATATGACTTTCTCTTCGTGGCATATTTCACTGTGAACAATACCCACAATTTCCATGCATGTTGCTGTAAATGGTAAGAGTTGTATTCTTCATATGGCTAAATAATATTCTACGTCTCATTTACTGATGGACGTTAAGCTTGGCTTTTGTCAATACTTCAGTGAGAAACATAGGTGTTCAAATTTCGTTTAGAAAAAGGGCTGATGCATCCTGTTTTTATATTTATAGATTTGTTTTTATATTTATTCATATATGCCTTTATTGATTCATTAATTATTAATCTAAAGTTACATGAGAAACATTAATATTACAAGACCCACACTATAACCAAGATCAACCCAGTTACTTCCCTGAAGTCACTCTCCATGAGCTTAGTAAGATACTGTATATACCATCTCCCCTAATCCACATTAATAATGCCAATCGTTATGGCTACCTTCTCCTTGCTTTCATATATAACAACGCCACTCTCTTCCTCTTGGTAACTGTTACTCCAAACTTGTATTCTGTGAATCTGCTGATGTTTTGCTCCTTCAGTTTTAACTTGGAGCTTCGTCTCCACGCATGTGTTAAATCATTTGATACTTATTTTCTCTTCCTCACTTATTCCACTGAGCATAATATGCTCTAGCGCCATCCATGTTGCAGCAAATGCTTGGATTTATTTTCTTGTGATGGCTGAGTAATATTCCTTTCTGTATATGTACCACATCTTCTGTACCCATTAATCTATTGATGTCCATTTAGCTCGGTTTCTTGGAATAGTACTCTCATTTACATAGGGATATATATGTCTTTATTAACTGGGCAGATTTATTGGTTTTATTGGATTTTTTATTAATTTGTTCTTTATTTACTTATTATTAATCTATACGTAAAAGGATAACATGATATTTTCTAGACTCCACCTGTCTCGAAGTTTTTCCCAATGCCCCACTGCAGTCACTTCCATCAACAGAGCAATGTACTGTCGATTCACTGCCTGTCTTCACGGTTTGGTTCAGCCCTTTCAATGCACCCACAAAAACATTATATATGCTAATCATAATGCATCCTTTCTCTCCCCACTGTTATCCCTTCATTCTATCATGTCCACATTAGTCATTTTCTCTTTGGTAACTGGTAGTTCATTCGTGGGCTCTGTGTGTCTGCCACTATTTTGCTCCTTCAGGACTTTCCTGCTTCTCTAACTGCACAGATTGGTCATATCATTTGATACTTGTCCTCCTGTCTTAATTCATTGAAAATATAACCCCATTTTTTATCCATGTTGTCGCAAATGGGAGGATATTTTCTTCTTATGGGTGAAATGCAATTAATTGTTTATATATACCTCTTCTTTATCCATTCATTTTCTGATGGAGATGGATCGGCTACTGTGAATTGTGCTGCGATAAACAAGGGAGTGCACATACCTTTTTTTAATGAGACTACTGCATTCTATCTACTGATCTATACAACTTTGTTTTCCTCTATGTATCTATCATCTGACAATCTATCTTCTTGCTATCTCACATCTATCCTATTCATCATCTATCTCTATCATCTATCATCTATCTTAAACTCTAATCTCTGAACCCATCTGTGAATATTTCTTATTTCTCATAATTACACAATTACATGAGTAACATTGTTTTCTACAACTTTCATCACCAATATATCCCCAGATATCCCATTGCATTCACTATCCTCCAGTGCAGTAAAATAATGTAGAATCACTAGTCTTCTCTGTGACATACAGTCCTCCACGTAACCCAACACAACACTATGTACACTTATTCAATTGCACCGTTTTTAACCAACTGTCCTACTTAACCCTCCACAATAGCAAATCCGGCCCAGTCTCTTTCCTTTGGTAACCACTAGTAAATTCTTCTCTTCAGCGTGGCTTTTTCAGTTTGGTTATTTCACTTTTTTTCTATTTTTTATTTCTCTGCTAGTGAGTGAAATCATTTACCATGTTTTTGACTCTCCATCTCTTACTTCACTGATAATAATTCTCTGCTATCTACATCCATGTTTTTGTAAATCGTAGGATTTGTTTTCCTCATATGGCTGAATAATATCCGTCTCCTCATCTTCTGGTGGTTACTGAACTTTGCTACTATTAATGCTGTGGTTATAAACATAGGTGAGCACATGTCTTGTTTAAACTGTGCTGCTGTATTTTGTTACTCTGTATTCATTTTTTTGCATTTGTTCATTTAATAATATCTCATTAATATACAATTACATTAATAAAATTATGTGTGCTAGAACCCGCCCATCACAAAGAACCACAGGATTCGCAATTACAGTCTCACACCGTGAGCACAGTAAGATACTGTAGAATCCCTACCTCTGTTCCCTGTTTTGTACAGCAATCCCCGGAATGCCCACCCACGCTACTCTTGGAAATCATATAGCACACTTTCTTTACTCTGCCCTCCGCCTCCATTCATTCCTATCCAAAGCATACCCTTTCTCTATGTAAACTCCTAGTCCAATATTCAGTTCTGTGAATATGCTGATGTTATGCTTCTTCAGTATTTCTTGGTTCTACATCTCTGCAGATGGGTCAAGTCATTTGACACTTCTCTTTCTTCACCTCTTATTTCATGAGTACAGTGCAATCCAGATCCTTCCGACATGTTACAAATGTTAGGACTTTTTTTTCTTCTTATGACTGATTAATATGCAACTGTCTAAATGTACCACAACATGTTTACACATTAATCTACTGATGGACACTTACCTGGGCTACGATGTATAGTGCTGATAAACCCGTGGATGTATATGCCTTTTTAAACTCGGCCCCTGAAGTGGATTTTTTGATGATTTTATTAATGATTTGTTGATTTACCATTAATCTACAATTACATGGCTAACGTATTTACTAGACGCAATTTACTGCATTCCACCCAATCCCCCCCCGCAGTCAATTCCATCACCATAGCAATGTACCGTAGAATAGCTAATTGTCTTCTCTGCTGGTCAGCACACCGTGTGCACCCATTCCCACTTTATACATGCTGACTAAAATGCACACTTTCTTCCTCACCTCCTTTCCCCTCCATTATCAACCATCCGTCTCTGTCTCTTTCCTTTTGGTAACTGTGAATCCGTTCTTGTCTTCTGTGACACTGCTTTTATTCTCCTTCTGTTTTTTCTTTGTTCTTATACTCCAATGATGAGTGACGTCATTTTACCTATACATGTAGACCAGAAATAGTTATGTTTGCTATGATGGTGCAGCTGTGCAACGCTGAGCTCTGCCCACCATCTGCTAGTGCGGTTTGCAGGAACAGCACTGTTGCCTGAAGATTCCATGATGTCACAGTTTGCTTCTTTCAGGTAGACAGATTATGTTTGCTCAGATAATTTGTTTCCCACTTCAGAGCCTGCTGTCCTTCACGGGGTGTAATTATGGTAAGGTTTGTGCTGACCACCTTGACAGCATCAGAGGAAATGGAAATGAGTTCCAAGATACTGCGTGTTTCTTTTTATTTTGGCATCAATACCAGTTACCTTAGCAACATTATTTTAGTTAGACTACCCACATTATGAAATCCACACCGTATACAGCATAAGTGTCACTGTCCATGTGCCACGTATTGCACTGTATAATCACTACTCTTCTTTGCTGTTCTACCACCTTCCTCGTGCCCACAAACAGCCCACTCATGAGTGCTACACTTAACGCCCCATTTTACCTCTCTTTCCTCCCTTCCAAGCCATTCCCGTGTGTCTCTTTCCCTTTGGTAATCGTTAGTCTTCTCTTCAGTTAATGGAAGCTGCTACTGTCTTGTTCCTTCACTATCTTTCTTTATTTCTAATTCTCCAAAGTTCAGTGACATCAATTGCCACTTGACTTTCTCTTCGTGGCTTATTTCACTGAGAACAATACCCACTAGTTCCATGCGTGTTGCTGTAAATGGTAAGATTTGTTTTCTTCATATGGCTGAATAATATTCTACGTCTCATTTACTGTTAGACGTTAAACTTTACTTTTGTCAATACTTCAGTGATAAACACAGGGTTGCATTTTTCGTTTTTAAAATGGGCTGCTGCATTCTGTTTATATATTTATAGATTTTTTTTTTATGTTTAACCATATAGGCCTTTACTGACTCATTAATTATTAATCTAAAATTACATGAGAAACATTAATTTTACAAGACCCGCACTATAACCAAGATCAACAAAGTTACTTCCCTGAAGTCACTGTCCATTAGCATAGTAAGATACAGTACATTCCATCTCCCCAATCCACATTAATGATGCAAATCGTTATGCCTACCTTCTCCTTGCTTTCATATCTAACAACGCCACTATCTTCCCCTTGGTAACTGTTACTCCAATCTTGTATTCTGTGAATCGGCTGATGTTTTGCTCCTTCAGTTTTATATTTTCGTTTCGTCTCCACGCCTGTGTTAAATCATTTGATATTTTTTTTTCTCTTCTTCACATATTTCAGTGAGCATAATATGCTCTAGCGCCATCCATGTTGAAGCAAATGCTTGGATTTATTTTCTTGTGATGGCTGAGTAATATTCCTTTCTGTATATGTACACATCTTCTGTACCCATTAATCTATTGATGTCCATTTAGCTCGGTTTCTTGGAATAGTACTCTCATTTACATAGGGATATATATGTCTTTATTAACTGGGCAGATTTATTGGTTTTATTGGATTTTTTATTAATTTGTTCTTTATTTTCTTATTATTAATCTATACGTAAAAGGATAACATGATATTTTCTAGACTCCACCTGTCTCGAAGTTTTTCCCAATGCCCCACTGCAGTCACTTCCATCAACAGAGAAATGTACTGTCGATTCACTGCCTGTCTTCATGGTTTGGTTCAACACTCACCGTGCACCCACAAAAACATTATATGTGCTAATCATAATGCATCCTTTCAATCCCCACTGTTTTCCCTCCATTCTCCCATGTCCACATTCGTCTTTTTCCGTTTGGTAACTGGTAGTTCATTCGTGGGCTCTGTGTGTCTGCCACAATTTTGCTCCTTCAGTTCTTTCCTGCATCTCTAATTGCACAGAATGGTCATATCATTTGATGCTTGTCCTCCTGTCTTAATTCATTGAAAATATAACCCCATTTTTTATCCATGTTGTCGCAAATGGGAGGATTTTTTCTTCTTATGGGTGAAATGCAATTAATTGTTTATATATACCACTTCTTTATCCATTCATTTTCTGATGGAGATGGATCGGCTACTGTGAATTGTGCTGCGATAAACAAGGGAGTGCACATACCTTTTTTAAATGGGACTACTGCATTCTATCTACTGATCTATACAACTTTGTTTTCCTCTATGTATCTATCATCTGACAATCTATCTTCTTGCTATCTCACATCTATCCTATTCATCATCTATCTCTATCATCTATCATCTATCTTAAACTCTAATCTCTGAACCCATCTGTGAATATTTCTTATTTCTCATAATTACACAATTACATGAGTAACATTGTTTTCTACAACTTTCATCACCAATATATCCCCAGATATCCCATTGCATTCACTATCCTCCAGTGCAGTAAAATAATGTAGAATCACTAGTCTTCTCTGTGACGTACAGTCCTCCACGTAACCCAACACAACACTATGTACACTTATTCAATTGCACCGTTTTTAACCCCCTGTCCTACTTAACCCTCCACAATAGCAAAACCGGCCCAGTCTCTTTCCTTTGGTAACCACTAGTAAATTCTTCTCTTCAGCGTGGCTTCTTCAGTTTGGTTATTTCACTTTTTTTCTATTTTTTATTTCTCTGCTAGTGAGTGAAATCATTTACCATGTTTCTGACTCTCCATCTCTTATTTCACTGATCATAATTCTCTGCTATCTACATCCATGTTGTTGTAAATCGTAGGACTTGTTTTCCTCATACGGCTGAATAATATCCCTCTCCTCATCTTCTGGTGGTTACTGAACTTTGCTGCTATTAATGCTGTGGTTATAAACATAGGTGAGCACATGTCTTGTTTAAACTGTGCTGCTGTATTTTGTTACTCTGTATTCATTTTATTGCATTTGTTCATTTAATAATATCTCATTAATGTACAATTACATTAATAAAATTATGTGTGCTAGAACCCGCCCATCACAAAGAACACCAGGATTCGCAATTACCGTCACACAACGTGCGCACAGTAAGATACTGTAGAATGCCTACCTCTCTTCCCTGTTTTGTACAGCAATCCCCGGAATGCCCACCCACGCTACTCTTGGAAATCATATAACACACTTTCTTTACTCCGTTCACCGCCTCCATTCCCTCCTATCAAAAGCATACCCTTTCTCTATGTAAACTCCTAGTCCAATATTCAGTGCTGTGAATATGCTGATGTTATACTTCTTCAGTTTTTCTTGGTTCTACATCTCTGCAGATGGGTCAAGTCATTTGACACTTGTCTTTCTTCACCTCTTATTTCATGAGTATACTGCAATCCAGATCCTTCCGGCATGTTACAAATATTAGGACTTTTTTTTCTTCTTATGTCTGATTAATATGCAACTGTCTAAATATACCACAACATGTTTACACATTAATCTACTGATGGACACTTACCTGGGCTACGATGAATAGTGCTGATAAACCCGTGTATGTATATGCCTATTTAAACTGGGCCCCTGAAGTGGATTTTTTGATGAGTTTATTATTGATATGTTGATTTACCATTAATCTACAATTACATGGCTAACGTATTTACTAGACGCCCTTTACTACGTTCCACACAATCCCCCCCCGCAGTCAATTCCATCACCATAGCAATGTACCGTAGAATCGCTAATTGTCTTCTCTGCTGGTCAGCACACCGCGTGCACCCATTCCCACTTTATACATGCTGACTAAAATGTACACTTTCTTCCTCACCTCCTTTCCCCTCCATTCCCAACCATCCATCTCTGTCTCTTTCCTTTTGGTAACTGTGAATCCGTTCTTGTCTTCTGTGACACTGCTTTTATTCTCCTTTTGTTTTTTCTTTGTTCTTATACTCCAATGATGAGTGACGTCATTTTACCTATACATGTAGACCAGAAATAGTTATGTTTGCTATGATGGTGCAGCTGTGCAACGCTGAGCTCTGCCCACCATATGCTAGTGCGGTTTGCAGGAACAGCACTGTTGCCTGGAGATTCCATGATGTCACAGTGGGCTTCTTTCAGGTAGACAGATTATGTTTGCTCAGAGAATTTGTTTCCCACATCAGAGCCTGCTGTCCTACACGGGGTGTAATTATGGTAAGGTTTGTGCTGACCACCTTGACAGCATCAGAGGAAATGGAAATGAGTTCCAAGATACTGCGTGTTTCTTTTTATTTTGGCATCAATACCAGTTACCTTAGCAACATTATTTTAATTAGACTACCCACATTATGAAATCCACACCGTATACAGCATAAGTGTCACTGTCCATGAGCCACGTATTGCACTGTATAATCACTACTCTTCTTTGCTGTTCTACCACCTTCCTCGTGCCCACACCCAGCCCACTCATGTGTGCTACACTTAACGCCCCATTTTACCTCTCTTTTCTCCCTTCCAAGCCATTCCCGTGTGTCTCCTTCCCTTTGGTAATCGTTAGTCTTCTCTTCAGTTAATGAAAGCTGCTAATGTCTTGTTCCTTCACTATTTTTCTTTTTTTCTAATTCTCCAAAGTTCAGTGACATCAATTGCCACTTGACTTTCTCTTCATGGCTTATTTCACTGAGAACAATACCCACTAGTTCCATGAGTGTTGCTGTAAATGGTAAGATTTGTTTTCTTCATATGGCTGAATAATATTCTACGTCTCATTTACTGTTAGACGTTAAGCTTGGCTTTTGTCAATGCTTCAGTGATAAACACAGGGTTGCAATTTTTGTTTTTAATATGGGCTGCTGCATTCTCTTTATATATTTATAGATTTGTTTTTTTATGTTTAACCATATAGGCCTTTACTGATTCATTAATTATTAATCTAAAATTACGTGAGAAACATTAATTTTAAAAGACCCGCACTATAACCAAGATCAACCCAGTTACTTCCCTGAAGTCACTGTCCATTAGCATAGTAAGATACAGTAGATTCCATCTCCCCGAATCCACATTAATAATGCAAATCGTTATGCCTACCTTCTCCTTGCTTTCATATCTAACAACGCCACTATCTTCCCCTTGGTAACTGTTACTCCAATCTTGTATTCTGTGAATCGGCTGATGTTTTGCTCCTTCAGTTTTATATTTTCGCTTCGTCTCCACGCCTGTGTTAAATCATTTGATATTTTTTTTCTCTTCTTCACTTATTTCAGTGAGCATAATATGCTCTAGCGCCATCCATGTAGCAGGAAATGCTTGGATTTATTTTCTTGTGATGGCTGAGTAATATTCCTTTCTGTATATGTACCACATCTTCTGTACCCATTAATCTATTGATGTCCATTTAGCTCGGTTTCTTGGAATAGTACTCTCATTTACATAGGGATATATATGTCTTTATTAACTGGGCAGATTTATTGGTTTTATTGGATTTTTTATTAATTTGTTCTTTATTTACTTATTATTAATCTATACGTAAAAGGATAACATGATATTTTCTAGTCTCCACCTGTCTCGAAGTTTTTCCCAATGCCCCACTGCAGTCACTTCCATCAACAGAGCAATGTACTGTCGATTCACTGCTTGTCTTCACGGTTTGGTTCAGCCCTTTCAATGCACCCACAAAAACATTATATATGCTAATCATAATGCATCCTTTCTCTCCCCACTGTTATCCCTTCATTCTATCATGTCCACATTAGTCATTTTCTCTTTGGTAACTGGTAGTTCATTCGTTGGCTCTGTGTGTCTGCCACTATTTTGCTCCTTCAGGTCTTTCCTGCTTCTCTAATTGCACAGATTGGTCATATCAATTGATACTTGTCCTCCTTTCTTAATTCATTGAAAATATAACACCATTTTTTATCCATGTTGTCGCAAATGGGAGGATTTTTTTTTCTTATGGGTGAAATGCAATTAATTGTTTATATATACCACTTCTTCTTTATCCATTCATCTTCTGATGGAGATGGATCGGCTACTGTGAATTGTGCTGCGATAAACAAGGGAGTGCACATAACTTTTTTAAATGGGACTACTGCATTCTATCTACTTATCTATACAACTTTGTTTTCCTCTATGTATCTATCATCTGACAATCTATCTTCTTGTTATATCACATCTATCCTATTCATCATCTATCTCTATCATCTATTATTTATCTTAAACTCTAATCTCTGAACCCATCTGTGAATATTTCTTATTTCTCATAATTACACAATAACATTAGTAACATTGTTTACTACAACTTCCATCAGCAATATATCCCCAGATATCCCATTGCATTCACTATCCTCCAGTGCAGTAAAATAACGTAGAATCACTAGTCTTCTCTGAGACGTACTGTCCTCCACGTAACCCAACCCAACACTATGTACTCTCATTCAATTGCACCGTTTTTAACACGCTGTCCTACTTATCACTCCACTATAGCACAACCGGCCCAGTCTCTTTCCTTTTGTAACCACTAGTAAATTCTTCTCTTCAGCGTGGCTTCTTCAGTTTGGTTATTTCACTTTTTTTCTATTTTTTATTTCTCTGCTAGTGAGTGAAATCATTTACCATGTTTCTGACTCTCCATCTCTTATTTCACTGATCATATTTCTCTGCTATCTACATCCATGTTGTTGTAAATCGTAGGATTTGTTTTCCTCATATGGCTGAATAATATCCTTCTCCTCATCTTCTGGTGGTTACTGAACTTTGCTACTATTAATGCTGTGGTATAAACATAGATGAGCACATGTCTTGTTTAAACTGTGCTGCTGTATTTTGTTACTCTGTATTCATTTTATTGCATTTGTTCATTTAATAATATCTCATTAATGTACAATTACATTAATAAAATTATGTGTGCTAGAACCCGCCCATCACAAAGAACCACAGGATTCGCAATTACAGTCACACACCATGCGCACAGTAAGATACTGTAAAATCCCTACCTCTGTTCCCTGTTTTGTACAGCAATCCCCGGAATGCCCACCCACGCTACTCTTGGAAATCATATAGCACACTTTATTTATTCCACACTCCGCCTCCATTCCCCCCTATCCAGAGCATACCCTTCCCCTATGTAAACTCCTAGTCCAATATTCAGTTCTGTGAATATGCTGATGTGATGCTTCTTCAGTTTTTCTTGGTTCTACATCTCTGCAGATGGGTCAAGTCATTTGACACTTGTCTTTCTTCACCTCTTATTTCATGAGTATAGTGCAATCCAGATCCTTCCGACATTTTACAAATGTTAGGACATTTTTTTCTTCTTATGACTGATTAATATGCAACTGACTAAATGTACCACAGCATGTTTACACATTAATCTACTGATGGACACTTACCTGGGCTACGATGAATAGTGCTGATAAACCCGTGGATGTATATGCCTTTTTAAACTGGGCCCCTGAAGTGGATTTTTTGATGAGTTTATTATTGATTTGTTGATTTACCATTAATCTACAATTACATGGCTAACGTATTTACTAGATGCCCTTTATTACGTTCCACCCAATTCCCACCCCGAAGTCAATTCCATCACCATAGCAATGTACCGTAGAATCGCTAATTGTCTTCTCTGCTGGTCAGCACACCGCGTGCACCCATTCCCACTTTATACATGCTGACTAAAATGCACACTTTCTTCCTCACCTCCTTTCCCCTCCATTCCCAAACATCCATCTCTGTCTCTTTCCTTTTGGTAACTGTGAATCCGTTCTTGTCTTCTGTGACACTGCTTTTTTTCTCCTTCTGTTTTTTCTTTGTTCTTATACTCCAATGATGAGTGACGTCATTTTACCTATACATGTAGACCAGAAATAGTTATGTTTGCTATGATGGTGCAGCTGTGCAACGCTGAGCTCTGCCCACCATCTGCTAGTGCGGTTTGCAGGAACAGCACTGTTGCCTGGAGATTCCATGATGTCACAGTGGGCTTCTTTCAGGTAGACAGATTATGTTTGCTCAGAGAATTTGTTTCCCACATCAGAGCCTGCTGTCCTACACGGGGTGTAATTATGGTAAGGTTTGTGCTGACCACCTTGACAGCATCAGAGGAAATGGAAATGAGTTCCAAGATACTGCGTGTTTCTTTTTATTTTGGCATCAATACCAGTTACCTTAGCAACATTATTTTAATTAGACTACCCACATTATGAAATCCACACCGTATACAGCATAAGTGTCACTGTCCATGAGCCACGTATTGCACTGTATAATCACTACTCTTCTTTGCTGTTCTACCACCTTCCTCGTGCCCACACCCTGCCCACTCATGTGTGCTACACTTAACGCCCCATTTTACCTCTCTTTCCTCCCTTCCAAGCCATTCCCGTGTGTCTCCTTCCCTTTGGTAATCGTTAGTCTTCTCTTCAGTTAATGAAAGCTGCTACGGTCTTGTTCCTTCACTATTTTTCTTTTTTTCTAATTCTCCAAAGTTCAGTGACATCAACTGCCACTTGACTTTCTCTTCGTGGCTTATTTCACTGAGAACAATACCCACTAGTTCCATGAGTGTTGCTGTAAATGGTAAGATTTGTTTTCTTCATATGGCTGAATAATATTCTACGTCTCATTTACTGTTAGACGTTAAGCTTGGCTTTTGTCAATGCTTCAGAGATAAACACAGGGTTGCAATTTTCGTTTTTAAAATGGGCTGCTGCATTCTCTTTATATATTTATAGATTTGTTTTTTTATGTTTAACCATATAGGCCTTTACTGATTCATTAATTATTAATCTAAAATTACGTGAGAAACATTAATTTTAAAAGACCCGCACTATAACCAAGATCAACCCAGTTACTTCCCTGAAGTCACTGTCCATTAGCATAGTAAGATACAGTAGATTCCATCTCCCCCAATCCACATTAATAATGCAAATCGTTATGCCTACCTTCTCCTTGCTTTCATATCTAACAACGCCACTATCTTCCCCTTGGTAACTGTTACTCCAATCTTGTATTCTGTGAATCGGCTGATGTTTTGCTCCTTCAGTTTTATATTTTCGCTTCGTCTCCACGCCTGTGTTAAATCATTTGATATTTTTTTTCTCTTCTTCACTTATTTCAGTGAGCATAATATGCTCTCGCGCCATCCATGTAGCAGGAAATGCTTGGATTTATTTTCTTGTGATGGCTGAGTAATATTCCTTTCTGTATATGTACCACATCTTCTGTACCCATTAATCTATTGATGTCCATTTAGCTCGGTTTCTTGGAATAGTACTCTCATTTACATAGGGATATATATGTCTTTATTAACTGGGCAGATTTATTGGTTTTATTGGATTTTTTATTAATTTGTTCTTTATTTACTTATTATTAATCTATACGTAAAAGGATAACATGATATTTTCTAGTCTCCACCTGTCTCGAAGTTTTTCCCAATGCCCCACTGCAGTCACTTCCATCAACAGAGCAATGTACTGTCGATTCACTGCTTGTCTTCACGGTTTGGTTCAGCCCTTTCAATGCACCCACAAAAACATTAAATATGCTAATCATAATGCATCCTTTCTCTCCCCACTGTTATCCCTTCATTCTATCATGTCCACATTAGTCATTTTCTCTTTGGTAACTGGTAGTTCATTCGTTGGCTCTGTGTGTCTGCCACTATTTTGCTCCTTCAGGTCTTTCCTGCTTCTATAATTGCACAGATTGGTCATATCAATTGATACTTGTCCTCCTTTCTTAATTCATTGAAAATATAACACCATTTTTTATCCATGTTGTCGCAAATGGGAGGATTTTTTTTTCTTATGGGTGAAATGCAATTAATTGTTTATATATACCACTTCTTCTTTATCCATTCATCTTCTGATGGAGATGGATCGGCTACTGTGAATTGTGCTGCGATAAACAAGGGAGTGCACATAACTTTTTTAAATGGGACTACTGCATTCTATCTACTTATCTATACAACTTTGTTTTCCTCTATGTATCTATCATCTGACAATCTATCTTCTTGTTATATCACATCTATCCTATTCATCATCTATCTCTATCATCTATTATTTATCTTAAACTCTGATCTCTGAACCCATCTGTGAATATTTCTTATTTCTCATAATTACACAATAACATGAGTAACATTGTTTACTACAACTTCCATCAGCAATATATCCCCAGATATCCCATTGCATTCACTATCCTCCAGTGCAGTAAAATAACGTAGAATCACTAGTCTTCTCTGTGACGTACTGTCCTCCACGTAACCCAACCCAACACTATGTACTCTCATTCAATTGCACCGTTTTTAAAACGCTGTCCTACTTATCACTCCACTATAGCACAACCGGCCCAGTCTCTTTCCTTTTGTAACCACTAGTAAATTCTTCTCTTCAGCGTGGCTTCTTCAGTTTGGTTATTTCACTTTTTTTCTATTTTTTATTTCTCTGCTAGTGAGTGAAATCATTTACCATGTTTCTGACTCTCCATCTCTTATTTCACTGATCATAATTCTCTGCTATCTACATCCATGTTGTTGTAAATCGTAGGATTTGTTTTCCTCATATGGCTGAATAATATCCTTCTCCTCATCTTCTGGTGGTTACTGAACTTTGCTACTATTAATGCTGTGGTATAAACATAGATGAGCACATGTCTTGTTTAAACTGTGCTGCTGTATTTTGTTACTCTGTATTCATTTTATTGCATTTGTTCATTTAATAATATCTCATTAATGTACAATTACATTAATAAAATTATGTGTGCTAGAACCCGCCCATCACAAAGAACCACAGGATTCGCAATTACAGTCACACACCGTGCGCACAGTAAGATACTGTAAAATCCCTACCTCTGTTCCCTGTTTTGTACAGCAATCCCCGGAATGCCCACCCACGCTACTCTTGGAAATCATATAGCACACTTTATTTATTCCACACTCCGCCTCCATTCCCCCCTATCCAGAGCATACCCTTCCCCTATGTAAACTCCTAGTCCAATATTCAGTTCTGTGAATATGCTGATGTGATGCTTCTTCAGTTTTTCTTGGTTCTACATCTCTGCAGATGGGTCAAGTCATTTGACACTTGTCTTTCTTCACCTCTTATTTCATGAGTATAGTGCAATCCAGATCCTTCCGACATTTTACAAATGTTAGGACATTTTTTTCTTCTTATGACTGATTAATATGCAACTGACTAAATGTACCACAGCATGTTTACACATTAATCTACTGATGGACACTTACCTGGGCTACGATGAATAGTGCTGATAAACCCGTGGATGTATATGCCTTTTTAAACTGGGCCCCTGAAGTGGATTTTTTGATGAGTTTATTATTGATTTGTTGATTTACCATTAATCTACAATTACATGGCTAACGTATTTACTAGATGCCCTTTATTACGTTCCACCCAATTCCCACCCCGAAGTCAATTCCATCACCATAGCAATGTACCGTAGAATCGCTAATTGTCTTCTCTGCTGGTCAGCACACCGCGTGCACCCATTCCCACTTTATACATGCTGACTAAAATGCACACTTTCTTCCTCACCTCCTTTCCCCTCCATTCCCAAACATCCATCTCTGTCTCTTTCCTTTTGGTAACTGTGAATCCGTTCTTGTCTTCTGTGACACTGCTTTTTTTCTCCTTCTGTTTTTTCTTTGTTCTTATACTCCAATGATGAGTGACGTCATTTTACCTATACATGTAGACCAGAAATAGTTATGTTTGCTATGATGGTGCAGCTGTGCAACGCTGAGCTCTGCCCACCATCTGCTAGTGCGGTTTGCAGGAACAGCACTGTTGCCTGGAGATTCCATGATGTCACAGTGGGCTTCTTTCAGGTAGACAGATTATGTTTGCTCAGAGAATTTGTTTCCCACATCAGAGCCTGCTGTCCTACACGGGGTGTAATTATGGTAAGGTTTGTGCTGACCACCTTGACAGCATCAGAGGAAATGGAAATGAGTTCCAAGATACTGCGTGTTTCTTTTTATTTTGGCATCAATACCAGTTACCTTAGCAACATTATTTTAATTAGACTACCCACATTATGAAATCCACACCGTATACAGCATAAGTGTCACTGTCCATGAGCCACGTATTGCACTGTATAATCACTACTCTTCTTTGCTGTTCTACCACCTTCCTCGTGCCCACAACCTGCCCACTCATGTGTGCTACACTTAACGCCCCATTTTACCTCTCTTTCCTCCCTTCCAAGCCATTCCCGTGTGTCTCCTTCCCTTTGGTAATCGTTAGTCTTCTCTTCAGTTAATGAAAGCTGCTACGGTCTTGTTCCTTCACTATTTTTCTTTTTTTCTAATTCTCCAAAGTTCAGTGACATCAACTGCCACTTGACTTTCTCTTCGTGGCTTATTTCACTGAGAACAATACCCACTAGTTCCATGAGTGTTGCTGTAAATGGTAAGATTTGTTTTCTTCATATGGCTGAATAATATTCTACGTCTCATTTACTGTTAGACGTTAAGCTTGGCTTTTGTCAATACTTCCGTAATAAACACAGGGTTGCAATTTTCGTTTTTAAAATGGGCTGCTGCATTCTCTTTATATATTTATAGATTTGTTTTTTTATGTTTAACCATATAGGCCTTTACTGATTCATTAATTATTAATCTAAAATTACGTGAGAAACATTAATTTTAAAAGACCCGCACTATAACCAAGATCAACCCAGTTACTTCCCTGAAGTCACTGTCCATTAGCATAGTAAGATACAGTAGATTCCATCTCCCCCAATCCACATTAATAATGCAAATCGTTATGCCTACCTTCTCCTTGCTTTCATATCTAACAACGCCACTATCTTCCCCTTGGTAACTGTTACTCCAATCTTGTATTCTGTGAATCGGCTGATGTTTTGCTCCTTCAGTTTTATATTTTCGCTTCGTCTCCACGCCTGTGTTAAATCATTTGATATTTTTTTTCTCTTCTTCACTTATTTCAGTGAGCATAATATGCTCTCGCGCCATCCATGTAGCAGGAAATGCTTGGATTTATTTTCTTGTGATGGCTGAGTAATATTCCTTTCTGTATATGTACCACATCTTCTGTACCCATTAATCTATTGATGTCCATTTAGCTCGGTTTCTTGGAATAGTACTCTCATTTACATAGGGATATATATGTCTTTATTAACTGGGCAGATTTATTGGTTTTATTGGATTTTTTATTAATTTGTTCTTTATTTACTTATTATTAATCTATACGTAAAAGGATAACATGATATTTTCTAGACTCCACCTGTCTCGAAGTTTTTCCCAATGCCCCACTGCAGTCACTTCCATCAACAGAGCAATGTACTGTCGATTCACTGCTTGTCTTCACGGTTTGGTTCAGCCCTTTCAATGCACCCACAAAAACATTATATATGCTAATCATAATGCATCCTTTCTCTCCCCACTGTTATGCCTTCATTCTATCATGTCCACATTAGTCATTTTCTCTTTGGTAACTGGTAGTTCATTCGTTGGCTCTGTGTGTCTGCCACTATTTTGCTCCTTCAGGTCTTTCCTGCTTCTCTAATTGCACAGATTGGTCATATCAATTGATACTTGTCCTCCTTTCTTAATTCATTGAAAATATAACCCCATTTTTTATCCATGTTGTCGCAAATGGGAGGATATTTTCTTCTTATGGGTGAAATGCAATTAATTGTTTATATATACCACTTCTTCTTTATCCATTCATCTTCTGATGGAGATGGATCGGCTACTGTGAATTGTGCTGCGATAAAACAAGGGAGTGCACATACCTTTTTTAAATGGGACTACTGCATTCTATCTACTTATCTATACAACTTTGTTTTCCTCTATGTATCTATCATCTGACAATCTATCTTCTTGTTATATCACATCTATCCTATTCATCATCTATCTCTATCATCTATTATTTATCTTAAACTCTAATCTCTGAACCCATCTGTGAATATTTCTTATTTCTCATAATTACACAATAACATGAGTAACATTGTTTACTACAACTTCCATCACCAATATATCCCCAGATATCCCATTCCATTCACTATCCTCCAGTGCAGTAAAATAACGTAGAATCACTAGTCTTCTCTGTGACGTACTGTCCTCCACGTAACCCAACCCAACACTATGTACTCTCATTCAATTGCACCGTTTTTAACACCCTGTCCTACTTATCCCTCCACTATAGCACAACCGGCCCAGTCTCTTTCCTTTTGTAACCACTAGTAAATTCTTCTCTTCAGCGTGGCTTCTTCAGTTTGGTTATTTCACTTTTTTTCTATTTTTTATTTCTCTGCTAGTGAGTGAAATCATTTGCCATGTTTCTGACTCTCCATCTCTTATTTCACTGATCATAATTCTCTGCTATCTACATCCATGTTGTTGTAAATCGTAGGATTTGTTTTCCTCATATGGCTGAATAACATCCTTCTCCTCATCTTCTGGTGGTTACTGAACTTTGCTACTATTAATGATGTGGTATATAAACATAGATGAGCACATGTCTTGTTTAAACTGTGCTGCTGTATTTTGTTACTCTGTATTCATTTTATTGCATTTGTTCATTTAATAATATCTCATTAATGTACAATTACATTAATAAAATTATGTGTGCTAGAACCCGCCCATCACAAAGAACCACAGGATTCGCAATTACAGTCACACACCGTGCGCACAGTAAGATACTGTAAAATCCCTACCTCTGTTCCCTGTTTTGTACAGCAATCCCCGGAATGCCCACCCACGCTACTCTTGGAAATCATATTGCACACTTTCTTTATTCCGCGCTCCGCCTCCATTCCCCCCTATCCAGAGCATACCCTTCCCCTATGTAAACTCCTAGTCCAATATTCAGTTCTGTGAATATGCTGATGTGATGCTTCTTCAGTTTTTCTTGGTTCTACATCTCTGCAGATGGGTCAAGTCATTTGACACTTGTCTTTCTTCACCTCTTATTTCATGAGTATAGTGCAATCCAGATCCTTCCGACATGTTACAAATGTTAGGACATTTTTTTCTTCTTATGACTGATTAATATGCAACTGACTAAATGTACCACAGCATGTTTACACATTAATCTACTGATGGACACTTACCTGGGCTACGATGAATAGTGCTGATAAACCCGTGGATGTATATGCCTTTTTAAACTGGGCCCCTGAAGTGGATTTTTTGATGAGTTTATTATTGATTTGTTGATTTACCATTAATCTACAATTACATGGCTAACGTATTTACTAGATGCCCTTTATTACGTTCCACCCAATTCCCACCCCGAAGTCAATTCCATCACCATAGCAATGTACCGTAGAATCGCTAATTGTCTTCTCTGCTGGTCAGCACACCGCGTGCACCCATTCCCACTTTATACATGCTGACTAAAATGCACACTTTCTTCCTCACCTCCTTTCCCCTCCATTCCCAAACATCCATCTCTGTCTCTTTCCTTTTGGTAACTGTGAATCCGTTCTTGTCTTCTGTGACACTGCTTTTTTTCTCCTTCTGTTTTTTCTTTGTTCTTATACTCCAATGATGAGTGACGTCATTTTACCTATACATGTAGACCAGAAATAGTTATGTTTGCTAGGATGGTGCAGCTGTGCAACGCTGAGCTCTGCCCACCATCTGCTAGTGCGGTTTGCAGGAACAGCACTGTTGCCTGGAGATTCCATGATGTCACAGTGGGTTTCTTTCAGGTAGACAGATTATGTTTGCTCAGAGAATTTGTTTCCCACATCAGAGCCTGCTGTCCTACACGGGGTGTAATTATGGTAAGGTTTGTGCTGACCACCTTGACAGCATCAGAGGAAATGGAAATGAGTTCCAAGATACTGCGTGTTTCTTTTTATTTTGGCATCAATACCAGTTACCTTAGCAACATTATTTTAATTAGACTACCCACATTATGAAATCCACACCGTATACAGCATAAGTGTCACTGTCCATGAGCCACGTATTGCACTGTATAATCACTACTCTTCTTTGCTGTTCTACCACCTAACTCGTGCCCACACCCTGCCCACTCATGTGTGCTACACTTAACGCCCCATTTTACCTCTCTTTCCTCCCTTCCAAGCCATTCCCGTGTGTGTCTTTCCCTTTGGTAATCGTTAGTCTTCTCTTCAGTTAATGGAAGCTGTTACTGTCTTGTTCCTTCACTATCTTTCTTTATTTCTAATTCTCCAAAATTCAGTGACATCAATTGCCACTTGACTTTCTCTTCATGGCTTATTTCACTGAGAACAATACCCACTAGTTCCATGAGTGTTGCTGTAAATGGTAAGATTTGTTTTCTTCATATGGCTGAATAATATTCTACGTCTCATTTACTGTTAGACGTTAAGCTTGGCTTTTGTCAATACTTCCGTGATAAACACAGGGTTGCAATTTTCGTTTTTAAAATGGGCTGCTGCATTCTGTTTATATATTTATAGATTTGTTTTTTTATGTTTAACCATATAGGCCTTTACTGATTCATTAATTATTAATCTAAAATTACATGAGAAACATTAATTTTACAAGACCCGCACTATAACCAAGATCAACCCAGTTACTTCCCTGAAGTCACTGTCTATTAGCATAGTAAGATACAGTAGATTCCATCTCCCACAATCCACATTAATAATGCAAATCGTTATGCCTACCTTCTCCTTGCTTTCACATCTAACAACGCCACTATCTTCCCCTTGGTAACTGTTACTCCAATCTTGTATTCTGTGAATTGGCTGATGTTTTGCTCCTTCAGTTTTATATTTTCGCTTCGTCTCCACGCCTGTGTTAAATCATTTGATATTTTTTTTCTCTTCTTCACTTATTTCAGTGAGCATAATATGCTCTAGCGCCATCCATGTTGCAGCAAATGCTTGGATTTATTTTCTTGTGATGGCTGAGTAATATTCCTTTCTGTATATGTACCACATCTTCTGTACCCATTAATCTATTGATGTCCATTTAGCTCGGTTTCTTGGAATAGTACTCTCATTTACATAGGGATATATATATGTCTTTATTAACTGAGCAGAATTATTGGTTTTATTGGATTTTTTATTAATTTTTTCTTTATTTACTTATTATTAATCTATACGTAAAAGGATAAAATGATATTTTCTAGACTCCACCTGTCTCGAAGTTTTTCCCAATGCCCCACTGCAGTCACTTCCATCAACAGAGCAATGTACTGTCGATTCACTGCTTGTCTTCACGGTTTGGTTCAGCCCTTCAATGCACCCACAAAAACATTATATATGCTAATCATAATGCATCCTTTCTCTCCCCACTGTTATGCCTTCATTCTATCATGTCCACATTAGTCATTTTCTCTTTGGTAACTGGTAGTTCATTCGTTGGCTCTGTGTGTCTGCCACTATTTTGCTCCTTCAGGTCTTTCCTGCTTCTCTAATTGCACAGATTGGTCATATCAATTGATACTTGTCCTCCTTTCTTAATTCATTGAAAATATAACCCCATTTTTTATCCATGTTGTCGCAAATGGGAGGATATTTTCTTCTTATGGGTGAAATGCAATTAATTGTTTATATATACCACTTCTTCTTTATCCATTCATCTTCTGATGGAGATGGATCGGCTACTGTGAATTGTGCTGCGATAAAACAAGGGAGTGCACATACCTTTTTTAAATGGGACTACTGCATTCTATCTACTTATCTATACAACTTTGTTTTCCTCTATGTATCTATCATCTGACAATCTATCTTCTTGTTATATCACATCTATCCTATTCATCATCTATATCTATCATCTATTATTTATCTTAAACTCTAATCTCTGAACCCATCTGTGAATATTTCTTATTTCTCATAATTACACAATAACATGAGTAACATTGTTTACTACAACTTCCATCACCAATATATCCCCAGATATCCCATTCCATTCACTATCCTCCAGTGCAGTAAAATAACGTAGAATCACTAGTCTTCTCTGTGAAGTACTGTCCTCCAAGTAACCCAACCCAACACTATGTACTCTCATTCAATTGCACCGTTTTTAACACGCTGTCCTACTTATCACTCCACTATAGCACAACCGGCCCAGTCTCTTTCCTTTTGTAACCACTAGTAAATTCTTCTCTTCAGCGTGGCTTCTTCAGTTTGGTTATTTCACTTTTTTTCTATTTTTTATTTCTCTGCTAGTGAGTGAAATCATTAACCATGTTTCTGACTCTCCATCTCTTATTTCACTGATCATAATTCTCTGCTATCTACATCCATGTTGTTGTAAATCGTAGGATTTGTTTTCCTCATATGGCTGAATAACATCCTTCTCCTCATCTTCTGGTGGTTACTGAACTTTGCTACTATTAATGCTGTGGTATATAAACATAGATGAGCACATGTCTTGTTTAAACTGTGCTGCTGTATTTTGTTACTCTGTATTCATTTTATTGCATTTGTTCATTTAATAATATCTCATTAATGTACAATTACATTAATAAAATTATGTGTGCTAGAACCCGCCCATCACAAAGAACCACAGGATTCGCAATTACAGTCACACACCGTGCGCACAGTAAGATACTGTAAAATCCCTACCTCTGTTCCCTGTTTTGTACAGCAATCCCCGGAATGCCCACCCACGCTACTCTTGGAAATCATATTGCACACTTTCTTTATTCTGCGCTCCGCCTCCATTCCCCCCTATCCAGAGCATACCCTTCCCCTATGTAAACTCCAAGTCCAATATTCAGTTCTGTGAATATGCTGTTGTGATGCTTCTTCAGTTTTTCTTGGTTCTACATCTCTGCAGATGGGTCAAGTCATTTGACACTTGTCTTTCTTCACCTCTTATTTCATGAGTATAGTGCAATCCAGATCCTTCCGACATGTTACAAATGTTAGGACATTTTTTTCTTCTTATGACTGATTAATATGCAACTGACTAAATGTACCACAGCATGTTTACACATTAATCTACTGATGGACACTTACCTGGGCTACGATGAATAGTGCTGATAAACCCGTGGATGTATATGCCTTTTTAAACTGGGCCCCTGAAGTGGATTTTTTGATGAGTTTATTATTGATTTGTTGATTTACCATTAATCTACAATTACATGGCTAACGTATTTACTAGATGCCCTTTATTACGTTCCACCCAATTCCCACCCCGAAGTCAATTCCATCACCATAGCAATGTACCGTAGAATCGCTAATTGTCTTCTCTGCTGGTCAGCACACCGCGTGCACCCATTCCCACTTTATACATGCTGACTAAAATGCACACTTTCTTCCTCACCTCCTTTCCCCTCCATTCCCAACCATCCATCTCTGTCTCTTTCCTTTTGGTAACTGTGAATCCGTTCTTGTCTTCTGTGACACTGCTTTTTTTCTCCTTCTGTTTTTTCTTTGTTCTTATACTCCAATGATGAGTGACGTCAGTTTACCTATACATGTAGACCAGAAATAGTTATGTTTGCTATGATTGTGCAGCTGTGCAACGCTGAGCTCTGCCCACCATCTGCTAGTGCGGTTTGCAGGAACAGCACTGTTGCCTGGAGATTCCATGATGTCACAGTGGGTTTCTTTCAGGTAGACAGATTATGTTTGCTCAGAGAATTTGTTTCTCACATCAGAGCCTAATGTCCTACACGGGGTGTAATTATGGTAAGGTTTGTGCTGACCACCATGACAGCATCAGAGGAAATGGAAATGAGTTCCAAGATACTGCGTGTTTCTTTTTATTTTGGCATCAATACCAGTTACCTTAGCAACATTATTTTAATTAGACTACCCACATTATGAAATCCACACCGTATACAGCATAAGTGTCACTGTCCATGAGCCACGTATTGCACTGTATAATCACTACTCTTCTTTGCTGTTCTACCACCTAACTCGTGCCCACACCCTGCCCACTCATGTGTGCTACACTTAACGCCCCATTTTACCTCTCTTTCCTCCCTTCCAAGCCATTCCCGTGTGTCTCCTTCCCTTTGGTAATCGTTAGTCTTCTCTTCAGTTAATGAAAGCTGCTACGGTCTTGTTCCTTCACTATTTTTCTTTTTTTCTAATTCTCCAAAGTTCAGTGACATCAACTGCCACTTGACTTTCTCTTCGTGGCTTATTTCACTGAGAACAATACCCACTAGTTCCATGAGTGTTGCTGTAAATGGTAAGATTTGTTTTCTTCATATGGCTGAATAATATTCTACGTCTCATTTACTGTTAGACGTTAAGCTTGGCTTTTGTCAATGCTTCAGAGATAAACACAGGGTTGCAATTTTCGTTTTTAAAATGGGCTGCTGCATTCTCTTTATATATTTATAGATTTGTTTTTTTATGTTTAACCATATAGGCCTTTACTGATTCATTAATTATTAATCTAAAATTACATGAGAAACATTAATTTTACAAGACCCGCACTATAACCAAGATCAACCCAGTTACTTCCCTGAAGTCACTGTCTATTAGCATAGTAAGATACAGTAGATTCCATCTCCCACAATCCACATTAATAATGCAAATCGTTATGCCTACCTTCTCCTTGCTTTCACATCTAACAACGCCACTATCTTCCCCTTGGTAACTGTTACTCCAATCTTGTATTCTGTGAATTGGCTGATGTTTTGCTCCTTCAGTTTTATATTTTCGCTTCGTCTCCACGCCTGTGTTAAATCATTTGATATTTTTTTTCTCTTCTTCACTTATTTCAGTGAGCATAATATGCTCTAGCGCCATCCATGTTGCAGCAAATGCTTGGATTTATTTTCTTGTGATGGCTGAGTAATATTCCTTTCTGTATATGTACCACATCTTCTGTACCCATTAATCTATTGATGTCCATTTAGCTCGGTTTCTTGGAATAGTACTCTCATTTACATAGGGATATATATATGTCTTTATTAACTGAGCAGAATTATTGGTTTTATTGGATTTTTTATTAATTTTTTCTTTATTTACTTATTATTAATCTATACGTAAAAGGATAAAATGATATTTTCTAGACTCCACCTGTCTCGAAGTTTTTCCCAATGCCCCACTGCAGTCACTTCCATCAACAGAGCAATGTACTGTCGATTCACTGCCTGTCTTCACGGTTTGGTTCAGCCCTTTCCATGCACCCACAAAAACATTATATATGCTAATCATAATGCATCCTTTCTCTCCCCACTGTTATGCCTTCATTCTATCATGTCCACATTAGTCATTTTCTCTTTGGTAACTGGTAGTTCATTCGTTGGCTCTGTGTGTCTGCCACTATTTTGCTCCTTCAGGTCTTTCCTGCTTCTCTAATTGCACAGATTGTCATATCAATTGATACTTGTCCTCCTTTCTTAATTCATTGAAAATATAACCCCATTTTTTATCCATGTTGTCGCAAATGGGAGGATATTTTCTTCTTATGGGTGAAATGCAATTAATTGTTTATATATACCACTTCTTCTTTATCCATTCATCTTCTGATGGAGATGGATCGGCTACTGTGAATTGTGCTGCGATAAAACAAGGGAGTGCACATACCTTTTTTAAATGGGACTACTGCATTCTATCTTCTTATCTATACAACTTTGTTTTCCTCTATGTATCTATCATCTGACAATCTATCTTCTTGTTATATCACATCTATCCTATTCATCATCTATCTCTATCATCTATTATTTATCATAAACTCTAATCTCTGAACCCATCTGTGAATATTTCTTATTTCTCATAATTACACAATAACATGAGTAACATTGTTTACTACAACTTCCATCACCAATATATCCCCAGATATCCCATTCCATTCACTATCCTCCAGTGCAGTAAAAGAACGTAGAATCACTAGTCTTCTCTGTGACGTAATGTCCTCCACGTAACCCAACCCAACACTATGTACTCTCATTCAATTGCACCGTTTTTAACACGCTGTCCTACTTATCACTCCACTATAGCACAACCGGCCCAGTCTCTTTCCTTTTGTAACCACTAGAAATTCTTCTCTTCAGCGTGGCTTCTTCAGTTTGGTTATTTCACTTTTTTTCTATTTTTTATTTCTCTGCTAGTGAGTGAAATCATTTACCATGTTTCTGACTCTCCATCTCTTATTTCACTGATCATAATTCTCTGCTATCTACATCCATGTTGTTGTAAATCGTAGGATTTGTTTTCCTCATATGGCTGAATAACATCCTTCTCCTCATCTTCTGGTGGTTACTGAACTTTGCTACTATTAATGCTGTGGTATATAAACATAGATGAGCACATGTCTTGTTTAAACTGTGCTGCTGTATTTTGTTACTCTGTATTCATTTTATTGCATTTGTTCATTTAATAATATCTCATTAATGTACAATTACATTAATAAAATTATGTGTGCTAGAACCCGCCCATCACAAAGAACCACAGGATTCGCAATTACAGTCACACACCGTGCGCACAGTAAGATACTGTAAAATCCCTACCTCTGTTCCCTGTTTTGTACAGCAATCCCCGGAATGCCCACCCACGCTACTCTTGGAAATCATATTGCACACTTTCTTTATTCCGCGCTCCGCCTCCATTCCCCCCTATCCAGAGCATACCCTTCCCCTATGTAAACTCCTAGTCCAATATTCAGTTCTGTGAATATGCTGATGTGATGCTTCTTCAGTTTTTCTTGGTTCTACATCTCTGCAGATGGGTCAAGTCATTTGACACTTGTCTTTCTTCACCTCTTATTTCATGAGTATAGTGCAATCCAGATCCTTCCGACATGTTACAAATGTTAGGACATTTTTTTCTTCTTATGACTGATTAATATGCAACTGACTAAATGTACCACAGCATGTTTACACATTAATCTACTGATGGACACTTACCTGGGCTACGATGAATAGTGCTGATAAACCCGTGGATGTATATGCCTTTTTAAACTGGGCCCCTGAAGTGGATTTTTTGATGAGTTTATTATTGATTTGTTGATTTACCATTAATCTACAATTACATGGCTAACGTATTTACTAGATGCCCTTTATTACGTTCCACCCAATTCCCACCCCGAAGTCAATTCCATCACCATAGCAATGTACCGTAGAATCGCTAATTGTCTTCTCTGCTGGTCAGCACACCGCGTGCACCCATTCCCACTTTATACATGCTGACTAAAATGCACACTTTCTTCCTCACCTCCTTTCCCCTCCATTCCCAACCATCCATCTCTGTCTCTTTCCTTTTGGTAACTGTGAATCCGTTCTTGTCTTCTGTGACACTGCTTTTTTTCTCCTTCTGTTTTTTCTTTGTTCTTATACTCCAATGATGAGTGACGTCATTTTACCTATACATGTAGACCAGAAATAGTTATGTTTGCTATGATGGTGCAGCTGTGCAACGCTGAGCTCTGCCCACCATCTGCTAGTGCGGTTTGCAGGAACAGCACTGTTGCCTGGAGATTCCATGATGTCACAGTGGGTTTCTTTCAGGTAGACAGATTATGTTTGCTCAGAGAATTTGTTTCCCACATCAGAGCCTGCTGTCCTACACGGGGTGTAATTATGGTAAGGTTTGTGCTGACCACCTTGACAGCATCAGAGGAAATGGAAATGAGTTCCAAGATACTGCGTGTTTCTTTTTATTTTGGCATCAATACCAGTTACCTTAGCAACATTATTTTAATTAGACTACTCACATTATGAAATCCACACCGTATACAGCATAAGTGTCACTGTCCATGAGCCACGTATTGCACTGTATAATCACTACTCTTCTTTGCTGTTCTACCACCTAACTCGTGCCCACACCCTGCCCACTCATGTGTGCTACACTTAACGCCCCATTTTACCTCTCTTTCCTCCCTTCCAAGCCATTCCCGTGTGTGTCTTTCCCTTTGGTAATCGTTAGTCTTCTCTTCAGTTAATGGAAGCTGCTACTGTCTTGTTCCTTCACTATCTTTCTTTATTTCTAATTCTCCAAAATTCAGTGACATCAATTGCCACTTGACTTTCTCTTCATGGCTTATTTCACTGAGAACAATACCCACTAGTTCCATGAGTGTTGCTGTAAATGGTAAGATTTGTTTTCTTCATATGGCTGAATAATATTCTACGTCTCATTTACTGTTAGACGTTAAGCTTGGCTTTTGTCAATACTTCCGTGATAAACACAGGGTTGCAATTTTCGTTTTTAAAATGGGCTGCTGCATTCTGTTTATATATTTATAGATTTGTTTTTTTATGTTTAACCATATAGGCCTTTACTGATTCATTAATTATTAATCTAAAATTACATGAGAAACATTAATTTTACAAAATCCGCACTATAACCAAGATCAACCCAGTTACTTCCCTGAAGTCACTGTCTATTAGCATAGTAAGATACAGTAGATTCCATCTCCCACAATCCACATTAATAATGCAAATCGTTATGCCTACCTTCTCCTTGCTTTCACATCTAACAACGCCACTATCTTCCCCTTGGTAACTGTTACTCCAATCTTGTATTCTGTGAATTGGCTGATGTTTTGCTCCTTCAGTTTTATATTTTCGCTTCGTCTCCACGCCTGTGTTAAATCATTTGATATTTTTTTTCTCTTCTTCACTTATTTCAGTGAGCATAATATGCTCTAGCGCCATCCATGTTGCAGCAAATGCTTGGATTTATTTTCTTGTGATGGCTGAGTAATATTCCTTTCTGTATATGTACCACATCTTCTGTACCCATTAATCTATTGATGTCCATTTAGCTCGGTTTCTTGGAATAGTACTCTCATTTACATAGGGATATATATATGTCTTTATTAACTGAGCAGAATTATTGGTTTTATTGGATTTTTTATTAATTTGTTCTTTATTTACTTATTATTAATCTATACGTAAAAGGATAAAATGATATTTTCTAGACTCCACCTGTCTCGAAGTTTTTCCCAATGCCCCACTGCAGTCACTTCCATCAACAGAGCAATGTACTGTCGATTCACTGCTTGTCTTCACGGTTTGGTTCAGCCCTTTCAATGCACCCACAAAAACATTATATATGCTAATCATAATGCATCCTTTCTCTCCCCACTGTTATGCCTTCATTCTATCATGTCCACATTAGTCATTTTCTCTTTGGTAACTGGTAGTTCATTCGTTGGCTCTGTGTGTCTGCCACTATTTTGCTCCTTCAGGTCTTTCCTGCTTCTCTAATTGCACAGATTGGTCATATCAATTGATACTTGTCCTCCTTTCTTAATTCATTGAAAATATAACCCCATTTTTTATCCATGTTGTCGCAAATGGGAGGATATTTTCTTCTTATGGGTGAAATGCAATTAATTGTTTATATATACCACTTCTTCTTTATCCATTCATCTTCTGATGGAGATGGATCGGCTACTGTGAATTGTGCTGCGATAAAACAAGGGAGTGCACATACCTTTTTTAAATGGGACTACTGCATTCTATCTACTTATCTATACAACTTTGTTTTCCTCTATGTATCTATCATCTGACAATCTATCTTCTTGTTATATCACATCTATCCTATTCATCATCTATCTCTATCATCTATTATTTATCTTAAACTCTAATCTCTGAACCCATCTGTGAATATTTCTTATTTCTCATAATTACACAATAACATGAGTAACATTGTTTACTACAACTTCCATCACCAATATATCCCCAGATATCCCATTCCATTCACTATCCTCCAGTGCAGTAAAATAACGTAGAATCACTAGTCTTCTCTGTGAAGTACTGTCCTCCAAGTAACCCAACCCAACACTATGTACTCTCATTCAATTGCACCGTTTTTAACACGCTGTCCTACTTATCACTCCACTATAGCACAACCGGCCCAGTCTCTTTCCTTTTGTAACCACTAGTAAATTCTTCTCTTCAGCGTGGCTTCTTCAGTTTGGTTATTTCACTTTTTTTCTATTTTTTATTTCTCTGCTAGTGAGTGAAATCATTTACCATGTTTCTGACTCTCCATCTCTTATTTCACTGATCATAATTCTCTGCTATCTACATCCATGTTGTTGTAAATCGTAGGATTTGTTTTCCTCATATGGCTGAATAACATCCTTCTCCTCATCTTCTGGTGGTTACTGAACTTTGCTACTATTAATGCTGTGGTATATAAACATAGATGAGCACATGTCTTGTTTAAACTGTGCTGCTGTATTTTGTTACTCTGTATTCATTTTATTGCATTTGTTCATTTAATAATATCTCATTAATGTACAATTACATTAATAAAATTATGTGTGCTAGAACCCGCCCATCACAAAGAACCACAGGATTCGCAATTACAGTCACACACCGTGCGCACAGTAAGATACTGTAAAATCCCTACCTCTGTTCCCTGTTTTGTACAGCAATCCCCGGAATGCCCACCCACGCTACTCTTGGAAATCATATTGCACACTTTCTTTATTCTGCGCTCCGCCTCCATTCCCCCCTATCCAGAGCATACCCTTCCCCTATGTAAACTCCAAGTCCAATATTCAGTTCTGTGAATATGCTGATGTGATGCTTCTTCAGTTTTTCTTGGTTCTACATCTCTGCAGATGGGTCAAGTCATTTGACACTTGTCTTTCTTCACCTCTTATTTCATGAGTATAGTGCAATCCAGATCCTTCCGACATGTTACAAATGTTAGGACATTTTTTTCTTCTTATGACTGATTAATATGCAACTGACTAAATGTACCACAGCATGTTTACACATTAATCTACTGATGGACACTTACCTGGGCTACGATGAATAGTGCTGATAAACCCGTGGATGTATATGCCTTTTTAAACTGGGCCCCTGAAGTGGATTTTTTGATGAGTTTATTATTGATTTGTTGATTTACCATTAATCTACAATTACATGGCTAACGTATTTACTAGATGCCCTTTATTACGTTCCACCCAATTCCCACCCCGAAGTCAATTCCATCACCATAGCAATGTACCGTAGAATCGCTAATTGTCTTCTCTGCTGGTCAGCACACCGCGTGCACCCATTCCCACTTTATACATGCTGACTAAAATGCACACTTTCTTCCTCACCTCCTTTCCCCTCCATTCCCAACCATCCATCTCTGTCTCTTTCCTTTTGGTAACTGTGAATCCGTTCTTGTCTTCTGTGACACTGCTTTTTTTCTCCTTCTGTTTTTTCTTTGTTCTTATACTCCAATGATGAGTGACGTCAGTTTACCTATACAGGTAGACCAGAAATAGTTATGTTTGCTATGATTGTGCAGCTGTGCAACGCTGAGCTCTTCCCACCATCTGCTAGTGCGGTTTGCAGGAACAGCACTGTTGCCTGGATTTTCCATGATGTCACAGTGGGTTTCTTTCAGGTAGACAGATTATGTTTGCTCAGAGAATTTGTTTCCCACATCAGAGCCTGCTGTCCTACACGGGGTGTAATTATGGTAAGGTTTGTGCTGACCACCTTGACAGCATCAGAGGAAATGGAAATGAGTTCCAAGATACTGCGTGTTTCTTTTTATTTTGGCATCAATACCAGTTACCTTAGCAACATTATTTTAATTAGACTACCCACATTATGAAATCCTCACCGTATACAGCATAAGTGTCACTGTCCATGAGCCACGTATTGCACTGTATAATCACTACTCTTCTTTGCTGTTCTACCACCTTCATCGTGCCCACACCCTGCCCACTCATGTGTGCTACACTTAACGCCAGATTTTACCTTTATTTCCTCCCTTCCCAGCCATTCCCGTGTGTCTCTTTCCCTTTGGTAATCGTTAGTCTTCTCTTCAGTTAATGGAAGCTGCTACTGTCTTGTTCCTTCACTATCTTTCTTTATTTCTAATTCTCCAAAGTTCAGTGACATCAATTGCCACTTGACTTTCTCTTCGTGGCTTATTTCACTGAGAACAATACCCACTAGTACCATGCGTGATGCTGTAAATGGTAAGATTTGTTTTGTTCATATGGCTGAATAATATTTTACGTCTCATTTACTGTTAGACGTTAAGCTTGGCTTTTGTCAATACTTCCGTAATAAACACAGGGTTGCAATTTTCGTTTCTAAAATGGGCTGCTGCATTCTATTTATATATTTATAGATTTGTTTTTTTATGTTTAACCATATAGGCCTTTACTGATTCATTAATTACTAATCTAAAATTACGTGAGAAACATTAATTTTACAAGACACGCACTATAACCAAGATCAACCCAGTTACTTCCCTGAAGTCACTGTCCATTAGCATAGTAAGATACAGTAGATTCCATCTCCCCCAATCCACATTAATAATGCAAATCGTTATGCCTACCTTCTCCTTCCTTTCATATCTAACAACGCCACTATCTTCCCCTTGGTAACTCTTACTCCAATCTTGTATTCTGTGAATCGGCTGATGTTTTGCTCCTTCAGTTTTATATTTTCGTTTCGTCTCCACGCCTGTGTTAAATCATTTGATATTTTTTTTTCTCTTCTTCACATATTTCAGTGAGCATAATATGCTCTAGCGCCATCCATGTTGCAGCAAATGCTTGGATTTATTTTCTTGTGATGGCTGAGTAATATTCCTTTCTGTATATGTACCACATCTTCTGTACCCATTAATCTATTGATGTCCATTTAGCTCGGTTTCTTGGAATAGTACTCTCATTTACATAGGGATATATATATGTCTTTATTAACTGAGCAGAATTATTGGTTTTATTGGATTTTTTATTAGTTTTTTCTTTATTTACTTATTATTAATCTATACGTAAAAGGATAAAATGATATTTTCTAGACTCCACCTGTCTCGAAGTTTTTCCCAATGCCCCACTGCAGTCACTTCCATCAACAGAGAAATGTACTGTCGATTCACTGCCTGTGTTCACTGTTTCGTTCAGCCCTCACCGTGCACCCACAAAAACATTATATGTGCTAATCATAATGCATCCTTTCTCTCCCCACTGTTTTCCCTCCATTCTCCCATGTCCACATTAGTCTTTTTCCGTTTGGTAACTGGTAGTTCATTCTTGGGCTCTATGTGTCTGCCACAAATTTGCTCCTTCAGTTCTTTCCTGCTTCTCTAATTGCACAGATTGGTCCTATCATTTGATACTTGTCCTCCTGTCTTAATTCATTGAAAATATAACCCCATTTTTTATCCATGTTGTCGCAAATGGGAGGATTTTTTCTTCTTATGGGTGAAATGCAATTAATTGTTTATATATACCACTTCTTTATCCATTCATTTTCTGATGGAGATGGATCGGCTACTGTGAATTGTGCTGCGATAAACAAGGGAGTGCACATACCTTTTTTAAATGGGACTACTGCATTCTATCTACTGATCTATACAACTTTGTTTTCCTCTATGTATCAATCATCTGACAATCTATCTTCTTGCTATCTCACATCTATCCTATTCATCATCTATCTCTATCATCTATCATCTATCTTAAACTCTAATCTCTGAACCCATCTGTGAATATTTCTTATTTCTCATAATTACACAATTACATGAGTAACATTGTTTTCTACAACTTTCATCACCAATATATCCCCAGATATCCCATTGCATTCACTATCCTCCAGTGCAGTAAAATAATGTAGAATCACTAGTCTTCTCTGTGACATACAGTCCTCCACGTAACCCAACACAACACTATGTACACTTATTCAATTGCACCGATTTTAACCCCCTGTCCTACTTAACCCTCCACAATAGCAAAACCGGCCCAGTCTCTTTCCTTTGGTAACCACTAGTAAATTCTTCTATTCAGCATGGCTTCTTCAGTTTGGTTATTTCACTTTTTTTCTATTTTTTATTTCTCTGCTAGTGTGTGAAATCATTTACCATGTTTCTGACTCTCCATCTCTTACTTCACTGATCATAATTCTCTGCTATCTACATCCATGTTTTTGTAAATCGTAGGATTTGTTTTCCTCATATGGCTGAATAATATCCGTCTCCTCATCTTCTGGTGGTTACTGAACTTTGCTACTATTAATGCTGTGGTTATAAACATAGGTGAGCACATGTCTTGTTTAAACTGTGCTGCTGTATTTTGTTACTCTGTATTCATTTTATTGCATTTGTTCATTTAATAATATATCATTAATATACAATTACATTAATAAAATTATGTGTGCTAGAACCCGCCCATCACAAGGAACCCCAGGATTCGCAATTACAGTCTCACACCGTGCGCACAGTAAGATACTGTAGAATCCCTACCTCTGTTCCCTGTTTTGTACAGCAATCCCCGGAATGCCCACCCACGCTAATCTTGGAAATCTTATAGCACACTTTCTTTACTCCGCCCTCCGCCTCCATTCCCTCCTATCCAAAGCATACCCTTTCTCTATGTAAACTCCTAGTCCAATATTCAGTTCTGTGAATATGCTGATGTTATGTTTCTTCAGTATTTCTTGGTTCTACATCTCTGCAGATGGGTCAAGTCATTTGACACTTCTCTTTCTTCACCTCTTATTTCATGAGTACAGTGCAATCCAGATCCTTCCATGTTACAAATGTTAGGACTTTTTTTTCTTCTTATGACTGATTAATATGCAACTGTCTAAATGTACCACAACATGTTTACACATTAATCTACTGATGGACACTTACCTGGGCTACGATGTATAGTGCTGATAAACCCGTGGATGTATATGCCTTTTTAAACTCGGCCCCTGAAGTGGATTTTTTGATGATTTTATTAATGATTTGTTGATTTACCATTAATCTACAATTACATGGCTAACGTATTTACTAGACGCAATTTACTACATTCCACCCAATCCCCCCCTGCAGTCAGTTCCATCACCATAGCAATGTACCGTAGAATAGCTAATTGTCTTCTCTGCTGGTCAGCACACCGTGTGCACCCATTCCCACTTTATACATGCTGACTAAAATGCACACTTTCTTCCTCACCTCCTTTCCCCTCCATTATCAACCATCCGTCTCTGTCTCTTTCCTTTTGGTAACTGTGAATCCGTTCTTGTCTTCTGTGACACTGCTTTTTTTCTCCATCTGTTTTTTCTTTGTTCTTATACTCCAATGATGAGTGACGTCATTTTACCTATACATGTAGACCAGAAATAGTTATGTTTGCTATGATGGTGCAGCTGTGCAACGCTGAGCTCTGCCCACCATCTGCTAGTGCGGTTTGCAGGAACAGCACTGTTGCCTGGAGATTCCATGATGTCACAGTGGGCTTCTTTCAGGTAGACAGATTATGTTTGCTCAGATAATTTGTTTCCCACTTCAGAGCCTGCTGTCCTACACGGGGTGTAATTATGGTAAGGTTTGTGCTGACCACCTTGACAGCATCAGAGGAAATGGAAATGAGTTCCAAGATACTGCGTGTTTCTTTTTATTTTGGCATCAATACCAGTTACCTTAGCAACATTATTTTAGTTAGACTACCCACATTATGAAATCCTCACCGTATACAGCATAAGTGTCACTGTCCATGAGCCACGTATTGCACTGTATAATCACTACTCTTCTTTGCTGTTCTACCACCTTCATCGTGCCCACACCCTGCCCACTCATGTGTGCTACACTTAACGCCAGATTTTACCTTTATTTCCTCCCTTCCCAGCCATTCCCGTGTGTCTCTTTCCCTTTGGTAATCGTTAGTCTTCTCTTCAGTTAATGGAAGCTGCTACTGTCTTGTTCCTTCACTATCTTTCTTTATTTCTAATTCTCCAAAGTTCAGTGACATCAATTGCCACTTGACTTTCTCTTCGTGGCTTATTTCACTGAGAACAATACCCACTAGTACCATGCGTGATGCTGTAAATGGTAAGATTTGTTTTCTTCATATGGCTGAATAATATTTTACGTCTCATTTACTGTTAGACGTTAAGCTTGGCTTTTGTCAATACTTCCGTAATAAACACAGGGTTGCAATTTTCGTTTCTAAAATGGGCTGCTGCATTCTATTTATATATTTATAGATTTGTTTTTTTATGTTTAACCATATAGGCCTTTACTGATTCATTAATTACTAATCTAAAATTACGTGAGAAACATTAATTTTACAAGACACGCACTATAACCAAGATCAACCCAGTTACTTCCCTGAAGTCACTGTCCATTAGCATAGTAAGATACAGTAGATTCCATCTCCCCCAATCCACATTAATAATGCAAATCGTTATGCCTACCTTCTCCTTCCTTTCATATCTAACAACGCCACTATCTTCCCCTTGGTAACTGTTACTCCAATCTTGTATTCTGTGAATCGGCTGATGTTTTGCTCCTTCAGTTTTATATTTTCGTTTCGTCTCCACGCCTGTGTTAAATCATTTGATATTTTTTTTTCTCTTCTTCACATATTTCAGTGAGCATAATATGCTCTAGCGCCATCCATGTTGCAGCAAATGCTTGGATTTATTTTCTTGTGATGGCTGAGTAATATTCCTTTCTGTATATGTACCACATCTTCTGTACCCATTAATCTATTGATGTCCATTTAGCTCGGTTTCTTGGAATAGTACTCTCATTTACATAGGGATATATATATGTCTTTATTAACTGAGCAGAATTATTGGTTTTATTGGATTTTTTATAAATTTTTTCTTTATTTACTTATTATTAATCTATACGTAAAAGGATAAAATGATATTTTCTAGACTCCACCTGTCTCGAAGTTTTTCCCAATGCCCCACTGCAGTCACTTCCATCAACAGAGAAATGTACTGTCGATTCACTGCCTGTGTTCACTGTTTCGTTCAGCCCTCACCGTGCACCCACAAAAACATTATATGTGCTAATCATAATGCATCCTTTCTCTCCCCACTGTTTTCCCTCCATTCTCCCATGTCCACATTAGTCTTTTTCCGTTTGGTAACTGGTAGTTCATTCTTGGGCTCTATGTGTCTGCCACAAATTTGCTCCTTCAGTTCTTTCCTGCTTCTCTAATTGCACAGATTGGTCCTATCATTTGATACTTGTCCTCCTGTCTTAATTCATTGAAAATATAACCCCATTTTTTATCCATGTTGTCGCAAATGGGAGGATTTTTTCTTCTTATGGGTGAAATGCAATTAATTGTTTATATATACCACTTCTTTATCCATTCATTTTCTGATGGAGATGGATCGGCTACTGTGAATTGTGCTGCGATAAACAAGGGAGTGCACATACCTTTTTAAAATGGGACTACTGCATTCTATCTACTGATCTATACAACTTTGTTTTCCTCTATGTATCAATCATCTGACAATCTATCTTCTTGCTATCTCACATCTATCCTATTCATCATCTATCTCTATCATCTATCATCTATCTTAAACTCTAATCTCTGAACCCATCTGTGAATATTTCTTATTTCTCATAATTACACAATTACATGAGTAACATTGTTTTCTACAACTTTCATCACCAATATATCCCCAGATATCCCATTGCATTCACTATCCTCCAGTGCAGTAAAATAATGTAGAATCACTAGTCTTCTCTGTGACATACAGTCCTCCACGTAACCCAACACAACACTATGTACACTTATTCAATTGCACCGATTTTAACCCCCTGTCCTACTTAACCCTCCACAATAGCAAAACCGGCCCAGTCTCTTTCCTTTGGTAACCACTAGTAAATTCTTCTATTCAGCATGGCTTCTTCAGTTTGGTTATTTCACTTTTTTTCTATTTTTTATTTCTCTGCTAGTGTGTGAAATCATTTACCATGTTTCTGACTCTCCATCTCTTACTTCACTGATCATAATTCTCTGCTATCTACATCCATGTTTTTGTAAATCGTAGGATTTGTTTTCCTCATATGGCTGAATAATAACCGTCTCCTCATCTTCTGGTGGTTACTGAACTTTGCTACTATTAATGCTGTGGTTATAAACATAGGTGAGCACATGTCTTGTTTAAACTGTGCTGCTGTATTTTGTTACTCTGTATTCATTTTATTGCATTTGTTCATTTAATAATATATCATTAATATACAATTACATTAATAAAATTATGTGTGCTAGAACCCGCCCATCACAAGGAACCCCAGGATTCGCAATTACAGTCTCACACCGTGCGCACAGTAAGATACTGTAGAATCCCTACCTCTGTTCCCTGTTTTGTACAGCAATCCCCGGAATGCCCACCCACGCTAATCTTGGAAATCTTATAGCACACTTTCTTTACTCCGCCCTCCGCCTCCATTCCCTCCTATCCAAAGCATACCCTTTCTCTATGTAAACTCCTAGTTAAATATTCAGTTCTGTGAATATGCTGATGTTATGTTTCTTCAGTATTTCTTGGTTCTACATCTCTGCAGATGGGTCAAGTCATTTGACACTTCTCTTTCTTCACCTCTTATTTCATGAGTACAGTGCAATCCAGATCCTTCCATGTTACAAATGTTAGGACTTTTTTTCTTCTTATGACTGATTAATATGCAACTGTCTAAATGTACCACAACATGTTTACACATTAATCTACTGATGGACACTTACCTGGGCTACGATGTATAGTGCTGATAAACCCGTGGATGTATATGCCTTTTTAAACTCGGCCCCTGAAGTGGATTTTTTGATGATTTTATTAATGATTTGTTGATTTACCATTAATCTACAATTACATGGCTAACGTATTTACTAGACGCAATTTACTACATTCCACCCAATCCCCCCCTGCAGTCAGTTCCATCACCATAGCAATGTACCGTAGAATAGCTAATTGTCTTCTCTGCTGGTCAGCACACCGTGTGCACCCATTCCCACTTTATACATGCTGACTAAAATGCACACTTTCTTCCTCACCTCCTTTCCCCTCCATTATCAACCATCCGTCTCTGTCTCTTTCCTTTTGGTAACTGTGAATCCGTTCTTGTCTTCTGTGACACTGCTTTTTTTCTCCATCTGTTTTTTCTTTGTTCTTATACTCCAATGATGAGTGACGTCATTTTACCTATACATGTAGACCAGAAATAGTTATGTTTGCTATGATGGTGCAGCTGTGCAACGCTGAGCTCTGCCCACCATCTGCTAGTGCGGTTTGCAGGAACAGCACTGTTGCCTGGAGATTCCATGATGTCACAGTGGGCTTCTTTCAGGTAGACAGATTATGTTTGCTCAGATAATTTGTTTCCCACTTCAGAGCCTGCTGTCCTACACGGGGTGTAATTATGGTAAGGTTTGTGCTGACCACCTTGACAGCATCAGAGGAAATGGAAATGAGTTCCAAGATACTGCGTGTTTCTTTTTATTTTGGCATCAATACCAGTTACCTTAGCAACATTATTTTAGTTAGACTACCCACATTATGAAATCCTCACCGTATACAGCATAAGTGTCACTGTCCATGAGCCACGTATTGCACTGTATAATCACTACTCTTCTTTGCTGTTCTACCACCTTCATCGTGCCCACACCCTGCCCACTCATGTGTGCTACACTTAACGCCAGATTTTACCTTTATTTCCTCCCTTCCCAGCCATTCCCGTGTGTCTCTTTCCCTTTGGTAATCGTTAGTCTTCTCTTCAGTTAATGGAAGCTGCTACTGTCTTGTTCCTTCACTATCTTTCTTTATTTCTAATTCTCCAAAGTTCAGTGACATCAATTGCCACTTGACTTTCTCTTCGTGGCTTATTTCACTGAGAACAATACCCACTAGTACCATGCGTGATGCTGTAAATGGTAAGATTTGTTTTCTTCATATGGCTGAATAATATTTTACGTCTCATTTACTGTTAGACGTTAAGCTTGGCTTTTGTCAATACTTCCGTAATAAACACAGGGTTGCAATTTTCGTTTCTAAAATGGGCTGCTGCATTCTATTTATATATTTATAGATTTGTTTTTTTATGTTTAACCATATAGGCCTTTACTGATTCATTAATTACTAATCTAAAATTACGTGAGAAACATTAATTTTACAAGACACGCACTATAACCAAGATCAACCCAGTTACTTCCCTGAAGTCACTGTCCATTAGCATAGTAAGATACAGTAGATTCCATCTCCCCCAATCCACATTAATAATGCAAATCGTTATGCCTACCTTCTCCTTCCTTTCATATCTAACAACGCCACTATCTTCCCCTTGGTAACTGTTACTCCAATCTTGTATTCTGTGAATCGGCTGATGTTTTGCTCCTTCAGTTTTATATTTTCGTTTCGTCTCCACGCCTGTGTTAAATCATTTGATATTTTTTTTTCTCTTCTTCACATATTTCAGTGAGCATAATATGCTCTAGCGCCATCCATGTTGCAGCAAATGCTTGGATTTATTTTCTTGTGATGGATGAGTAATATTCCTTTCTGTATATGTACCACATCTTCTGTACCCATTAATCTATTGATGTCCATTTAGCTCGGTTTCTTGGAATAGTACTCTCATTTACATAGGGATATATATGTCTTTATTAACTGGGCAGATTTATTGGTTTTATTGGATTTTTTATTAATTTGTTCTTTATTTACTTATTATTAATCTATACGTAAAAGGATAACATGATATTTTCTAGTCTCCACCTGTCTCGAAGTTTTTCCCAATGCCCCACTGCAGTCACTTCCATCAACAGAGCAATGTACTGTCGATTCACTGCCTGTCTTCACGGTTTGGTTCAGCCCTTTCAATGCACCCACAAAAACATTATATATGCTAATCATAATGCATCCTTTCTCTCCCCACTGTTATCCCTTCATTCTATCATGTCCACATTAGTCATTTTCTCTTTGGTAACTGGTAGTTCATTCGTGGGCTCTGTGTGTCTGCCACTATTTTGCTCCTTCAGGACTTTCCTGCTTCTCTAACTGCACAGATTGGTCATATCATTTGATACTTGTCCTCCTGTCTTAATTCATTGAAAATATAACCCCATTTTTTATCCACGTTGTCACAAATGGGAGGATTTTTTTTCTTATGGTTGAAATGCAGTTAATTGTTTATATATACCACTCCTTCTTTATCCATTCATCTTCTGATGGAGATGGATCGGCTACTGTGAATTGTGCTGCGATAAACAAGGGAGTGCACATACCTTTTTTAAAAATTTGGCTACTGCATTCTATCTACTTATCTATACAACTTTGTTTTCCTCTATGTATCTATCATCTGACAATCTATCTTCTTGCTATCTCACATCTATCCTATTCATCATCTATCTCTATCATCTATCATCTATCTTAAACTCTAATCTCTGAACCCATCTGTGAATATTTCTTATTTCTCATAATTACACAATTACATGAGTAACATTGTTTACTACAACTTCCATTACCAATATATCCCCAGATATCCCATTGCATTCACTATCCTCCAGTGCAGTAAAATAACGTAGAATCACTCGTCTTCTCTGTGACGTACTGTCCTCCACATAAACCAACCCAACACTATATACTCTCATTCAATTGCACCGTTTTTAACACGCTGTCCTACTTATCACTCCACTATAGCACAACCGGCTCAGTCTCTTTCCTTTTGTAACCACTAGTAAATTCTTCTCTTCAGCGTGGCTTCTTCAGTTTGGTTATTTCACTTTTTTTCTATTTTTTATTTCTCTGCTAGTGTGTGAAATCATTTACCATGTTTCTGACTCTCCATCTCTTATTTCACTGATCATAATTCTCTGCTATCTACATCCATGTTGTTGTAAATCGTAGGATTTGTTTTCCTCATATGGCTGAATAATATCCGTCTCCTCATCTTCTGGTGGTTACTGAACTTTGCTACTATTAATGCTGTGGTTATAAACATAGGTGAGCACATGTCTTGTTTAAACTGTGCTGCTGTATTTTGTTACTCTGTATTCATTTTATTGCATTTGTTCATTTAATAATATATCATTAATATACAATTACATTAATAAAATTATGTGTGCTAGAACCCGCCCATCACAAAGAACTCCATGATTCGCAATTCCTGTCTCACACCGTGCGCACAGTAAGATACTGTAGAATCCCTACGTCTGTTCCCTGTTTTGTACAGCAATCCCCGGAATGCCCACCCACGCTACTCTTGGAAATCATATAGCACACTTTCTTTACTCCGCCCTCCGCCTCCATTCCCTCCTATCCAAAGCATACCCTTTCTCTATGTAAACTCCTAGTCCAATATTCAGTTCTGTGAATATGCTGATGTGATGCTTCTTCAGTTTTTCTTGGTTCTACATCTCTGCAGATGGGTCAAGTCATTTGACACTTGTCTTTCTTCACCTCTTATTTCATGAGTATAGTGCAATCCAGATCCTTCCGACATGTTACAAATGTTAGGACATTTTTTTCTTCTTATAACTGATTAATATGCAACTGACTAAATGTACCACTGCATGTTTACACATTAATCTACTGATGGACACTTACCTGGGCTACGATGAATAGTGCTGATAAACCCGTGGATGTATATGCCTTTTTAAACTCGGCCCCTGAAGTGGATTTTTTGATGATTTTATTAATGATTTGTTGATTTATCATTAATCTACAATTACATGGATAACGTATTTACTAGACGCAATTTACTACATTCCACCCAATCCCCCCCCACAGTCAATTCCATCACCATAGCAATGTACCGTAGAATCGCTAATTGTCTTCTCTGCTGGTCAGCACACCGCGTGCACCCATTCCCACTTTATACATGCTGACTAAAATGCACACTTTCTTCCTAACCTCCTTTCCCCTCCATTCCCAACCATCTGTCTCTGTCTCTTTCCTTTTGGTAACTGTGAATCCGTTCTTGTCTTCTGTGACACTGCTTTTATTCTCCTTCTGTTTTTTCTTTGTTCTTATACTCCAATGATGAGTGACGTCATTTTACCTATACATGTAGACCTGAAATAGTTATGTTTGCTAGGATGGTGCAGCTGTGCAACGCTTAGCTCTGCCCACCATCTGCTAGTGCGGTTTGCAGGAATAGCACTGTTGCCTGGAGAATCCATGATGTCACAGTGGGCTTCTTTCAGGTAGACAGATTATGTTTGCTCAGAGAATTTGTTTCCCACTTCAGAGCCTGCTATCCTACACGGGGTGAAATTATGGTAAGGTTTGTGCTGACCACCTTGACAGCATCAGAGGAAATGGAAATGAGTTCCAAGATACTGCGTGTTTCTTTTTATTTTGGCATCAATACCAGTTACCTTAGCAACATTATTTTAATTAGACTACCCACAATATGAAATCCACACCATATACAGCATAAGTATCACTCTCCATGAGCCACGTATTGCACTGTATAATCACTACTCTTCTTTGCTGTTCTACCACCTAACTCGTGCCCACACCCTGCCCACTCATGTGTGCTACACTTAACGCCCCATTTTACCTCTCTTTCCTCCCTTCCAAGCCATTCCCGTGTGTCTCTTTCCCTTTGGTAATCGTTAGTCTTCTCTTCAGTTAATGGAAGCTGCTACTGTCTTGTTCCTTCACTATTTTTCTATTTTTCTAATTCTCCAAAGTTCAGTGACATCAATTGCCACTTGACTTTCTCTTCGTGGCTTATTTCACTGAGAACAATACCCACTAGTTCCATGCGTGTTGCTGTAAATGGTAAGATTCGTTTTCTTCATATGGCTGAATAATATTCTACGTCTCATTTACTGTTAGACGTTAAGCTTGGCTTTTTTCAATACTTCAGTGATAAACACAGGGTTGCAATTTTCGTTTTTAAAATGGGCTGCTGCATTCTGTTTATATATTTATAGATTTTTTTTTTTCTGTTTATCCATGTAGGCCTTTGCTGATTCATTAATTTTTCATCTAAAATTACATGAGAAACAGTAATTTTACAAGACCCACACTATAACCATGATCAACCCAGTTACTTCCCTGAAGTCACTGTCCATTAGCATAGTAAGATACAGTAGATTCCATCTCCCCCAATCCACATTAATAATGCAAATCGTTATGCCTACCTTCTCCTTGCTTTCACATCTAACAACGCCACTATCTTCCCCTTGGTAACTGTTACTCCAGTCTTGTATTCTGTGAATCGGCTGATGTTTTGCTCCTTCAGTTTTATATTTTCGCTTCGTCTCCACGCCTGTGTTAAATCATTTGATATTTTTTTCTCTTCTTCACTTATTTCAGTGAGCATAATATGCTCTAGCGCCATCCATGTTGCAGCAAATGCTTGGATTTATTTTCTTGTGATGGCTGAGTAATATTCCTTTCTGTATATGTACCACATCTTCTGTACCCATTAATCTATTGATGTCCATTTAGCTCGGTTTCTTGGAATAGTACTCTCATTTACATAGGGATATATATGTCTTTATTAACTGGGCAGATTTATTGGTTTTATTGGATTTTTTATTAATTTGTTCTTTATTTACTTATTATTAATCTATACGTAAAAGGATAACATGATATTTTCTAGACTCCACCTGTCTCGAAGTTTTTCCCAATGCCCCACTGCAGTCACTTCCATCAACAGAGCAATGTACTGTCGATTCACTGCCTGTCTTCACGGTTTGGTTCAGCCCTTTCAATGCACCCACAAAAACATTATATATGCTAATCATAATGCATCCTTTCTCTCCCCACTGTTATCCCTTCATTCTATCATGTCCACATTAGTCATTTTCTCTTTGGTAACTGGTAGTTCATTCGTGGGCTCTGTGTGTCTGCCACTATTTTGCTCCTTCAGGACTTTCCTGCTTCTCTAACTGCACAGATTGGTCATATCATTTGATACTTGTCCTCCTGTCTTAATTCATTGAAAATATAACCCCATTTTTTATCCATGTTGTCGCAAATGGGAGGATTTTTTCTTCTTATGGGTGAAATGCAATTAATTGTTTATATATACCTCTTCTTCTTTATCCATTCATCTTCTGATGGAGCTGGATCGGCTACTGTGACTTGTGCTGCGATAAACAAGGGAGTGCACATACCTTTTTTAAATGGGACTACTGCATTCTATCTACTGATCTATGCAACTTTGTTTTCCTCTATGTATCTATCATCTGACAATCTATCTTCTTGCTATCTCACATCTATCCTATTCATCATCTATCTCTATCATCTATCATCTATCTTAAACTCTAATCTCTGAACCCATCTGTGAATATTTCTTATTTCTCATAATTACACAATTACATGAGTAACATTGTTTTCTACAACTTTCATCACCAATATATCCCCAGATATCCCATTGCATTCACTATCCTCCAGTGCAGTAAAATAATGTAGAATCACTAGTCTTCTCTGTGACGAACAGTCCTCCACGTAACCCAACCCAACACTATGTACACTTATTCAATTGCACCGTTTTTAACCCCCTGTCCTACTTAACCCTCCACAAAAGCAAAACTGGCCCAGTCTCTTTCCTTTGGTAACCTCTAGTAAATTCTTCTCTTCAGCGTGGCATCTTCAGTTTGGTTATTTCACTTTTTTTCTATTTTTTATTTCTCTGCTAGTGAGTGAAATCATTTACCATGTTTCTGACTCTCCATCTCTTACCTCACTGATCATAATTCTCTGCTATCTACATCCATGTTTTTGTAAATCGTAGGATTTGTTTTCCTCATATGGCTGAATAATATCCGTCTCCTCATCTTCTGGTGGTTACTGAACTTTGCTACTATTAATGCTGTGGTTATAAACATAGGTGAGCACATGTCTTGTTTAAACTGTGCTGCTGTATTTTGTTACTCTGTATTCATTTTTTTGCTTTTGTTCATTTAATAATATCTCATTAATATACAATTACATTAATAAAATTATGTGTGCTAGAACCCGCCCATCACAAAGAACCCCAGGATTCGCAATTACAGTCTCACCCCGTGCGCACAGTAAGATACTGTAGAATCCCTACCTCTATTCCCTGTTTTGTACAGCAATCCCCGGAATGCCCACCCACGCTACTCTTGGAAATCATATAGCACACTTTCTTTACTCCGCCCTCCGCCTCCATTCCCTCCTATCCAAAGCATACCCTTTCTCTATGTAAACTCCTAGTCCAATATTCAGTTCTGTGAATATGCTGATGTTATGCTTCTTCAGTATTTCTTGGTTCTACATCTCTGCAGATGGGTCAAGTCATTTGACACTTCTCTTTCTTCACCTCATATTTCATGAGTACAGTGCAATCCAGATCCTTCCGACATGTTACAAATGTTAGCACTTTTTTTCTTCTTATGGCTGATTAATATGCAACTGTCTAAATGTACCACAACATGTTTACACATTAATCTACTGATGGACACTTACCTGGGCTACGATGAATAGTGCTGATATACCCGTGGATGTATATGCCTTTTTAAACTCGGCCCCTGAAGTGGATTTTTTGATGATTTTATTAATGATTTGTTGATTTATCATTAATCTACAATTACATGGCTAACGTATTTACTAGACGCAATTTACTACATTACACCCAATCCCCCCCACAGTCAATTCCATCACCATAGCCATGTACCGTAGAATCTCTAATTGTCTTCTCTGCTGGTCAGCACACCGCATGCACCGATTCCCACTTTATACATGCTGACTATAATGCACACTTTCTTCCTAACCTCCTTTCCCCTCCATTCCCAACCATCCGTCTCTGTCTCTTTCCTTTTGGTAACTGTGAATCCGTTCTTGTCTTCAGTGACACTGCTTTTTTCTCCTTCTGTTTTTTCTTTGTTCTTATACTCCAATGATGAGTGACGTCATTTTACCTATACATGTAGACCAGAAATAGTTATGTTTGCTTGGATGGTGCAGCTGTGCAACGCTGAGCTCTGCCCACCATCTGCTAGTGCGGTTTGCAGGAATAGCACTGTTGCCTGGATAATCCATGATGTCACAGTGAGCTTCTTTCAGGTAGACAGATTATGTTTGCTCAGAGATTTGGTTTCCCACTTCAGAGCCTGCTATCCTACACGGGGTGAAATTATGGTAAGGTTTGTGCTGACCACCTTGACAGCATCAGAGGAAATGGAAATGAGTTCCAAGATACTGCGTGTTTCTTTTAATTTTGGCATCAATACCAGTTACCTTAGCAACATTATTTTAATTAGACTACCCACAATATGAAATCCACACCATATACAGCATAAGTGTCACTGTCCATGAGCCACGTATTGCACTGTATAATCACTACTCTTCTTTGCTGTTCTACCACCTAACTCGTGCCCACACCCTGCCCACTCATGTGTGCTACACTTAACGCCCCATTTTTACCTCTCTTTCCTCCCTTCCAAGCCATTCCCGTGTGTCTCTTTCCCTTTGGTAATCGTTAGTCTTCTCTTCAGTTAATGGAAGCTGCTACTGTCTTGTTCCTTCACTATTTTTCTATTTTTCTAATTCTCCAAAGTTCAGTGACATCAATTGCCACTTGACTTTCTCTTCGTGGCTTATTTCACTGAGAACAATACCCACTAGTTCCATGCGTGTTGCTGTAAATGGTAAGATTCGTTTTCTTCATATGGCTGAATAATATTCTACGTCTCATTTACTGTTAGACGTTAAGCTTGGCTTTTGTCAATACTTCCGTGATAAACACAGGGTTGCAATTTTCGTTTTTAAAATGGGCTGCTGCATTCTCTTTATATATTTATAGATTTGTTTTTTTATGTTTATCCATGTAGGCCTTTGCTGATTCATTAATTTTTAATCTAAAATTACATGAGAAACATTAATTTTACAAGACCCGCACTATAACCAAGATCAACCCAGTTACTTCCCTGAAGTCACTGTCCATTAGCATAGTAAGATACAGTAGATTCCATCTCCCCCAATCCACATTAATAATGCAAATCGTTATGCCTACCTTCTCCTTGCTTTCACATCTAACAACGCCACTATCTTCCCCTTGGTAACTGTTACTCCAGTCTTGTATTCTGTGAATCGGCTGATGTTTTGCTCCTTCAGTTTTATATTTTCACTTCGTCTCCACGCCTGTGTTAAATCATTTGATATTTTTTTCTCTTCTTCACTTATTTCAGTGAGCATAATATGCTCTAGCGCCATCCATGTTGCAGCAAATGCTTGGATTTATTTTCTTGTGATGGCTGAGTAATATTCCTTTCTGTATATGTACCACATCTTCTGTACCCATTAATCTATTGATGTCCGTTTAGCTCGGTTTCTTGGAATAGTACTCTCATTTACATAGGGATATATATGTCTTTATTAACTGGGCAGATTTATTGGTTTTATTGGATTTTTTATTAATTTGTTCTTTATTTACTTATTATTAATCTATACGTAAAAGGATAACATGATATTTTCTAGACTCCACCTGTCTCGAAGTTTTTCCCAATGCCCCACTGCAGTCACTTCCATCAACAGAGCAATGTACTGTCGATTCACTGCCTGTCTTCACGGTTTAGTTCAGCCCTTTCAATGCACCCACAAAAACATTATATATGCTAATCATAATGCATCCTTTCTCTCCCCACTGTTATCCCTTCATTCTATCATGTCCACATTAGTCATTTTCTCTTTGGTAACTGGTAGTTCATTCGTGGGCTCTGTGTGTCTGCCACTATTTTGCTCCTTCAGGACTTTCCTGCTTCTCTACTGCACAGATTGGTCATATCATTTGATACTTGTCCTCCTGTCTTAATTCATTGAAAATATAACCCCATTTTTTATCCATGTTGTCGCAAATGGGAGGATTTTTTCTTCTTATGGGTGAAATGCAATTAATTGTTTATATATACCACTTCTTCTTTATCCATTCATCTTCTGATGGAGCTGGATCGGCTACTGTGAATTGTGCTGCGATAAACAAGGGAGTGCACATACCTTTTTTAAATGGGACTACTGCATTCTATCTACTGATCTATGCAACTTTGTTTTCCTCTATGTATCTATCATCTGACAATCTATCTTCTTGCTATCTCACATCTATCCTATTCATCATCTATCTCTATCATCTATCATCTATCTTAAACTCTAATCTCTGAACCCATCTGTGAATATTTCTTATTTCTCATAATTACACAATTACATGAGTAACATTGTTTTCTACAACTTTCATCACCAATATATCCCCAGATATCCCATTGCATTCACTATCCTCCAGTGCAGTAAAATAATGTAGAATCACTAGTCTTCTCTGTGACGAACAGTCCTCCACGTAACCCAACCCAACACTATGTACACTTATTCAATTGCACCGTTTTTAACCCCCTGTCCTACTTAACCCTCCACAAAAGCAAAACCGGCCCAGTCTCTTTCCTTTTTTAACCTCTAGTAAATTCTTCTCTTCAGCGTGGCTTCTTCAGTTTGGTTATTTCACTTTTTTTCTATTTTTTAATTCTCTGCTAGTGAGTGAAATCATTTACCATGTTTCTGACTCTCCATCTCTTACCTCACTGATCATAATTCTCTGCTATCTACATCCATGTTTTTGTAAATCGTAGGATTTGTTTTCCTCATATGGCTGAATAATATCCGTCTCCTCATCTTCTGGTGGTTACTGAACTTTGCTACTATTAATGCTGTGGTTATAAACATAGGTGAGCACATGTCTTGTTTAAACTGTGCTGCTGTATTTTGTTACTCTGTATTCATTTTATTGCATTTGTTCATTTAATAATATCTCATTAATATACAATTACATTAATAAAATTATGTGTGCTAGAACCCGCCCATCACAAAGAACCCCAGGATTCGCAATTACAGTCTCACCCCGTGCGCACAGTAAGATACTGTAGAATCCCTACCTCTATTCCCTGTTTTGTACAGCAATCCCCGGAATGCCCACCCACGCTACTCTTGGAAATCATATAGCACACTTTCTTTACTCCGCCCTCCGCCTCCATTCCCTCCTATCCAAAGCATACCCTTTCTCTATGTAAACTCCTTGTCCAATATTCAGTTCTGTGAATATGCTGATGTTATGCTTCTTCAGTATTTCTTGGTTCTACATCTCTGCAGATGGGTCAAGTCATTTGACACTTCTCTTTCTTCACCTCATATTTCATGAGTACAGTGCAATCCAGATCCTTCCGACATGTTACAAATGTTAGCACTTTTTTTCTTCTTATGGCTGATTAATATGCAACTGTCTAAATGTACCACAACATGTTTACACATTAATCTACTGATGGACACTTACCTGGGCTACGATGAATAGTGCTGATAAACCCGTGGATGTATATGCCTTTTTAAACTCGGCCCCTGAAGTGGATTTTTTGATGATTTTATTAATGATTTGTTGATTTATCATTAATCTACAATTACATGGCTAACGTATTTACTAGATGCAATTTACTACATTACACCCAATCCCCCCCACAGTCAATTCCATCACCATAGCAATGTACCGTAGAATCTCTAATTGTCTTCTCTGCTGGTCAGCACACCGCATGCACCGATTCCCACTTTATACATGCTGACTATAATGCACACTTTCTTCCTAACCTCCTTTCCCCTCCATTCCCAACCATCCGTCTCTGTCTCTTTCCTTTTGGTAACTGTGAATCCGTTCTTGTCTTCTGTGACACTGCTTTTTTCTCCTTCTGTTTTTTCTTTGTTCTTATACTCCAATGATGAGTGACGTCATTTTACCTATACATGTAGACCAGAAATAGTTATGTTTGCTAGGATGGTGCAGCTGTGCAACGCTGAGCTCTGCCCACCATCTGCTAGTGCGGTTTGCAGGAATAGCACTGTTGCCTGGAGAATCCATGATGTCACAGTGGGCTTCTTTCAGGTAGACAGATTATGTTTGCTCAGAGAATTTGTTTCCCACTTCAGAGCCTGCTATCCTACACGGGGTGAAATTATGGTAAGGTTTGTGCTGACCACCTTGACAGCATCAGAGGAAATGGAAATGAGTTCCAAGATACTGCGTGTTTCTTTTAATTTTGGCATCAATACCAGTTACCTTAGCAACATTATTTTAATTAGACTACCCACAATATGAAATCCACACCATATACAGCATAAGTGTCACTGTCCATGAGCCACGTATTGCACTGTATAATCACTACTCTTCTTTGCTGTTCTACCACCTAACTCGTGCCCACACCCTGCCCACTCATGTGTGCTACACTTAACGCCCCATTTTTACCTCTCTTTCCTCCCTTCCAAGCCATTCCCGTGTGTCTCTTTCCCTTTGGTAATCGTTAGTCTTCTCTTCAGTTAATGGAAGCTGCTACTGTCTTGTTCCTTCACTATTTTTCTATTTTTCTAATTCTCCAAAGTTCAGTGACATCAATTGCCACTTGACTTTCTCTTCGTGGCTTATTTCACTGAGAACAATACCCACTAGTTCCATGCGTGTTGCTGTAAATGGTAAGATTCGTTTTCTTCATATGGCTGAATAATATTCTACGTCTCATTTACTGTTAGACGTTAAGCTTGGCTTTTGTCAATACTTCCGTGATAAACACAGGGTTGCAATTTTCGTTTTTAAAATGGGCTGCTGCATTCTCTTTATATATTTATAGATTTGTTTTTTTATGTTTATCCATGTAGGCCTTTGCTGATTCATTAATTTTTAATCTAAAATTACATGAGAAACATTAATTTTACAAGACCCGCACTATAACCAAGATCAACCCAGTTACTTCCCTGAAGTCACTGTCCATTAGCATAGTAAGATACAGTAGATTCCATCTCCCCCAATCCACATTAATAATGCAAATCGTTATGCCTACCTTCTCCTTGCTTTCACATCTAACAACGCCACTATCTTCCCCTTGGTAACTGTTACTCCAGTCTTGTATTCTGTGAATCGGCTGATGTTTTGCTCCTTCAGTTTTATATTTTCACTTCGTCTCCACGCCTGTGTTAAATCATTTGATATTTTTTTCTCTTCTTCACTTATTTCAGTGAGCATAATATGCTCTAGCGCCATCCATGTTGCAGCAAATGCTTGGATTTATTTTCTTGTGATGGCTGAGTAATATTCCTTTCTGTATATGTACCACATCTTCTGTACCCATTAATCTATTGATGTCCGTTTAGCTCGGTTTCTTGGAATAGTACTCTCATTTACATAGGGATATATATGTCTTTATTAACTGGGCAGATTTATTGGTTTTATTGGATTTTTTATTAATTTGTTCTTTATTTACTTATTATTAATCTATACGTAAAAGGATAACATGATATTTTCTAGACTCCACCTGTCTCGAAGTTTTTCCCAATGCCCCACTGCAGTCACTTCCATCAACAGAGCAATGTACTGTCGATTCACTGCCTGTCTTCACGGTTTGGTTCAGCCCTTTCAATGCACCCACAAAAACATTATATATGCTAATCATAATGCATCCTTTCTCTCCCCACTGTTATCCCTTCATTCTATCATGTCCACATTAGTCATTTTCTCTTTGGTAACTGGTAGTTCATTCGTGGGCTCTGTGTGTCTGCCACTATTTTGCTCCTTCAGGACTTTCCTGCTTCTCTAACTGCACAGATTGGTCATATCATTTGATACTTGTCCTCCTGTCTTAATTCATTGAAAATATAACCCCATTTTTTATCCATGTTGTCGCAAATGGGAGGATTTTTTCTTCTTATGGGTGAAATGCAATTAATTGTTTATATATACCACTTCTTCTTTATCCATTCATCTTCTGATGGAGCTGGATCGGCTACTGTGAATTGCGCTGCGATAAACAAGGGAGTGCACATACCTTTTTTAAATGGGACTACTGCATTCTATCTACTGATCTATGCAACTTTGTTTTCCTCTATGTATCTATCATCTGACAATCTATCTTCTTGCTATCTCACATCTATCCTATTCATCATCTATCTCTATCATCTATCATCTATCTTAAACTCTAATCTCTGAACCCATCTGTGAATATTTCTTATTTCTCATAATTACACAATTACATGAGTAACATTGTTTTCTACAACTTTCATCACCAATATATCCCCAGATATCCCATTGCATTCACTATCCTCCAGTGCAGTAAAATAATGTAGAATCACTAGTCTTCTCTGTGACGAACAGTCCTCCATGTAACCCAACCCAACACTATGTACACTTATTCAATTGCACCGTTTTTAACCCCCTGTCCTACTTAACCCTCCACAAAAGCAAAACCGGCCCAGTCTCTTTCCTTTGGTAACCTCTAGTAAATTCTTCTCTTCAGCGTGGCTTCTTCAGTTTGGTTATTTCACTTTTTTTCTATTTTTTATTTCTCTGCTAGTGAGTGAAATCATTTACCATGTTTCTGACTCTCCATCTCTTACCTCACTGATCATAATTCTCTGCTATCTACATCCATGTTTTTGTAAATCGTTGGATTTGTTTTCCTCATATGGCTGAATAATATCCGTCTCCTCATCTTCTGGTGGTTACTGAACTTTGCTACTAATAATGCTGTGGTTATAAACATAGGTGAGCACATGTCTTGTTTAAACTGTGCTGCTGTATTTTGTTACTCTGTATTCATTTTATTGCATTTGTTCATTTAATAATATCTCATTAATATACAATTACATTAATAAAATTATGTGTGCTAGAACCCGCCCATCACAAAAAACCCCAGGATTCGCAATTACAGTCTCACCCCGTGCGCACAGTAAGATACTGTAGATTCCCTACCTCTATTCCCTGTTTTGTACAGCAATCCCCGGAATGCCCACCCACGCTACTCTTGGAAATCATATAGCACACTTTCTTTACTCCGCCCTCCGCCTCCATTCCCTCCTATCCAAAGCATACCCTTTCTCTATGTAAACTCCTAGTCCAATATTCAGTTCTGTGAATATGCTGATGTTATGCTTCTTCAGTATTTCTTGGTTCTACATCTCTGCAGATGGGTCAAGTCCTTTGACACTTCTCTTTCTTCACCTCTTATTTCATGAGTACAGTGCAATCCAGATCCTTCCGACATGTTACAAATGTTAGCACTTTTTTTCTTCTTATGACTGATTAATATGCAACTGTCTAAATGTACCACAACATGTTTACACATTAATCTACTGATGGACACTTACCTGGGCTACGATGAATAGTGCTGATAAACCCGTGGATGTATATGCCTTTTTAAACTCGGCCCCTGAAGTGGATTTTTTGATGATTTTATTAATGATTTGTTGATTTATCATTAATCTACAATTACATGGCTAACGTATTTACTAGACGCAATTTACTACATTCCACCCAATCCCCCCCCACAGTCAATTCCATCACCATAGCAATGTACCGTAGAATCGCTAATTGTCTTCTCTGCTGGTCAGCACACCGCGTGCACCCATTCCCACTTTATACATGCTGACTAAAATGCACACTTTCTTCCTAACCTCCTTTCCCCTCCATTCCCAACCATCCGTCTCTGTCTCTTTCCTTTTGGTAACTGTGAATCCATTCTTGTCTTCTGTGACACTGCTTTTTTTCTCCTTCTGTTTTTTCTTTGTTCTTATACTCCAATGATGAGTGACGTCATTTTACCTATACATGTAGACCAGAAATAGTTATGTTTGCTAGGATGGTGCAGCTGTGCAACGCTGAGCTCTACCCACCATCTGCTAGTGCGGTTTGCAGGAATAGCACTGTTGCCTGGAGAGTCCATGATGTCACAGTGGGCTTCTTTCAGGTAGACAGATTATGTTTGCTCAGAGAATTTGTTTCCCACTTCAGAGCCTGCTATCTTACACGGGGTGAAATTATGGTAAGGTTTGTGCTGACCACCTTGACAGCATCAGAGGAAATGGAAATGAGTTCCAAGATACTGCGTGTTTCTTATTATTTTGGCATCAATACCAGTTACCTTAGCAACATTATTTTAATTAGACTACCCACAATATGAAATCCACACTATATACAGCATAAGTGTCACTGTCCATGAGCCACGTATTGCACTGTATAATCACTACTCTTCTTTGCTGTTCTACCACCTAACTCGTGCCCACACCCTGCCCACTCATGTGTGCTACACTTAACGCCCCATTTTACCTCTCTTTCCTCCCTTCCAAGCCTTTCCCGTGTGTCTCTTTCCCTTTGGTAATCGTTAGTCTTCTCTTCAGTTAATGGAAGCTGCTACTGTCTTGTTCCTTCACTATTTTTCTTTTTTTCTAATTCTCCAAAGTTCAGTGACATCAATTGCCACTTGACTTTCTCTTCGTGGCTTATTTCACTGAGAACAATACCCACTAGTTCCATGCGTGTTGCTGTAAATGGTAAGATTCGTTTTCTTCATATGGCTGAATAATATTCTACGTCTCATTTACTGTTAGACGTTAAGCTTGGCTTTTGTCAATACTTCCGTGATAAACACAGGGTTGCAATTTTCGTTTTTAAAATGGGCTGCTGCATTCTCTTTATATATTTATAGATTTGTTTTTTTATGTTTATCCATGTAGGCCTTTGCTAATTCATTAATTTTTAATCTAAAATTACATGAGAAACATTAATTTTACAAGACCCGCACTATAACCAAGATCAACCCAGTTACTTCCCTGAAGTAACTGTCCATTAGCATAGTAAGATACAGTAGATTCCATCTCCCCCAATCCACATTAATAATGCAAATCGTTATGCCTACCTTCTCCTTTCTTTCACATCTAACAACGCCACTATCTTCCCCTTGGTAACTGTTACTCCAGTCTTGTATTCTGTGAATCGGCTGATGTTTTGCTCCTTCAGTTTTATATTTTCGCTTCGTCTCCACGCCTGTGTTAAATCATTTGATATTTTTTTCTCTTCTTCACTTATTTCAGTGAGCATAATATGCTCTAGCGCCATCCATGTTGCAGCAAATGCTTGGATTTATTTTCTTGTGATGGCTGAGTAATATTCCTTTCTGTATATGTACCACATCTTCTGTACCCATTAATCTATTGATGTCCGTTTAGCTCGGTTTCTTGGAATAGTACTCTCATTTACATAGGGATATATATGTCTTTATTAACTGGGCAGATTTATTGGTTTTATTGGATTTTTTATTAATTTGTTCTTTATTTACTTATTATTAATCTATACGTAAAAGGATAACATGATATTTTCTAGACTCCACCTGTCTCGAAGTTTTTCCCAATGCCCCACTGCAGTCACTTCCATCAACAGAGCAATGTACTGTCGATTCACTGCCTGTCTTCACGGTTTGGTTCAGCCCTTTCAATGCACCCACAAAAACATTATATATGCTAATCATAATGCATCCTTTCTCTCCCCACTGTTATCCCTTCATTCTATCATGTCCACATTAGTCATTTTCTCTTTGGTAACTGGTAGTTCATTCGTGGGCTCTGTGTGTCTGCCACTATTTTGCTCCTTCAGGACTTTCCTGCTTCTCTAACTGCACAGATTGGTCATATCATTTGATACTTGTCCTCCTGTCTTAATTCATTGAAAATATAACCCCATTTTTTATCCATGTTGTCGCAAATGGGAGGATTTTTTCTTCTTATGGGTGAAATGCAATTAATTGTTTATATATACCACTTCTTCTTTATCCATTCATCTTCTGATGGAGCTGGATCGGCTACTGTGAATTGTGCTGCGATAAACAAGGGAGTGCACATACCTTTTTTAAATGGGACTACTGCATTCTATCTACTGATCTATGCAACTTTGTTTTCCTCTATGTATCTATCATCTGACAATCTATCTTCTTGCTATCTCACATCTATCCTATTCATCATCTATCTCTATCATCTATCATCTATCTTAAACTCTAATCTCTGAACCCATCTGTGAATATTTCTTATTTCTCATAATTACACAATTACATGAGTAACATTGTTTTCTACAACTTTCATCACCAATATATCCCCAGATATCCCATTGCATTCACTATCCTCCAGTGCAGTAAAATAATGTAGAATCACTAGTCTTCTCTGTGACGAACAGTCCTCCACGTAACCCAACCCAACACTATGTACACTTATTCAATTGCACCGTTTTTAACCCCCTGTCCTACTTAACCCTCCACAAAAGCAAAACCGGCCCAGTCTCTTTCCTTTTTTAACCTCTAGTAAATTCTTCTCTTCAGCGTGGCTTCTTCAGTTTGGTTATTTCAGTTTTTTTCTATTTTTTAATTCTCTGCTAGTGAGTGAAATCATTTACCATGTTTCTGACTCTCCATCTCTTACCTCACTGATCATAATTCTCTGCTATCTACATCCATGTTTTTGTAAATCGTAGGATTTGTTTTCCTCATATGGCTGAATAATATCCGTCTCCTCATCTTCTGGTGGTTACTGAACTTTGCTACTATTAATGCTGTGGTTATAAACATAGGTGAGCACATGTCTTGTTTAAACTGTGCTGCTGTATTTTGTTACTCTGTATTCATTTTATTGCTTTTGTTCATTTAATAATATCTCATTAATATACAATTACATTAATAAAATTATGTGTGCTAGAACCCGCCCATCACAAAGAACCCCAGGATTCGCAATTACAGTCTCACCCCGTGCGCACAGTAAGATACTGTAGAATCCCTACCTCTATTCCCTGTTTTGTACAGCAATCCCCGGAATGCCCACCCACGCTACTCTTGGAAATCATATAGCACACTTTCTTTACTCCGCCCTCCGCCTCCATTCCCTCCTATCCAAAGCATACCCTTTCTCTATGTAAACTCCTTGTCCAATATTCAGTTCTGTGAATATGCTGATGTTATGCTTCTTCAGTATTTCTTGGTTCTACATCTCTGCAGATGGGTCAAGTCATTTGACACTTCTCTTTCTTCACCTCATATTTCATGAGTACAGTGCAATCCAGATCCTTCCGACATGTTACAAATGTTAGCACTTTTTTTCTTCTTATGGCTGATTAATATGCAACTGTCTAAATGTACCACAACATGTTTACACATTAATCTACTGATGGACACTTACCTGGGCTACGATGAATAGTGCTGATAAACCCGTGGATGTATATGCCTTTTTAAACTCGGCCCCTGAAGTGGATTTTTTGATGATTTTATTAATGATTTGTTGATTTATCATTAATCTACAATTACATGGCTAACGTATTTACTAGACGCAATTTACTACATTACACCCAATCCCCCCCACAGTCAATTCCATCACCATAGCAATGTACCGTAGAATCTCTAATTGTCTTCTCTGCTGGTCAGCACACCGCATGCACCGATTCCCACTTTATACATGCTGACTATAATGCACACTTTCTTCCTAACCTCCTTTCCCCTCCATTCCCAACCATCCGTCTCTGTCTCTTTCCTTTTGGTAACTGTGAATCCGTTCTTGTCTTCTGTGACACTGCTTTTTTCTCCTTCTGTTTTTTCTTTGTTCTTATACTCCAATGATGAGTGACGTCATTTTACCTATACATGTAGACCAGAAATAGTTATGTTTGCTAGGATGGTGCAGCTGTGCAACGCTGAGCTCTGCCCACCATCTGCTAGTGCGGTTTGCAGGAATAGCACTGTTGCCTGGAGAATCCATGATGTCACAGTGGGCTTCTTTCAGGTAGACAGATTATGTTTGCTCAGAGAATTGGTTTCCCACTTCAGAGCCTGCTATCCTACACGGGGTGAAATTATGGTAAGGTTTGTGCTGACCACCTTGACAGCATCAGAGGAAATGGAAATGAGTTCCAAGATACTGCGTGTTTCTTTTAATTTTGGCATCAATACCAGTTACCTTAGCAACATTATTTTAATTAGACTACCCACAATATGAAATCCACACCATATACAGCATAAGTGTCACTGTCCATGAGCCACGTATTGCACTGTATAATCACTACTCTTCTTTGCTGTTCTACCACCTAACTCGTGCCCACACCCTGCCCACTCATGTGTGCTACACTTAACGCCCCATTTTTACCTCTCTTTCCTCCCTTCCAAGCCATTCCCGTGTGTCTCTTTCCCTTTGGTAATCGTTAGTCTTCTCTTCAGTTAATGGAAGCTGCTACTGTCTTGTTCCTTCACTATTTTTCTATTTTTCTAATTCTCCAAAGTTCAGTGACATCAATTGCCACTTGACTTTCTCTTCGTGGCTTATTTCACTGAGAACAATACCCACTAGTTCCATGCGTGTTGCTGTAAATGGTAAGATTCGTTTTCTTCATATGGCTGAATAATATTCTACGTCTCATTTACTGTTAGACGTTAAGCTTGGCTTTTGTCAATACTTCCGTGATAAACACAGGGTTGCAATTTTCGTTTTTAAAATGGGCTGCTGCATTCTCTTTATATATTTATAGATTTGTTTTTTTATGTTTATCCATGTAGGCCTTTGCTGATTCATTAATTTTTAATCTAAAATTACATGAGAAACATTAATTTTACAAGACCCGCACTATAACCAAGATCAACCCAGTTACTTCCCTGAAGTCACTGTCCATTAGCATAGTAAGATACAGTAGATTCCATCTCCCCCAATCCACATTAATAATGCAAATCGTTATGCCTACCTTCTCCTTGCTTTCACATCTAACAACGCCACTATCTTCCCCTTGTTAACTGTTACTCCAGTCTTGTATTCTGTGAATCGGCTGATGTTTTGCTCCTTCAGTTTTATATTTTCACTTCGTCTCCACGCCTGTGTTAAATCATTTGATATTTTTTTCTCTTCTTCACTTATTTCAGTGAGCATAATATGCTCTAGCGCCATCCATGTTGCAGCAAATGCTTGGATTTATTTTCTTGTGATGGCTGAGTAATATTCCTTTCTGTATATGTACCACATCTTCTGTACCCATTAATCTATTGATGTCCGTTTAGCTCGGTTTCTTGGAATAGTACTCTCATTTACATAGGGATATATATGTCTTTATTAACTGGGCAGATTTATTGGTTTTATTGGATTTTTTATTAATTTGTTCTTTATTTACTTATTATTAATCTATACGTAAAAGGATAACATGATATTTTCTAGACTCCACCTGTCTCGAAGTTTTTCCCAATGCCCCACTGCAGTCACTTCCATCAACAGAGCAATGTACTGTCGATTCACTGCCTGTCTTCACGGTTTGGTTCAGCCCTTTCAATGCACCCACAAAAACATTATATATGCTAATCATAATGCATCCTTTCTCTCCCCACTGTTATCCCTTCATTCTATCATGTCCACATTAGTCATTTTCTCTTTGGTAACTGGTAGTTCATTCGTGGGCTCTGTGTGTCTGCCACTATTTTGCTCCTTCAGGACTTTCCTGCTTCTCTAACTGCACAGATTGGTCATATCATTTGATACTTGTCCTCCTGTCTTAATTCATTGAAAATATAACCCCATTTTTTATCCATGTTGTCGCAAATGGGAGGATTTTTTCTTCTTATGGGTGAAATGCAATTAATTGTTTATATATACCACTTCTTCTTTATCCATTCATCTTCTGATGGAGCTGGATCGGCTACTGTGAATTGCGCTGCCTTAAACAAGGGAGTGCACATACCTTTTTTAAATGGGACTACTGCATTCTATCTACTGATCTATGCAACTTTGTTTTCCTCTATGTATCTATCATCTGACAATCTATCTTCTTGCTATCTCACATCTATCCTATTCATCATCTATCTCTATCATCTATCATCTATCTTAAACTCTAATCTCTGAACCCATCTGTGAATATTTCTTATTTCTCATAATTACACAATTACATGAGTAACATTGTTTTCTACAACTTTCATCACCAATATATCCCCAGATATCCCATTGCATTCACTATCCTCCAGTGCAGTAAAATAATGTAGAATCACTAGTCTTCTCTGTGACGAACAGTCCTCCACGTAACCCAACCCAACACTATGTACACTTATTCAATTGCACCGTTTTTAACCCCCTGTCCTACTTAACCCTCCACAAAAGCAAAACCGGCCCAGTCTCTTTCCTTTGGTAACCTCTAGTAAATTCTTCTCTTCAGCGTGGCTTCTTCAGTTTGGTTATTTCACTTTTTTTCTATTTTTTATTTCTCTGCTAGTGAGTGAAATCATTTACCATGTTTCTGACTCTCCATCTCTTACCTCACTGATCATAATTCTCTGCTATCTACATCCATGTTTTCGTAAATCGTTGGATTTGTTTTCCTCATATGGCTGAATAATATCCGTCTCCTCATCTTCTGGTGGTTACTGAACTTTGCTACTATTAATGCTGTGGTTATAAACATAGGTGAGCACATGTCTTGTTTAAACTGTGCTGCTGTATTTTGTTACTCTGTATTCATTTTATTGCATTTGTTCATTTAATAATATCTCATTAATATACAATTACATTAATAAAATTATGTGTGCTAGAACCCGCCCATCACAAAAAACCCCAGGATTCGCAATTACAGTCTCACCCCGTGCGCACAGTAAGATACTGTAGAATCCCTACCTCTATTCCCTGTTTTGTACAGCAATCCCCGGAATGCCCACCCACGCTACTCTTGGAAATCATATAGCACACTTTCTTTACTCCGCCCTCCGCCTCCATTCCCTCCTATCCAAAGCATACCCTTTCTCTATGTAAACTCCTAGTCCAATATTCAGTTCTGTGAATATGCTGATGTTATGCTTCTTCAGTATTTCTTGGTTCTACATCTCTGCAGATGGGTCAAGTCATTTGACACTTCTCTTTCTTCACCTCTTATTTCATGAGTACAGTGCAATCCAGATCCTTCCGACATGTTACAAATGTTAGCACTTTTTTTCTTCTTATGACTGATTAATATGCAACTGTCTAAATGTACCACAACATGTTTACACATTAATCTACTGATGGACACTTACCTGGGCTACGATGAATAGTGCTGATAAACCCGTGGATGTATATGCCTTTTTAAACTCGGCCCCTGAAGTGGATTTTTTGATGATTTTATTAATGATTTGTTGATTTATCATTAATCTACAATTACATGGCTAACGTATTTACTAGACGCAATTTACTACATTCCACCCAATCCCCCCCCACAGTCAATTCCATCACCATAGCAATGTACCGTAGAATCGCTAATTGTCTTCTCTGCTGGTCAGCACACCGCGTGCACCCATTCCCACTTTATACATGCTGACTAAAATGCACACTTTCTTCCTAACCTCCTTTCCCCTCCATTCCCAACCATCCGTCTCTGTCTCTTTCCTTTTGGTAACTGTGAATCCATTCTTGTCTTCTGTGACACTGCTTTTTTTCTCCTTCTGTTTTTTCTTTGTTCTTATACTCCAATGATGAGTGACGTCATTTTACCTATACATGTAGACCAGAAATAGTTATGTTTGCTAGGATGGTGCAGCTGTGCAACGCTGAGCTCTACCCACCATCTGCTAGTGCGGTTTGCAGGAATAGCACTGTTGCCTGGAGAGTCCATGATGTCACAGTGGGCTTCTTTCAGGTAGACAGATTATGTTTGCTCAGAGAATTTGTTTCCCACTTCAGAGCCTGCTATCCTACACGGGGTGAAATTATGGTAAGGTTTGTGCTGACCACCTTGACAGCATCAGAGGAAATGGAAATGAGTTCCAAGATACTGCGTGTTTCTTATTATTTTGGCATCAATAACTGTTACCTTAGCAACATTATTTTAATTAGACTACCCACAATATGAAATCCACACCATATACAGCATAAGTGTCACTGTCCATGAGCCACGTATTGCACTGTATAATCACTACTCTTCTTTGCTGTTCTACCACCTAACTCGTGCCCACACCCTGCCCACTCATGTGTGCTACACTTAACGCCCCATTTTACCTCTCTTTCCTCCCTTCCAAGCCATTCCCGTGTGTCTCTTTCCCTTTGGTAATCGTTAGTCTTCTCTTCAGTTAATGGAAGCGGCTACTGTCTTGTTCCTTCACTATTTTTCTTTTTTTCTAATTCTCCAAAGTTCAGTGACTTCAATTGCCACTTGACTTTCCCTTCGTGGCTTATTTCACTGAGAACAATACCCACTAGTTCCATGCGTGTTGCTGTAAATGGTAAGATTCGTTTTCTTCATATGGCTGAATAATATTCTACGTCTCATTTACTGTTAGACGTTAAGCTTGGCTTTTTTCAATACTTCAGTGATAAACACAGGGTTGCAATTTTCGTTTTTAAAATGGGCTGCTGCATTCTCTTTATATATTTATAGATTTGTTTTTTTATGTTTTTCCATGTAGGCCTTTGCTAATTCATTAATTTTTAATCTAAAATTACATGAGAAACATTAATTTTACAAGACCCGCACTATAACCAAGATCAACCCAGTTACTTCCCTGAAGTCACTGTCCATTAGCATAGTAAGATACAGTAGATTCCATCTCCCCCAATCCACATTAATAATGCAAATCGTTATGCCTACCTTCTCCTTGCTTTCACATCTAACAACGCCACTATCTTCCCCTTGGTAACTGTTACTCCAGTCTTGTATTCTGTGAATCGGCTGATGTTTTGCTCCTTCAGTTTTATATTTTCGCTTCGTCTCCACGCCTGTGTTAAATCATTTGATATTTTTTTCTCTTCTTCACTTATTTCAGTGAGCATAATATGCTCTAGCGCCATCCATGTTGCAGCAAATGCTTGGATTTATTTTCTTGTGATGGCTGAGTAATATTCCTTTCTGTATATGTACCACATCTTCTGTACCCATTAATCTATTGATGTCCATTTAGCTCGGTTTCTTGGAATAGTACTCTCATTTACATAGGGATATATATGTCTTTATTAACTGGGCAGATTTATTGGTTTTATTGGATTTTTTATTAATTTGTTCTTTATTTACTTATTATTAATCTATACGTAAAAGGATAACATGATATTTTCTAGACTCCACCTGTCTCGAAGTTTTTCCCAATGCCCCACTGCAGTCACTTCCATCAACAGAGCAATGTACTGTCGATTCACTGCCTGTCTTCACGGTTTGGTTCAGCCCTTTCAATGCACCCACAAAAACATTATATATGCTAATCATAATGCATCCTTTCTCTCCCCACTGTTATCCCTTCATTCTATCATGTCCACATTAGTCATTTTCTCTTTGGTAACTGGTAGTTCATTCGTGGGCTCTGTGTGTCTGCCACTATTTTGCTCCTTCAGGACTTTCCTGCTTCTCTAACTGCACAGATTGGTCATATCATTTGATACTTGTCCTCCTGTCTTAATTCATTGAAAATATAACCCCATTTTTTATCCATGTTGTCGCAAATGGGAGGATTTTTTCTTCTTATGGGTGAAATGCAATTAATTGTTTATATATACCACTTCTTCTTTATCCATTCATCTTCTGATGGAGATGGATCGGCTACTGTGAATTGTGCTGCGATAAACAAGGGAGTGCACATACCTTTTTTAAATGGGACTACTGCATTCTATCTACTGATCTATGCAACTTTGTTTTCCTCTATGTATCTATCATCTGACAATCTATCTTCTTGCTATCTCACATCTATCCTATTCATCATCTATCTCTATCATCTATCATCTATCTTAAACTCTAATCTCTGAACCCATCTGTGAATATTTCTTATTTCTCATAATTACACAATTACATGAGTAACATTGTTTTCTACAACTTTCATCACCAATATATCCCCAGATATCCCATTGCATTCACTATCCTCCAGTGCAGTAAAATAATGTAGAATCACTAGTCTTCTCTGTGACGAACAGTCCTCCACGTAACCCAACCCAACACTATGTACACTTATTCAATTGCACCGTTTTTAACCCCCTGTCCTACTTAACCCTCCACAAAAGCAAAACCGGCCCAGTCTCTTTCCTTTGGTAACCTCTAGTAAATTCTTCTCTTCAGCGTGGCTTCTTCAGTTTGGTTATTTCACTTTTTTTCTATTTTTTATTTCTCTGCTAGTGAGTGAAATCATTTACCATGTTTCTGACTCTCCATCTCTTACCTCACTGATCATAATTCTCTGCTATCTACATCCATGTTTTTGTAAATCGTAGGATTTGTTTTCCTCATATGGCTGAATAATATCCGTCTCCTCATCTTCTGGTGGTTACTGAACTTTGCTACTATTAATGCTGTGGTTATAAACATAGGTGAGCACATGTCTTGTTTAAACTGTGCTGCTGTATTTTGTTACTCTGTATTCATTTTATTGCATTTGTTCATTTAATAATATCTCATTAATATACAATTACATTAATAAAATTATGTGTGCTAGAACCCGCCCATCACAAAGAACCCCAGGATTCGCAATTACAGTCTCACCCCGTGCGCACAGTAAGATACTGTAGAATCCCTACCTCTATTCCCTGTTTTGTACAGCAATCCCCGGAATGCCCACCCACGCTACTCTTGGAAATCATATAGCACACTTTCTTTACTCCGCCCTCCGCCTCCATTCCCTCCTATCCAAAGCATACCCTTTCTCTATGTAAACTCCTAGTCCAATATTCAGTTCTGTGAATATGCTGATGTTATGCTTCTTCAGTATTTCTTGGTTCTACATCTCTGCAGATGGGTCAAGTCATTTGACACTTCTCTTTCTTCACCTCATATTTCATGAGTACAGTGCAATCCAGATCCTTCCGACATGTTACAAATGTTAGCACTTTTTTTCTTCTTATGACTGATTAATATGCAACTGTCTAAATGTACCACAACATGTTTACACATTAATCTACTGATGGACACTTACCTGGGCTACGATGAATAGTGCTGATAAACCCGTGGATGTATATGCCTTTTTAAACTCGGCCCCTGAAGTGGATTTTTTGATGATTTTATTAATGATTTGTTGATTTATCATTAATCTACAATTACATGGCTAACGTATTTACTAGACGCAATTTACTACATTCCACCCAATCCCCCCCCACAGTCAATTCCATCACCATAGCAATGTACCGTAGAATCGCTAATTGTCTTCTCTGCTGGTCAGCACACCGCGTGCACCCATTCCCACTTTATACATGCTGACTAAAATGCACACTTTCTTCCTAACCTCCTTTCCCCTCCATTCCCAACCATCCGTCTCTGTCTCTTTCCTTTTGGTAACTGTGAATCCGTTCTTGTCTTCTGTGACACTGCTTTTTTTCTCCTTCTGTTTTTTCTTTGTTCTTATACTCCAATGATGAGGGATGTCATTTTTCCTATACATGTAGACCAGAAATAGTTATGTTTGCTAGGATGGTGCAGCTGTGCAACGCTGAGCTCTGCCCACCATCTGCTAGAGCGGTTTGCAGGAATAGCACTGTTGCCTGGAGAATCCATGATGTCACAGTGGGCTTCTTTCAGGTAGACAGATTATGTTTGCTCAGAGAATTTGTTTCCCACTTCAGAGCCTGCTATCCTACACGGGGTGAAATTATGGTAAGGTTTGTGCTGACCACCTTGACAGCATCAGAGGAAATGGAAATGAGTTCCAAGATACTGCGTGTTTCTTTTAATTTTGGCATCAATACCAGTTACCTTAGCAACATTATTTTAATTAGACTACCCACAATATGAAATCCACACCATATACAGCATAAGTGTCACTGTCCATGAGCCACGTATTGCACTGTATAATCACTACTCTTCTTTGCTGTTCTACCACCTAACTCGTGCCCACACCCTGCCCACTCATGTGTGCTACACTTAACGCCCCATTTTACCTCTCTTTCCTCCCTTCCAAGCCATTCCCGTGTGTCTCTTTCCCTTTGGTACTCGTTAGTCTTCTCTTCAGTTAATGGAAGCTGCTACTGTCTTGTTCCTTCACTATTTTTCTATTTTTCTAATTCTCCAAAGTTCAGTGACATCAATTGCCACTTGACTTTCTCTTCGTGGCTTATTTCACTGAGAACAATACCCACTAGTTCCATGCGTGTTGCTGTAAATGGTAAGATTCGTTTTCTTCATATGGCTGAATAATATTCTACGTCTCATTTACTGTTAGACGTTAAGCTTGGCTTTTGTCAATACTTCCGTGATAAACACAGGGTTGCAATTTTCGTTTTTAAAATGGGCTGCTGCATTCTCTTTATATATTTATAGATTTGTTTTTTTATGTTTATCCATGTAGGCCTTTGCTGATTCATTAATTTTTAATCTAAAATTACATGAGAAACATTAATTTTACAAGACCCGCACTATAACCAAGATCAACCCAGTTACTTCCCTGAAGTCACTGTCCATTAGCATAGTAAGATACAGTAGATTCCATCTCCCCCAATCCACATTAATAATGCAAATCGTTATGCCTACCTTCTCCTTGCTTTCACATCTAACAACGCCACTATCTTCCCCTTGGTAACTGTTACTCCAGTCTTGTATTCTGTGAATCGGCTGATGTTTTGCTCCTTCAGTTTTATATTTTCGCTTCGTCTCCACGCCTGTGTTAAATCATTTGATATTTTTTTCTCTTCTTCACTTATTTCAGTGAGCATAATATGCTCTAGCGCCATCCATGTTGCAGCAAATGCTTGGATTTATTTTCTTGTGATGGCTGAGTAATATTCCTTTCTGTATATGTACCACATCTTCTGTACCCATTAATCTATTGATGTCCATTTAGCTCGGTTTCTTGGAATAGTACTCTCATTTACATAGGGATATATATGTCTTTATTAACTGGGCAGATTTATTGGTTTTATTGGATTTTTTATTAATTTGTTCTTTATTTACTTATTATTAATCTATACGTAAAAGGATAACATGATATTTTGTAGACTCCACCTGTCTCGAAGTTTTTCCCAATGCCCCACTGCAGTCACTTCCATCAACAGAGCAATGTACTGTCGATTCACTGCCTGTCTTCACGGTTTGGTTCAGCCCTTTCAATGCACCCACAAAAACATTATATATGCTAATCATAATGCATCCTTTCTCTCCCCACTGTTATCCCTTCATTCTATCATGTCCACATTAGTCATTTTCTCTTTGGTAACTGGTAGTTCATTCGTGGGCTCTGTGTGTCTGCCACTATTTTGCTCCTTCAGGACTTTCCTGCTTCTCTAACTGCACAGATTGGTCATATCATTTGATACTTGTCCTCCTGTCTTAATTCATTGAAAATATAACCCCATTTTTTATCCATGTTGTCGCAAATGGGAGGATTTTTTCTTCTTATGGGTGAAATGCAATTAATTGTTTATATATACCACTTCTTCTTTATCCATTCATCTTCTGATGGAGCTGGATCGGCTACTGTGAATTGTGCTGCGATAAACAAGGGAGTGCACATACCTTTTTTAAATGGGACTACTGCATTCTATCTACTGATCTATGCAACTTTGTTTTCCTCTATGTATCTATCATCTGACAATCTATCTTCTTGCTATCTCACATCTATCCTATTCATCATCTATCTCTATCATCTATCATCTATCTTAAACTCTAATCTCTGAACCCATCTGTGAATATTTCTTATTTCTCATAATTACACAATTACATGAGTAACATTGTTTTCTACAACTTTCATCACCAATATATCCCCAGATATCCCATTGCATTCACTATCCTCCAGTGCAGTAAAATAATGTAGAATCACTAGTCTTCTCTGTGACGAACAGTCCTCCACGTAACCCAACCCAACACTATGTACACTTATTCAATTGCACCGTTTTTAACCCCCTGTCCTACTTAACCCTCCACAAAAGCAAAACCGGCCCAGTCTCTTTCCTTTGGTAACCTCTAGTAAATTCTTCTCTTCAGCGTGGCTTCTTCAGTTTGGTTATTTCACTTTTTTTCTATTTTTTATTTCTCTGCTAGTGAGTGAAATCATTTACCATGTTTCTGACTCTCCATCTCTTACCTCACTGATCATAATTCTCTGCTATCTACATCCATGTTTTTGTAAATCGTAGGATTTGTTTTCCTCATATGGCTGAATAATATCCGTCTCCTCATCTTCTGGTGGTTACTGAACTTTGCTACTATTAATGCTGTGGTTATAAACATAGGTGAGCACATGTCTTGTTTAAACTGTGCTGCTGTATTTTGTTACTCTGTATTCATTTTATTGCATTTGTTCATTTAATAATATCTCATTAATATACAATTACATTAATAAAATTATGTGTGCTAGAACCCGCCCATCACAAAGAACCCCAGGATTCGCAATTACAGTCTCACCCCGTGCGCACAGTAAGATACTGTAGAATCCCTACCTCTATTCCCTGTTTTGTACAGCAATCCCCGGAATGCCCACCCACGCTACTCTTGGAAATCATATAGCACACTTTCTTTACTCCGCCCTCCGCCTCCATTCCCTCCTATCCAAAGCATACCCTTTCTCTATGTAAACTCCTAGTCCAATATTCAGTTCTGTGAATATGCTGATGTTATGCTTCTTCAGTATTTCTTGGTTCTACATCTCTGCAGATGGGTCAAGTCATTTGACACTTCTCTTTCTTCACCTCATATTTCATGAGTACAGTGCAATCCAGATCCTTCCGACATGTTACAAATGTTAGCACTTTTTTTCTTCTTATGACTGATTAATATGCAACTGTCTAAATGTACCACAACATGTTTACACATTAATCTACTGATGGACACTTACCTGGGCTACAATGAATAGTGCTGATAAACCCGTGGATGTATATGCCTTTTTAAACTCGGCCCCTGAAGTGGATTTTTTGATGATTTTATTAATGATTTGTTGATTTATCATTAATCTACAATTACATGGCTAACGTATTTACTAGACGCAATTTACTACATTCCACCCAATCCCCCCCCCACAGTCAATTCCATCACCATAGCAATGTACCGTAGAATCGCTAATTGTCTTCTCTGCTGGTCAGCACACCGCGTGCACCCATTCCCACTTTATACATGCTGACTAAAATGCACACTTTCTTCCTAACCTCCTTTCCCCTCCATTCCCAACCATCCGTCTCTGTCTCTTTCCTTTTGGTAACTGTGAATCCGTTCTTGTCTTCTGTGACACTGCTTTTTTTCTCCTTCTGTTTTTTCTTTGTTCTTATACTCCAATGATGAGGGATGTCATTTTTCCTATACATGTAGACCAGAAATAGTTATGTTTGCTAGGATGGTGCAGCTGTGCAACGCTGAGCTCTGCCCACCATCTGCTAGAGCGGTTTGCAGGAATAGCACTGTTGCCTGGAGAATCCATGATGTCACAGTGGGCTTCTTTCAGGTAGACAGATTATGTTTGCTCAGAGAATTTGTTTCCCACTTCAGAGCCTGCTATCCTACACGGGGTGAAATTATGGTAAGGTTTGTGCTGACCACCTTGACAGCATCAGAGGAAATGGAAATGAGTTCCAAGATACTGCGTGTTTCTTTTAATTTTGGCATCAATACCAGTTACCTTAGCAACATTATTTTAATTAGACTACCCACAATATGAAATCCACACCATATACAGCATAAGTGTCACTGTCCATGAGCCACGTATTGCACTGTATAATCACTACTCTTCTTTGCTGTTCTACCACCTAACTCGTGCCCACACCCTGCCCACTCATGTGTGCTACACTTAACGCCCCATTTTACCTCTCTTTCCTCCCTTCCAAGCCATTCCCGTGTGTCTCTTTCCCTTTGGTACTCGTTAGTCTTCTCTTCAGTTAATGGAAGCTGCTACTGTCTTGTTCCTTCACTATTTTTCTATTTTTCTAATTCTCCAAAGTTCAGTGACATCAATTGCCACTTGACTTTCTCTTCGTGGCTTATTTCACTGAGAACAATACCCACTAGTTCCATGCGTGTTGCTGTAAATGGTAAGATTCGTTTTCTTCATATGGCTGAATAATATTCTACGTCTCATTTACTGTTAGACGTTAAGCTTGGCTTTTGTCAATACTTCCGTGATAAACACAGGGTTGCAATTTTCGTTTTTAAAATGGGCTGCTGCATTCTCTTTATATATTTATAGATTTGTTTTTTTATGTTTATCCATGTAGGCCTTTGCTGATTCATTAATTTTTAATCTAAAATTACATGAGAAACATTAATTTTACAAGACCCGCACTATAACCAAGATCAACCCAGTTACTTCCCTGAAGTCACTGTCCATTAGCATAGTAAGATACAGTAGATTCCATCTCCCCCAATCCACATTAATAATGCAAATCGTTATGCCTACCTTCTCCTTGCTTTCACATCTAACAACGCCACTATCTTCCCCTTGGTAACTGTTACTCCAGTCTTGTATTCTGTGAATCGGCTGATGTTTTGCTCCTTCAGTTTTATATTTTCGCTTCGTCTCCACGCCTGTGTTAAATCATTTGATATTTTTTTCTCTTCTTCACTTATTTCAGTGAGCATAATATGCTCTAGCGCCATCCATGTTGCAGCAAATGCTTGGATTTATTTTCTTGTGATGGCTGAGTAATATTCCTTTCTGTATATGTACCACATCTTCTGTACCCATTAATCTATTGATGTCCATTTAGCTCGGTTTCTTGGAATAGTACTCTCATTTACATAGGGATATATATGTCTTTATTAACTGGGCAGATTTATTGGTTTTATTGGATTTTTTATTAATTTGTTCTTTATTTACTTATTATTAATCTATACGTAAAAGGATAACATGATATTTTGTAGACTCCACCTGTCTCGAAGTTTTTCCCAATGCCCCACTGCAGTCACTTCCATCAACAGAGCAATGTACTGTCGATTCACTGCCTGTCTTCACGGTTTGGTTCAGCCCTTTCAATGCACCCACAAAAACATTATATATGCTAATCATAATGCATCCTTTCTCTCCCCACTGTTATCCCTTCATTCTATCATGTCCACATTAGTCATTTTCTCTTTGGTAACTGGTAGTTCATTCGTGGGCTCTGTGTGTCTGCCACTATTTTGCTCCTTCAGGACTTTCCTGCTTCTCTAACTGCACAGATTGGTCATATCATTTGATACTTGTCCTCCTGTCTTAATTCATTGAAAATATAACCCCATTTTTTATCCATGTTGTCGCAAATGGGAGGATTTTTTCTTCTTATGGGTGAAATGCAATTAATTGTTTATATATACCACTTCTTCTTTATCCATTCATCTTCTGATGGAGCTGGATCGGCTACTGTGAATTGTGCTGCGATAAACAAGGGAGTGCACATACCTTTTATAAATGGGACTACTGCATTCTATCTACTGATCTATGCAACTTTGTTTTCCTCTATGTATCTATCATCTGACAATCTATCTTCTTGCTATCTCACATCTATCCTATTCATCATCTATCTCTATCATCTATCATCTATCTTAAACTCTAATCTCTGAACCCATCTGTGAATATTTCTTATTTCTCATAATTACACAATTACATGAGTAACATTGTTTTCTACAACTTTCATCACCAATATATCCCCAGATATCCCATTGCATTCACTATCCTCCAGTGCAGTAAAATAATGTAGAATCACTAGTCTTCTCTGTGACGAACAGTCCTCCACGTAACCCAACCCAACACTATGTACACTTATTCAATTGCACCGTTTTTAACCCCCTGTCCTACTTAACCCTCCACAAAAGCAAAACCGGCCCAGTCTCTTTCCTTTGGTAACCTCTAGTAAATTCTTCTCTTCAGCGTGGCTTCTTCAGTTTGGTTATTTCACTTTTTTTCTATTTTTTATTTCTCTGCTAGTGAGTGAAATCATTTACCATGTTTCTGACTCTCCATCTCTTACCTCACTGATCATAATTCTCTGCTATCTACATCCATGTTTTTGTAAATCGTAGGATTTGTTTTCCTCATATGGCTGAATAATATCCGTCTCCTCATCTTCTGGTGGTTACTGAACTTTGCTACTATTAATGCTGTGGTTATAAACATAGGTGAGCACATGTCTTGTTTAAACTGTGCTGCTGTATTTTGTTACTCTGTATTCATTTTATTGCATTTGTTCATTTAATAATATCTCATTAATATATAATTACATTAATAAAATTATGTGTGCTAGAACCCGCCCATCACAAAGAACCCCAGGATTCGCAATTACAGTCTCACCCCGTGCGCACAGTAAGATACTGTAGAATCCCTACCTCTATTCCCTGTTTTGTACAGCAATCCCCGGAATGCCCACCCACGCTACTCTTGGAAATCATATAGCACACTTTCTTTACTCCGCCCTCCGCCTCCATTCCCTCCTATCCAAAGCATACCCTTTCTCTATGTAAACTCCTAGTCCAATATTCAGTTCTGTGAATATGCTGATGTTATGCTTCTTCAGTATTTCTTGGTTCTACATCTCTGCAGATGGGTCAAGTCATTTGACACTTCTCTTTCTTCACCTCATATTTCATGAGTACAGTGCAATCCAGATCCTTCCGACATGTTACAAATGTTAGCACTTTTTTTCTTCTTATGACTGATTAATATGCAACTGTCTAAATGTACCACAACATGTTTACACATTAATCTACTGATGGACACTTACCTGGGCTACGATGAATAGTGCTGATAAACCCGTGGATGTATATGCCTTTTTAAACTCGGCCCCTGAAGTGGATTTTTTGATGATTTTATTAATGATTTGTTGATTTATCATTAATCTACAATTACATGGCTAACGTATTTACTAGACGCAATTTACTACATTCCACCCAATCCCCCCCCACAGTCAATTCCATCACCATAGCAATGTACCGTAGAATCGCTAATTGTCTTCTCTGCTGGTCAGCACACCGCGTGCACCCATTCCCACTTTATACATGCTGACTAAAATGCACACTTTCTTCCTAACCTCCTTTCCCCTCCATTCCCAACCATCCGTCTCTGTCTCTTTCCTTTTGGTAACTGTGAATCCGTTCTTGTCTTCTGTGACACTGCTTTTTTTCTCCTTCTGTTTTTTCTTTGTTCTTATACTCCAATGATGAGGGATGTCATTTTTCCTATACATGTAGACCAGAAATAGTTATGTTTGCTAGGATGGTGCAGCTGTGCAACGCTGAGCTCTGCCCACCATCTGCTAGAGCGGTTTGCAGGAATAGCACTGTTGCCTGGAGAATCCATGATGTCACAGTGGGCTTCTTTCAGGTAGACAGATTATGTTTGCTCAGAGAATTTGTTTCCCACTTCAGAGCCTGCTATCCTACACGGGGTGAAATTATGGTAAGGTTTGTGCTGACCACCTTGACAGCATCAGAGGAAATGGAAATGAGTTCCAAGATACTGCGTGTTTCTTTTAATTTTGGCATCAATACCAGTTACCTTAGCAACATTATTTTAATTAGACTACCCACAATATGAAATCCACACCATATACAGCATAAGTGTCACTGTCCATGAGCCACGTATTGCACTGTATAATCACTACTCTTCTTTGCTGTTCTACCACCTAACTCGTGCCCACACCCTGCCCACTCATGTGTGCTACACTTAACGCCCCATTTTACCTCTCTTTCCTCCCTTCCAAGCCATTCCCGTGTGTCTCTTTCCCTTTGGTACTCGTTAGTCTTCTCTTCAGTTAATGGAAGCTGCTACTGTCTTGTTCCTTCACTATTTTTCTATTTTTCTAATTCTCCAAAGTTCAGTGACATCAATTGCCACTTGACTTTCTCTTCGTGGCTTATTTCACTGAGAACAATACCCACTAGTTCCATGCGTGTTGCTGTAAATGGTAAGATTCGTTTTCTTCATATGGCTGAATAATATTCTACGTCTCATTTACTGTTAGACGTTAAGCTTGGCTTTTGTCAATACTTCCGTGATAAACACAGGGTTGCAATTTTCGTTTTTAAAATGGGCTGCTGCATTCTCTTTATATATTTATAGATTTGTTTTTTTATGTTTATCCATGTAGGCCTTTGCTGATTCATTAATTTTTAATCTAAAATTACATGAGAAACATTAATTTTACAAGACCCGCACTATAACCAAGATCAACCCAGTTACTTCCCTGAAGTCACTGTCCATTAGCATAGTAAGATACAGTAGATTCCATCTCCCCCAATCCACATTAATAATGCAAATCGTTATGCCTACCTTCTCCTTGCTTTCACATCTAACAACGCCACTATCTTCCCCTTGGTAACTGTTACTCCAGTCTTGTATTCTGTGAATCGGCTGATGTTTTGCTCCTTCAGTTTTATATTTTCGCTTCGTCTCCACGCGTGTGTTAAATCATTTGATATTTTTTTCTCTTCTTCACTTATTTCAGTGAGCATAATATGCTCTAGCGCCATCCATGTTGCAGCAAATGCTTGGATTTATTTTCTTGTGATGGCTGAGTTATATTCCTTTCTGTATATGTACCACATCTTCTGTACCCATTAATCTATTGATGTCCATTTAGCTCGGTTTCTTGGAATAGTACTCTCATTTACATAGGGATATATATGTCTTTATTAACTGGGCAGATTTATTTTTTTTATTGGATTTTTTATTAATTTGTTCTTTATTTACTTATTATTAATCTATACGTAAAAGGATAACATGATATTTTGTAGACTCCACCTGTCTCGAAGTTTTTCCCAATGCCCCACTGCAGTCACTTCCATCAACAGAGCAATGTACTGTCGATTCACTGCCTGTCTTCACGGTTTGGTTCAGCCCTTTCAATGCACCCACAAAAACATTATATATGCTAATCATAATGCATCCTTTCTCTCCCCACTGTTATCCCTTCATTCTATCATGTCCACATTAGTCATTTTCTCTTTGGTAACTGGTAGTTCATTCGTGGGCTCTGTGTGTCTGCCACTATTTTGCTCCTTCAGGACTTTCCTGCTTCTCTAACTGCACAGATTGGTCATATCATTTGATACTTGTCCTCCTGTCTTAATTCATTGAAAATATAACCCCATTTTTTATCCATGTTGTCGCAAATGGGAGGATTTTTTCTTCTTATGGGTGAAATGCAATTAATTGTTTATATATACCACTTCTTCTTTATCCATTCATCTTCTGATGGAGCTGGATCGGCTACTGTGAATTGTGCTGCGATAAACAAGGGAGTGCACATACCTTTTTTAAATGGGACTACTGCATTCTATCTACTGATCTATGCAACTTTGTTTTCCTCTATGTATCTATCATCTGACAATCTATCTTCTTGCTATCTCACATCTATCCTATTCATCATCTATCTCTATCATCTATCATCTATCTTAAACTCTAATCTCTGAACCCATCTGTGAATATTTCTTATTTCTCATAATTACACAATTACATGAGTAACATTGTTTTCTACAACTTTCATCACCAATATATCCCCAGATATCCCATTGCATTCACTATCCTCCAGTGCAGTAAAATAATGTAGAATCACTAGTCTTCTCTGTGACGAACAGTCCTCCACGTAACCCAACCCAACACTATGTACACTTATTCAATTGCACCGTTTTTAACCCCCTGTCCTACTTAACCCTCCACAAAAGCAAAACCGGCCCAGTCTCTTTCCTTTGGTAACCTCTAGTAAATTCTTCTCTTCAGCGTGGCTTCTTCAGTTTGGTTATTTCACTTTTTTTCTATTTTTTATTTCTCTGCTAGTGAGTGAAATCATTTACCATGTTTCTGACTCTCCATCTCTTACCTCACTGATCATAATTCTCTGCTATCTACATCCATGTTTTTGTAAATCGTAGGATTTGTTTTCCTCATATGGCTGAATAATATCCGTCTCCTCATCTTCTGGTGGTTACTGAACTTTGCTACTATTAATGCTGTGGTTATAAACATAGGTGAGCACATGTCTTGTTTAAACTGTGCTGCTGTATTTTGTTACTCTGTATTCATTTTATTGCATTTGTTCATTTAATAATATCTCATTAATATACAATTACATTAATAAAATTATGTGTGCTAGAACCCGCCCATCACAAAGAACCCCAGGATTCGCAATTACAGTCTCACCCCGTGCGCACAGTAAGATACTGTAGAATCCCTACATCTATTCCCTGTTTTGTACAGCAATCCCCGGAATGCCCACCCACGCTACTCTTGGAAATCATATAGCACACTTTCTTTACTCCGCCCTCCGCCTCCATTCCCTCCTATCCAAAGCATACCCTTTCTCTATGTAAACTCCTAGTCCAATATTCAGTTCTGTGAATATGCTGATGTTATGCTTCTTCAGTATTTCTTGGTTCTACATCTCTGCAGATGGGTCAAGTCATTTGACACTTCTCTTTCTTCACCTCATATTTCATGAGTACATTGCAATCCAGATCCTTCCGACATGTTACAAATGTTAGCACTTTTTTTCTTCTTATGACTGATTAATATGCAACTGTCTAAATGTACCACAACATGTTTACACATTAATCTACTGATGGACACTTACCTGGGCTACGATGAATAGTGCTGATATACCCGTGGATGTATATGCCTTTTTAAACTCGGCCCCTGAAGTGGATTTTTTGATGATTTTATTAATGATTTGTTGATTTATCATTAATCTACAATTACATGGCTAACGTATTTACTAGACGCAATTTACTACATTACACCCAATCCCCCCCACAGTCAATTCCATCACCATAGCAATGTACCGTAGAATCGCTAATTGTCTTCTCTGCTGGTCAGCACACCGCGTGCACCCATTCCCACTTTATACATGCTGACTATAATGCACACTTTCTTCCTAACCTCCTTTCCCCTCCATTCCCAACCATCCGTCTCTGTCTCTTTCCTTTTGGTAACTGTGAATCCGTTCTTGTCTTCTGTGACACTGCTTTTTTCTCCTTCTGTTTTTTCTTTGTTCTTATACTCCAATGATGAGTGACGTCATTTTACCTATACATGTAGACCAGAAATAGTTATGTTTGCTAGGATGGTGCAGCTGTGCAACGCTGAGCTCTGCCCACCATCTGCTAGTGCGGTTTGCAGGAATAGCACTGTTGCCTGGAGAGTCCATGATGTCACAGTGGGCTTCTTTCAGGTAGACAGATTATGTTTGCTCAGAGAATTTGTTTCCCACTTCAGAGCCTGCTATCCTACACGGGGTGAAATTATGGTAAGGTTTGTGCTGACCACCTTGACAGCATCAGAGGAAATGGAAATGAGTTCCAAGATACTGCGTGTTTCTTTTAATTTTGGCATCAATACCAGTTACCTTAGCAACATTATTTTAATTAGACTACCCACAATATGAAATCCACACCATATACAGCATAAGTGTCACTGTCCATGAGCCACGTATTGCACTGTATAATCACTACTCTTCTTTGCTGTTCTACCACCTAACTCGTGCCCACACCCTGCCCACTCATGTGTGCTACACTTAACGCCCCATTTTACCTCTCTTTCCTCCCTTCCAAGCCATTCCCGTGTGTCTCTTTCCCTTTGGTAATCGTTAGTCTTCTCTTCAGTTAATGGAAGCTGCTACTGTCTTGTTCCTTCACTATTTTTCTATTTTTCTAATTCTCCAAAGTTCAGTGACATCAATTGCCACTTGACTTTCTCTTCGTGGCTTATTTCACTGAGAACAATACCCACTAGTTCCATGCGTGTTGCTGTAAATGGTAAGATTCGTTTTCTTCATATGGCTGAATAATATTCTACGTCTCATTTACTGTTAGACGTTAAGCTTGGCTTTTGTCAATACTTCCGTGATAAACACAGGGTTGCAATTTTCGTTTTTAAAATGGGCTGCTGCATTCTCTTTATATATTTATAGATTTGTTTTTTTATGTTTATCCATGTAGGCCTTTGCTGATTCATTAATTTTTAATCTAAAATTACATGAGAAACATTAATTTTACAAGACCCGCACTATAACCAAGATCAACCCAGTTACTTCCCTGAAGTCACTGTCCATTAGCATAGTAAGATACAGTAGATTCCATCTCCCCCAATCCACATTAATAATGCAAATCGTTATGCCTACCTTCTCCTTGCTTTCACATCTAACAACGCCACTATCTTCCCCTTGGTAACTGTTACTCCAGTCTTGTATTCTGTGAATCGGCTGATGTTTTGCTCCTTCAGTTTTATATTTTCGCTTCGTCTCCACGCCTGTGTTAAATCATTTGATATTTTTTTCTCTTCTTCACTTATTTCAGTGAGCATAATATGCTCTAGCGCCATCCATGTTGCAGCAAATGCTTGGATTTATTTTCTTGTGATGGCTGAGTAATATTCCTTTCTGTATATGTACCACATCTTCTGTACCCATTAATCTATTGATGTCCATTTAGCTCGGTTTCTTGGAATAGTACTCTCATTTACATAGGGATATATATGTCTTTATTAACTGGGCAGATTTATTGGTTTTATTGGATTTTTTATTAATTTGTTCTTTATTTACTTATTATTAATCTATACGTAAAAGGATAACATGATATTTTGTAGACTCCACCTGTCTCGAAGTTTTTCCCAATGCCCCACTGCAGTCACTTCCATCAACAGAGCAATGTACTGTCGATTCACTGCCTGTCTTCACGGTTTGGTTCAGCCCTTTCAATGCACCCACAAAAACATTATATATGCTAATCATAATGCATCCTTTCTCTCCCCACTGTTATCCCTTCATTCTATCATGTCCACATTAGTCATTTTCTCTTTGGTAACTGGTAGTTCATTCGTGGGCTCTGTGTGTCTGCCACTATTTTGCTCCTTCAGGACTTTCCTGCTTCTCTAACTGCACAGATTGGTCATATCATTTGATACTTGTCCTCCTGTCTTAATTCATTGAAAATATAACCCCATTTTTTATCCATGTTGTCGCAAATGGGAGGATTTTTTCTTCTTATGGGTGAAATGCAATTAATTGTTTATATATACCACTTCTTCTTTATCCATTCATCTTCTGATGGAGCTGGATCGGCTACTGTGAATTGTGCTGCGATAAACAAGGGAGTGCACATACCTTTTTTAAATGGGACTACTGCATTCTATCTACTGATCTATGCAACTTTGTTTTCCTCTATGTATCTATCATCTGACAATCTATCTTCTTGCTATCTCACATCTATCCTATTCATCATCTATCTCTATCATCTATCATCTATCTTAAACTCTAATCTCTGAACCCATCTGTGAATATTTCTTATTTCTCATAATTACACAATTACATGAGTAACATTGTTTTCTACAACTTTCATCACCAATATATCCCCAGATATCCCATTGCATTCACTATCCTCCAGTGCAGTAAAATAATGTAGAATCACTAGTCTTCTCTGTGACGAACAGTCCTCCACGTAACCCAACCCAACACTATGTACACTTATTCAATTGCACCGTTTTTAACCCCCTGTCCTACTTAACCCTCCACAAAAGCAAAACCGGCCCAGTCTCTTTCCTTTGGTAACCTCTAGTAAATTCTTCTCTTCAGCGTGGCTTCTTCAGTTTGGTTATTTCACTTTTTTTCTATTTTTTATTTCTCTGCTAGTGAGTGAAATCATTTACCATGTTTCTGACTCTCCATCTCTTACCTCACTGATCATAATTCTCTGCTATCTACATCCATGTTTTTGTAAATCGTAGGATTTGTTTTCCTCATATGGCTGAATAATATCCGTCTCCTCATCTTCTGGTGGTTACTGAACTTTGCTACTATTAATGCTGTGGTTATAAACATAGGTGAGCACATGTCTTGTTTAAACTGTGCTGCTGTATTTTGTTACTCTGTATTCATTTTATTGCATTTGTTCATTTAATAATATCTCATTAATATACAATTACATTAATAAAATTATGTGTGCTAGAACCCGCCCATCACAAAGAACCCCAGGATTCGCAATTACAGTCTCACCCCGTGCGCACAGTAAGATACTGTAGAATCCCTACCTCTATTCCCTGTTTTGTACAGCAATCCCCGGAATGCCCACCCACGCTACTCTTGGAAATCATATAGCACACTTTCTTTACTCCGCCCTCCGCCTCCATTCCCTCCTATCCAAAGCATACCCTTTCTCTATGTAAACTCCTAGTCCAATATTCAGTTCTGTGAATATGCTGATGTTATGCTTCTTCAGTATTTCTTGGTTCTACATCTCTGCAGATGGGTCAAGTCATTTGACACTTCTCTTTCTTCACCTCTTATTTCATGAGTACAGTGCAATCCAGATCCTTCCGACATGTTACAAATGTTAGCACTTTTTTTCTTCTTATGACTGATTAATATGCAACTGTCTAAATGTACCACAACATGTTTACACATTAATCTACTGATGGACACTTACCTGGGCTACGATGAATAGTGCTGATAAACCCGTGGATGTATATGCCTTTTTAAACTCGGCCCCTGAAGTGGATTTTTTGATGATTTTATTAATGATTTGTTGATTTATCATTAATCTACAATTACATGGCTAACGTATTTACTAGACGCAATTTACTACATTCCACCCAATCCCCCCCCACAGTCAATTCCATCACCATAGCAATGTACCGTAGAATCGCTAATTGTCTTCTCTGCTGGTCAGCACACCGCGTGCACCCATTCCCACTTTATACATGCTGACTAAAATGCACACTTTCTTCCTAACCTCCTTTCCCCTCCATTCCCAACCATCCGTCTCTGTCTCTTTCCTTTTGGTAACTGTGAATCCGTTCTTGTCTTCTGTGACACTGCTTTTTTTCTCCTTCTGTTTTTTCTTTGTTCTTATACTCCAATGATGAGTGACGTCATTTTTCCTATACATGTAGACCAGAAATAGTTATGTTTGCTAGGATGGTGCAGCTGTGCAACGCTGAGCTCTGCCCACCATCTGCTAGAGCGGTTTGCAGGAATAGCACTGTTGCCTGGAGAATCCATGATGTCACAGTGGGCTTCTTTCAGGTAGACAGATTATGTTTGCTCAGAGAATTTGTTTCCCACTTCAGAGCCTGCTATCCTACACGGGGTGAAATTATGGTAAGGTTTGTGCTGACCACCTTGACAGCATCAGAGGAAATGGAAATGAGTTCCAAGATACTGCGTGTTTCTTTTAATTTTGGCATCAATACCAGTTACCTTAGCAACATTATTTTAATTAGACTACCCACAATATGAAATCCACACCATATACAGCATAAGTGTCACTGTCCATGAGCCACGTATTGCACTGTATAATCACTACTCTTCTTTGCTGTTCTACCACCTAACTCGTGCCCACACCCTGCCCACTCATGTGTGCTACACTTAACGCCCCATTTTACCTCTCTTTCCTCCCTTCCAAGCCATTCCCGTGTGTCTCTTTCCCTTTGGTACTCGTTAGTCTTCTCTTCAGTTAATGGAAGCTGCTACTGTCTTGTTCCTTCACTATTTTTCTATTTTTCTAATTCTCCAAAGTTCAGTGACATCAATTGCCACTTGACTTTCTCTTCGTGGCTTATTTCACTGAGAACAATACCCACTAGTTCCATGCGTGTTGCTGTAAATGGTAAGATTCGTTTTCTTCATATGGCTGAATAATATTCTACGTCTCATTTACTGTTAGACGTTAAGCTTGGCTTTTGTCAATACTTCCGTGATAAACACAGGGTTGCAATTTTCGTTTTTAAAATGGGCTGCTGCATTCTCTTTATATATTTATAGATTTGTTTTTTTATGTTTATCCATGTAGGCCTTTGCTGATTCATTAATTTTTAATCTAAAATTACATGAGAAACATTAATTTTACAAGACCCGCTCTATAACCAAGATCAACCCAGTTACTTCCCTGAAGTCACTGTCCATTAGCATAGTAAGATACAGTAGATTCCATCTCCCCCAATCCACATTAATAATGCAAATCGTTATGCCTACCTTCTCCTTGCTTTCACATCTAACAACGCCACTATCTTCCCCTTGGTAACTGTTACTCCAGTCTTGTATTCTGTGAATCGGCTGATGTTTTGCTCCTTCAGTTTTATATTTTCGCTTCGTCTCCACGCCTGTGTTAAATCATTTGATATTTTTTTCTCTTCTTCACTTATTTCAGTGAGCATAATATGCTCTAGCGCCATCCATGTTGCAGCAAATGCTTGGATTTATTTTCTTGTGATGGCTGAGTAATATTCCTTTCTGTATATGTACCACATCTTCTGTACCCATTAATCTATTGATGTCCATTTAGCTCGGTTTCTTGGAATAGTACTCTCATTTACATAGGGATATATATGTCTTTATTAACTGGGCAGATTTATTGGTTTTATTGGATTTTTTATTAATTTGTTCTTTATTTACTTATTATTAATCTATACGTAAAAGGATAACATGATATTTTCTAGACTCCACCTGTCTCGAAGTTTTTCCCAATGCCCCACTGCAGTCACTTCCATCAACAGAGCAATGTACTGTCGATTCACTGCCTGTCTTCACGGTTTGGTTCAGCCCTTTCAATGCACCCACAAAAACATTATATATGCTAATCATAATGCATCCTTTCTCTCCCCACTGTTATCCCTTCATTCTATCATGTCCACATTAGTCATTTTCTCTTTGGTAACTGGTAGTTCATTCGTGGGCTCTGTGTGTCTGCCACTATTTTGCTCCTTCAGGACTTTCCTGCTTCTCTAACTGCACAGATTGGTCATATCATTTGATACTTGTCCTCCTGTCTTAATTCATTGAAAATATAACCCCATTTTTTATCCATGTTGTCGCAAATGGGAGGATTTTTTCTTCTTATGGGTGAAATGCAATTAATTGTTTATATATACCACTTCTTCTTTATCCATTCATCTTCTGATGGAGATGGATCGGCTACTGTGAATTGTGCTGCGATAAACAAGGGAGTGCACATACCTTTTTTAAATGGGACTACTGCATTCTATCTACTGATCTATGCAACTTTGTTTTCCTCTATGTATCTATCATCTGACAATCTATCTTCTTGCTATCTCACATCTATCCTATTCATCATCTATCTCTATCATCTATCATCTATCTTAAACTCTAATCTCTGAACATATCTGTGAATATTTCTTATTTCTCATAATTACACAATTACATGAGTAACATTGTTTTCTACAACTTTCATCACCAATATATCCCCAGATATCCCATTGCATTCACTATCCTCCAGTGCAGTAAAATAATGTAGAATCACTAGTCTTCTCTGTGACGAACAGTCCTCCACGTAACCCAACCCAACACTATGTACACTTATTCAATTGCACCGTTTTTAACCCCCTGTCCTACTTAACCCTCCACAAAAGCAAAACCGGCCCAGTCTCTTTCCTTTGGTAACCTCTAGTAAATTCTTCTCTTCAGCGTGGCTTCTTCAGTTTGGTTATTTCACTTTTTTTCTATTTTTTATTTCTCTGCTAGTGAGTGAAATCATTTACCATGTTTCTGACTCTCCATCTCTTACCTCACTGATCATAATTCTCTGCTATCTACATCCATGTTTTTGTAAATCGTAGGATTTGTTTTCCTCATATGGCTGAATAATATCCGTCTCCTCATCTTCTGGTGGTTACTGAACTTTGCTACTATTAATGCTGTGGTTATAAACATAGGTGAGCACATGTCTTGTTTAAACTGTGCTGCTGTATTTTGTTACTCTGTATTCATTTTATTGCATTTGTTCATTTAATAATATCTCATTAATATACAATTACATTAATAAAATTATGTGTGCTAGAACCCGCCCATCACAAAGAACCCCAGGATTCGCAATTACAGTCTCACCCCGTGCGCACAGTAAGATACTGTAGAATCCCTACCTCTATTCCCTGTTTTGTACAGCAATCCCCGGAATGCCCACCCACGCTACTCTTGGAAATCATATAGCACACTTTCTTTACTCCGCCCTCCGCCTCCATTCCCTCCTATCCAAAGCATACCCTTTCTCTATGTAAACTCCTAGTCCAATATTCAGTTCTGTGAATATGCTGATGTTATGCTTCTTCAGTATTTCTTGGTTCTACATCTCTGCAGATGGGTCAAGTCATTTGACACTTCTCTTTCTTCACCTCTTATTTCATGAGTACAGTGCAATCCAGATCCTTCCGACATGTTACAAATGTTAGCACTTTTTTTCTTCTTATGACTGATTAATATGCAACTGTCTAAATGTACCACAACATGTTTACACATTAATCTACTGATGGACACTTACCTGGGCTACGATGAATAGTGCTGATAAACCCGTGGATGTATATGCCTTTTTAAACTCGGCCCCTGAAGTGGATTTTTTGATGATTTTATTAATGATTTGTTGATTTATCATTAATCTACAATTACATGGCTAACGTATTTACTAGACGCAATTTACTACATTCCACCCAATCCCCCCCCACAGTCAATTCCATCACCATAGCAATGTACCGTAGAATCGCTAATTGTCTTCTCTGCTGGTCAGCACACCGCGTGCACCCATTCCCACTTTATACATGCTGACTAAAATGCACACTTTCTTCCTAACCTCCTTTCCCCTCCATTCCCAACCATCCGTCTCTGTCTCTTTCCTTTTGGTAACTGTGAATCCGTTCTTGTCTTCTGTGACACTGCTTTTTTTCTCCTTCTGTTTTTTCTTTGTTCTTATACTCCAATGATGAGTGACGTCATTTTACCTATACATGTAGACCAGAAATAGTTATGTTTGCTAGGATGGTGCAGCTGTGCAACGCTGAGCTCTGCCCACCATCTGCTAGTGCGGTTTGCAGGAATAGCACTGTTGCCTGGAGAATCCATGATGTCACAGTGGGCTTCTTTCAGGTAGACAGATTATGTTTGCTCAGAGAATTTGTTTCCCACTTCAGAGCCTGCTATCCTACACGGGGTGAAATTATGGTAAGGTTTGTGCTGACCACCTTGACAGCATCAGAGGAAATGGAAATGAGTTCCAAGATACTGCGTGTTTCTTTTAATTTTGGCATCAATACCAGTTACCTTAGCAACATTATTTTAATTAGACTACCCACAATATGAAATCCACACCATATACAGCATAAGTGTCACTGTCCATGAGCCACGTATTGCACTGTATAATCACTACTCTTCTTTGCTGTTCTACCACCTAACTCGTGCCCACACCCTGCCCACTCATGTGTGCTACACTTAACGCCCCATTTTACCTCTCTTTCCTCCCTTCCAAGCCATTCCCGTGTGTCTCTTTCCCTTTGGTAATCGTTAGTCTTCTCTTCAGTTAATGGAAGCTGCTACTGTCTTGTTCCTTCACTATTTTTCTATTTTTCTAATTCTCCAAAGTTCAGTGACATCAATTGCCACTTGACTTTCTCTTCGTGGCTTATTTCACTGAGAACAATACCCACTAGTTCCATGCGTGTTGCTGTAAATGGTAAGATTCGTTTTCTTCATATGGCTGAATAATATTCTACGTCTCATTTACTGTTAGACGTTAAGCTTGGCTTTTGTCAATACTTCCGTGATAAACACAGGGTTGCAATTTTCGTTTTTAAAATGGGCTGCTGCATTCTCTTTATATATTTATAGATTTGTTTTTTTATGTTTATCCATGTAGGCCTTTGCTGATTCATTAATTTTTAATCTAAAATTACATGAGAAACATTAATTTTACAAGACCCGCACTATAACCAAGATCAACCCAGTTACTTCCCTGAAGTCACTGTCCATTAGCATAGTAAGATACAGTAGATTCCATCTCCCCCAATCCACATTAATAATGCAAATCGTTATGCCTACCTTCTCCTTGCTTTCACATCTAACAACGCCACTATCTTCCCCTTGGTAACTGTTACTCCAGTCTTGTATTCTGTGAATCGGCTGATGTTTTGCTCCTTCAGTTTTATATTTTCGCTTCGTCTCCACGCCTGTGTTAAATCATTTGATATTTTTTTCTCTTCTTCACTTATTTCAGTGAGCATAATATGCTCTAGCGCCATCCATGTTGCAGCAAATGCTTGGATTTATTTTCTTGTGATGGCTGAGTAATATTCCTTTCTGTATATGTACCACATCTTCTGTACCCATTAATCTATTGATGTCCATTTAGCTCGGTTTCTTGGAATAGTACTCTCATTTACATAGGGATATATATGTCTTTATTAACTGGGCAGATTTATTGGTTTTATTGGATTTTTTATTAATTTGTTCTTTATTTACTTATTATTAATCTATACGTAAAAGGATAACATGATATTTTGTAGACTCCACCTGTCTCGAAGTTTTTCCCAATGCCCCACTGCAGTCACTTCCATCAACAGAGCAATGTACTGTCGATTCACTGCCTGTCTTCACGGTTTGGTTCAGCCCTTTCAATGCACCCACAAAAACATTATATATGCTAATCATAATGCATCCTTTCTCTCCCCACTGTTATCCCTTCATTCTATCATGTCCACATTAGTCATTTTCTCTTTGGTAACTGGTAGTTCATTCGTGGGCTCTGTGTGTCTGCCACTATTTTGCTCCTTCAGGACTTTCCTGCTTCTCTAACTGCACAGATTGGTCATATCATTTGATACTTGTCCTCCTGTCTTAATTCATTGAAAATATAACCCCATTTTTTATCCATGTTGTCGCAAATGGGAGGATTTTTTCTTCTTATGGGTGAAATGCAATTAATTGTTTATATATACCACTTCTTCTTTATCCATTCATCTTCTGATGGAGCTGGATCGGCTACTGTGAATTGTGCTGCGATAAACAAGGGAGTGCACATACCTTTTTTAAATGGGACTACTGCATTCTATCTACTGATCTATGCAACTTTGTTTTCCTCTATGTATCTATCATCTGACAATCTATCTTCTTGCTATCTCACATCTATCCTATTCATCATCTATCTCTATCATCTATCATCTATCTTAAACTCTAATCTCTGAACCCATCTGTGAATATTTCTTATTTCTCATAATTACACAATTACATGAGTAACATTGTTTTCTACAACTTTCATCACCAATATATCCCCAGATATCCCATTGCATTCACTATCCTCCAGTGCAGTAAAATAATGTAGAATCACTAGTCTTCTCTGTGACGAACAGTCCTCCACGTAACCCAACCCAACACTATGTACACTTATTCAATTGCACCGTTTTTAACCCCCTGTCCTACTTAACCCTCCACAAAAGCAAAACCGGCCCAGTCTCTTTCCTTTGGTAACCTCTAGTAAATTCTTCTCTTCAGCGTGGCTTCTTCAGTTTGGTTATTTCACTTTTTTTCTATTTTTTATTTCTCTGCTAGTGAGTGAAATCATTTACCATGTTTCTGACTCTCCATCTCTTACCTCACTGATCATAATTCTCTGCTATCTACATCCATGTTTTTGTAAATCGTAGGATTTGTTTTCCTCATATGGCTGAATAATATCCGTCTCCTCATCTTCTGGTGGTTACTGAACTTTGCTACTATTAATGCTGTGGTTATAAACATAGGTGAGCACATGTCTTGTTTAAACTGTGCTGCTGTATTTTGTTACTCTGTATTCATTTTATTGCATTTGTTCATTTAATAATATCTCATTAATATACAATTACATTAATAAAATTATGTGTGCTAGAACCCGCCCATCACAAAGAACCCCAGGATTCGCAATTACAGTCTCACCCCGTGCGCACAGTAAGATACTGTAGAATCCCTACCTCTATTCCCTGTTTTGTACAGCAATCCCCGGAATGCCCACCCACGCTACTCTTGGAAATCATATAGCACACTTTCTTTACTCCGCCCTCCGCCTCCATTCCCTCCTATCCAAAGCATACCCTTTCTCTATGTAAACTCCTAGTCCAATATTCAGTTCTGTGAATATGCTGATGTTATGCTTCTTCAGTATTTCTTGGTTCTACATCTCTGCAGATGGGTCAAGTCATTTGACACTTCTCTTTCTTCACCTCTTATTTCATGAGTACAGTGCAATCCAGATCCTTCCGACATGTTACAAATGTTAGCACTTTTTTTCTTCTTATGACTGATTAATATGCAACTGTCTAAATGTACCACAACATGTTTACACATTAATCTACTGATGGACACTTACCTGGGCTACGATGAATAGTGCTGATAAACCCGTGGATGTATATGCCTTTTTAAACTCGGCCCCTGAAGTGGATTTTTTGATGATTTTATTAATGATTTGTTGATTTATCATTAATCTACAATTACATGGCTAACGTATTTACTAGACGCAATTTACTACATTCCACCCAATCCCCCCCCACAGTCAATTCCATCACCATAGCAATGTACCGTAGAATCGCTAATTGTCTTCTCTGCTGGTCAGCACACCGCGTGCACCCATTCCCACTTTATACATGCTGACTAAAATGCACACTTTCTTCCTAACCTCCTTTCCCCTCCATTCCCAACCATCCGTCTCTGTCTCTTTCCTTTTGGTAACTGTGAATCCGTTCTTGTCTTCTGTGACACTGCTTTTTTTCTCCTTCTGTTTTTTCTTTGTTCTTATACTCCAATGATGAGTGACGTCATTTTTCCTATACATGTAGACCAGAAATAGTTATGTTTGCTAGGATGGTGCAGCTGTGCAACGCTGAGCTCTGCCCACCATCTGCTAGAGCGGTTTGCAGGAATAGCACTGTTGCCTGGAGAATCCATGATGTCACAGTGGGCTTCTTTCAGGTAGACAGATTATGTTTGCTCAGAGAATTTGTTTCCCACTTCAGAGCCTGCTATCCTACACGGGGTGAAATTATGGTAAGGTTTGTGCTGACCACCTTGACAGCATCAGAGGAAATGGAAATGAGTTCCAAGATACTGCGTGTTTCTTTTAATTTTGGCATCAATACCAGTTACCTTAGCAACATTATTTTAATTAGACTACCCACAATATGAAATCCACACCATATACAGCATAAGTGTCACTGTCCATGAGCCACGTATTGCACTGTATAATCACTACTCTTCTTTGCTGTTCTACCACCTAACTCGTGCCCACACCCTGCCCACTCATGTGTGCTACACTTAACGCCCCATTTTACCTCTCTTTCCTCCCTTCCAAGCCATTCCCGTGTGTCTCTTTCCCTTTGGTACTCGTTAGTCTTCTCTTCAGTTAATGGAAGCTGCTACTGTCTTGTTCCTTCACTATTTTTCTATTTTTCTAATTCTCCAAAGTTCAGTGACATCAATTGCCACTTGACTTTCTCTTCGTGGCTTATTTCACTGAGAACAATACCCACTAGTTCCATGCGTGTTGCTGTAAATGGTAAGATTCGTTTTCTTCATATGGCTGAATAATATTCTACGTCTCATTTACTGTTAGACGTTAAGCTTGGCTTTTGTCAATACTTCCGTGATAAACACAGGGTTGCAATTTTCGTTTTTAAAATGGGCTGCTGCATTCTCTTTATATATTTATAGATTTGTTTTTTTATGTTTATCCATGTAGGCCTTTGCTGATTCATTAATTTTTAATCTAAAATTACATGAGAAACATTAATTTTACAAGACCCGCTCTATAACCAAGATCAACCCAGTTACTTCCCTGAAGTCACTGTCCATTAGCATAGTAAGATACAGTAGATTCCATCTCCCCCAATCCACATTAATAATGCAAATCGTTATGCCTACCTTCTCCTTGCTTTCACATCTAACAACGCCACTATCTTCCCCTTGGTAACTGTTACTCCAGTCTTGTATTCTGTGAATCGGCTGATGTTTTGCTCCTTCAGTTTTATATTTTCGCTTCGTCTCCACGCCTGTGTTAAATCATTTGATATTTTTTTCTCTTCTTCACTTATTTCAGTGAGCATAATATGCTCTAGCGCCATCCATGTTGCAGCAAATGCTTGGATTTATTTTCTTGTGATGGCTGAGTAATATTCCTTTCTGTATATGTACCACATCTTCTGTACCCATTAATCTATTGATGTCCATTTAGCTCGGTTTCTTGGAATAGTACTCTCATTTACATAGGGATATATATGTCTTTATTAACTGGGCAGATTTATTGGTTTTATTGGATTTTTTATTAATTTGTTCTTTATTTACTTATTATTAATCTATACGTAAAAGGATAACATGATATTTTCTAGACTCCACCTGTCTCGAAGTTTTTCCCAATGCCCCACTGCAGTCACTTCCATCAACAGAGCAATGTACTGTCGATTCACTGCCTGTCTTCACGGTTTGGTTCAGCCCTTTCAATGCACCCACAAAAACATTATATATGCTAATCATAATGCATCCTTTCTCTCCCCACTGTTATCCCTTCATTCTATCATGTCCACATTAGTCATTTTCTCTTTGGTAACTGGTAGTTCATTCGTGGGCTCTGTGTGTCTGCCACTATTTTGCTCCTTCAGGACTTTCCTGCTTCTCTAACTGCACAGATTGGTCATATCATTTGATACTTGTCCTCCTGTCTTAATTCATTGAAAATATAACCCCATTTTTTATCCATGTTGTCGCAAATGGGAGGATTTTTTCTTCTTATGGGTGAAATGCAATTAATTGTTTATATATACCACTTCTTCTTTATCCATTCATCTTCTGATGGAGATGGATCGGCTACTGTGAATTGTGCTGCGATAAACAAGGGAGTGCACATACCTTTTTTAAATGGGACTACTGCATTCTATCTACTGATCTATGCAACTTTGTTTTCCTCTATGTATCTATCATCTGACAATCTATCTTCTTGCTATCTCACATCTATCCTATTCATCATCTATCTCTATCATCTATCATCTATCTTAAACTCTAATCTCTGAACATATCTGTGAATATTTCTTATTTCTCATAATTACACAATTACATGAGTAACATTGTTTTCTACAACTTTCATCACCAATATATCCCCAGATATCCCATTGCATTCACTATCCTCCAGTGCAGTAAAATAATGTAGAATCACTAGTCTTCTCTGTGACGAACAGTCCTCCACGTAACCCAACCCAACACTATGTACACTTATTCAATTGCACCGTTTTTAACCCCCTGTCCTACTTAACCCTCCACAAAAGCAAAACCGGCCCAGTCTCTTTCCTTTGGTAACCTCTAGTAAATTCTTCTCTTCAGCGTGGCTTCTTCAGTTTGGTTATTTCACTTTTTTTCTATTTTTTATTTCTCTGCTAGTGAGTGAAATCATTTACCATGTTTCTGACTCTCCATCTGTTACCTCACTGATCATAATTCTCTGCTATCTACATCCATGTTTTTGTAAATCGTAGGATTTGTTTTCCTCATATGGCTGAATAATATCCGTCTCCTCATCTTCTGGTGGTTACTGAACTTTGCTACTATTAATGCTGTGGTTATAAACATAGGTGAGCACATGTCTTGTTTAAACTGTGCTGCTGTATTTTGTTACTCTGTATTCATTTTATTGCATTTGTTCATTTAATAATATCTCATTAATATACAATTACATTAATAAAATTATGTGTGCTAGAACCCGCCCATCACAAAGAACCCCAGGATTCGCAATTACAGTCTCACCCCGTGCGCACAGTAAGATACTGTAGAATCCCTACCTCTATTCCCTGTTTTGTACAGCAATCCCCGGAATGCCCACCCACGCTACTCTTGGAAATCATATAGCACACTTTCTTTACTCCGCCCTCCGCCTCCATTCCCTCCTATCCAAAGCATACCCTTTCTCTATGTAAACTCCTAGTCCAATATTCAGTTCTGTGAATATGCTGATGTTATGCTTCTTCAGTATTTCTTGGTTCTACATCTCTGCAGATGGGTCAAGTCATTTGACACTTCTCTTTCTTCACCTCTTATTTCATGAGTACAGTGCAATCCAGATCCTTCCGACATGTTACAAATGTTAGCACTTTTTTTCTTCTTATGACTGATTAATATGCAACTGTCTAAATGTACCACAACATGTTTACACATTAATCTACTGATGGACACTTACCTGGGCTACGATGAATAGTGCTGATAAACCCGTGGATGTATATGCCTTTTTAAACTCGGCCCCTGAAGTGGATTTTTTGATGATTTTATTAATGATTTGTTGATTTATCATTAATCTACAATTACATGGCTAACGTATTTACTAGACGCAATTTACTACATTCCACCCAATCCCCCCCCACAGTCAATTCCATCACCATAGCAATGTACCGTAGAATCGCTAATTGTCTTCTCTGCTGGTCAGCACACCGCGTGCACCCATTCCCACTTTATACATGCTGACTAAAATGCACACTTTCTTCCTAACCTCCTTTCCCCTCCATTCCCAACCATCCGTCTCTGTCTCTTTCCTTTTGGTAACTGTGAATCCGTTCTTGTCTTCTGTGACACTGCTTTTTTTCTCCTTCTGTTTTTTCTTTGTTCTTATACTCCAATGATGAGTGACGTCATTTTACCTATACATGTAGACCAGAAATAGTTATGTTTGCTAGGATGGTGCAGCTGTGCAACGCTGAGCTCTGCCCACCATCTGCTAGTGCGGTTTGCAGGAATAGCACTGTTGCCTGGAGAATCCATGATGTCACAGTGGGCTTCTTTCAGGTAGACAGATTATGTTTGCTCAGAGAATTTGTTTCCCACTTCAGAGCCTGCTATCCTACACGGGGTGAAATTATGGTAAGGTTTGTGCTGACCACCTTGACAGCATCAGAGGAAATGGAAATGAGTTCCAAGATACTGCGTGTTTCTTTTAATTTTGGCATCAATACCAGTTACCTTAGCAACATTATTTTAATTAGACTACCCACAATATGAAATCCACACCATATACAGCATAAGTGTCACTGTCCATGAGCCACGTATTGCACTGTATAATCACTACTCTTCTTTGCTGTTCTACCACCTAACTCGTGCCCACACCCTGCCCACTCATGTGTGCTACACTTAACGCCCCATTTTACCTCTCTTTCCTCCCTTCCAAGCCATTCCCGTGTGTCTCTTTCCCTTTGGTAATCGTTAGTCTTCTCTTCAGTTAATGGAAGCTGCTACTGTCTTGTTCCTTCACTATTTTTCTATTTTTCTAATTCTCCAAAGTTCAGTGACATCAATTGCCACTTGACTTTCTCTTCGTGGCTTATTTCACTGAGAACAATACCCACTAGTTCCATGCGTGTTGCTGTAAATGGTAAGATTCGTTTTCTTCATATGGCTGAATAATATTCTACGTCTCATTTACTGTTAGACGTTAAGCTTGGCTTTTGTCAATACTTCCGTGATAAACACAGGGTTGCAATTTTCGTTTTTAAAATGGGCTGCTGCATTCTCTTTATATATTTATAGATTTGTTTTTTTATGTTTATCCATGTAGGCCTTTGCTGATTCATTAATTTTTAATCTAAAATTACATGAGAAACATTAATTTTACAAGACCCGCACTATAACCAAGATCAACCCAGTTACTTCCCTGAAGTCACTGTCCATTAGCATAGTAAGATACAGTAGATTCCATCTCCCCCAATCCACATTAATAATGCAAATCGTTATGCCTACCTTCTCCTTGCTTTCACATCTAACAACGCCACTATCTTCCCCTTGGTAACTGTTACTCCAGTCTTGTATTCTGTGAATCGGCTGATGTTTTGCTCCTTCAGTTTTATATTTTCGCTTCGTCTCCACGCGTGTGTTAAATCATTTGATATTTTTTTCTCTTCTTCACTTATTTCAGTGAGCATAATATGCTCTAGCGCCATCCATGTTGCAGCAAATGCTTGGATTTATTTTCTTGTGATGGCTGAGTAATATTCCTTTCTGTATATGTACCACATCTTCTGTACCCATTAATCTATTGATGTCCATTTAGCTCGGTTTCTTGGAATAGTACTCTCATTTACATAGGGATATATATGTCTTTATTAACTGGGCAGATTTATTGGTTTTATTGGATTTTTTATTAATTTGTTCTTTATTTACTTATTATTAATCTATACGTAAAAGGATAACATGATATTTTCTAGACTCCACCTGTCTCGAAGTTTTTCCCAATGCCCCACTGCAGTCACTTCCATCAACAGAGCAATGTACTGTCGATTCACTGCCTGTCTTCACGGTTTGGTTCAGCCCTTTCAATGCACCCACAAAAACATTATATATGCTAATCATAATGCATCCTTTCTCTCCCCACTGTTATCCCTTCATTCTATCATGTCCACATTAGTCATTTTCTCTTTGGTAACTGGTAGTTCATTCGTGGGCTCTGTGTGTCTGCCACTATTTTGCTCCTTCAGGACTTTCCTGCTTCTCTAACTGCACAGATTGGTCATATCATTTGATACTTGTCCTCCTGTCTTAATTCATTGAAAATATAACCCCATTTTTTATCCATGTTGTCGCAAATGGGAGGATTTTTTCTTCTTATGGGTGAAATGCAATTAATTGTTTATATATACCACTTCTTCTTTATCCATTCATCTTCTGATGGAGATGGATCGGCTACTGTGAATTGTGCTGCGATAAACAAGGGAGTGCACATACCTTTTTTAAATGGGACTACTGCATTCTATCTACTGATCTATGCAACTTTGTTTTCCTCTATGTATCTATCATCTGACAATCTATCTTCTTGCTATCTCACATCTATCCTATTCATCATCTATCTCTATCATCTATCATCTATCTTAAACTCTAATCTCTGAACATATCTGTGAATATTTCTTATTTCTCATAATTACACAATTACATGAGTAACATTGTTTTCTACAACTTTCATCACCAATATATCCCCAGATATCCCATTGCATTCACTATCCTCCAGTGCAGTAAAATAATGTAGAATCACTAGTCTTCTCTGTGACGAACAGTCCTCCACGTAACCCAACCCAACACTATGTACACTTATTCAATTGCACCGTTTTTAACCCCCTGTCCTACTTAACCCTCCACAAAAGCAAAACCGGCCCAGTCTCTTTCCTTTGGTAACCTCTAGTAAATTCTTCTCTTCAGCGTGGCTTCTTCAGTTTGGTTATTTCACTTTTTTTCTATTTTTTATTTCTCTGCTAGTGAGTGAAATCATTTACCATGTTTCTGACTCTCCAACTGTTACCTCACTGATCATAATTCTCTGCTATCTACATCCATGTTTTTGTAAATCGTAGGATTTGTTTTCCTCATATGGCTGAATAATATCCGTCTCCTCATCTTCTGGTGGTTACTGAACTTTGCTACTATTAATGCTGTGGTTATAAACATAGGTGAGCACATGTCTTGTTTAAACTGTGCTGCTGTATTTTGTTACTCTGTATTCATTTTATTGCATTTGTTCATTTAATAATATCTCATTAATATACAATTACATTAATAAAATTATGTGTGCTAGAACCCGCCCATCACAAAGAACCCCAGGATTCGCAATTACAGTCTCACCCCGTGCGCACAGTAAGATACTGTAGAATCCCTACCTCTATTCCCTGTTTTGTACAGCAATCCCCGGAATGCCCACCCACGCTACTCTTGGAAATCATATAGCACACTTTCTTTACTCCGCCCTCCGCCTCCATTCCCTCCTATCCAAAGCATACCCTTTCTCTATGTAAACTCCTAGTCCAATATTCAGTTCTGTGAATATGCTGATGTTATGCTTCTTCAGTATTTCTTGGTTCTACATCTCTGCAGATGGGTCAAGTCATTTGACACTTCTCTTTCTTCACCTCTTATTTCATGAGTACAGTGCAATCCAGATCCTTCCGACATGTTACAAATGTTAGCACTTTTTTTCTTCTTATGACTGATTAATATGCAACTGTCTAAATGTACCACAACATGTTTACACATTAATCTACTGATGGACACTTACCTGGGCTACGATGAATAGTGCTGATAAACCCGTGGATGTATATGCCTTTTTAAACTCGGCCCCTGAAGTGGATTTTTTGATGATTTTATTAATGATTTGTTGATTTATCATTAATCTACAATTACATGGCTAACGTATTTACTAGACGCAATTTACTACATTCCACCCAATCCCCCCCCACAGTCAATTCCATCACCATAGCAATGTACCGTAGAATCGCTAATTGTCTTCTCTGCTGGTCAGCACACCGCGTGCACCCATTCCCACTTTATACATGCTGACTAAAATGCACACTTTCTTCCTAACCTCCTTTCCCCTCCATTCCCAACCATCCGTCTCTGTCTCTTTCCTTTTGGTAACTGTGAATCCGTTCTTGTCTTCTGTGACACTGCTTTTTTTCTCCTTCTGTTTTTTCTTTGTTCTTATACTCCAATGATGAGTGACGTCATTTTACCTATACATGTAGACCAGAAATAGTTATGTTTGCTAGGATGGTGCAGCTGTGCAACGCTGAGCTCTGCCCACCATCTGCTAGTGCGGTTTGCAGGAATAGCACTGTTGCCTGGAGAATCCATGATGTCACAGTGGGCTTCTTTCAGGTAGACAGATTATGTTTGCTCAGAGAATTTGTTTCCCACTTCAGAGCCTGCTATCCTACACGGGGTGAAATTATGGTAAGGTTTGTGCTGACCACCTTGACAGCATCAGAGGAAATGGAAATGAGTTCCAAGATACTGCGTGTTTCTTTTAATTTTGGCATCAATACCAGTTACCTTAGCAACATTATTTTAATTAGACTACCCACAATATGAAATCCACACCATATACAGCATAAGTGTCACTGTCCATGAGCCACGTATTGCACTGTATAATCACTACTGTTCTTTGCTGTTCTACCACCTAACTCGTGCCCACACCCTGCCCACTCATGTGTGCTACACTTAACGCCCCATTTTACCTCTCTTTCCTCCCTTCCAAGCCATTCCCGTGTGTCTCTTTCCCTTTGGTAATCGTTAGTCTTCTCTTCAGTTAATGGAAGCTGCTACTGTCTTGTTCCTTCACTATTTTTCTATTTTTCTAATTCTCCAAAGTTCAGTGACATCAATTGCCACTTGACTTTCTCTTCGTGGCTTATTTCACTGAGAACAATACCCACTAGTTCCATGCGTGTTGCTGTAAATGGTAAGATTCGTTTTCTTCATATGGCTGAATAATATTCTACGTCTCATTTACTGTTAGACGTTAAGCTTGGCTTTTGTCAATACTTCCGTGATAAACACAGGGTTGCAATTTTCGTTTTTAAAATGGGCTGCTGCATTCTCTTTATATATTTATAGATTTGTTTTTTTATGTTTATCCATGTAGGCCTTTGCTGATTCATTAATTTTTAATCTAAAATTACATGAGAAACATTAATTTTACAAGACCCGCACTATAACCAAGATCAACCCAGTTACTTCCCTGAAGTCACTGTCCATTAGCATAGTAAGATACAGTAGATTCCATCTCCCCCAATCCACATTAATAATGCAAATCGTTATGCCTACCTTCTCCTTGCTTTCACATCTAACAACGCCACTATCTTCCCCTTGGTAACTGTTACTCCAGTCTTGTATTCTGTGAATCGGCTGATGTTTTGCTCCTTCAGTTTTATATTTTCGCTTCGTCTCCACGCGTGTGTTAAATCATTTGATATTTTTTTCTCTTCTTCACTTATTTCAGTGAGCATAATATGCTCTAGCGCCATCCATGTTGCAGCAAATGCTTGGATTTATTTTCTTGTGATGGCTGAGTAATATTCCTTTCTGTATATGTACCACATCTTCTGTACCCATTAATCTATTGATGTCCATTTAGCTCGGTTTCTTGGAATAGTACTCTCATTTACATAGGGATATATATGTCTTTATTAACTGGGCAGATTTATTGGTTTTATTGGATTTTTTATTAATTTGTTCTTTATTTACTTATTATTAATCTATACGTAAAAGGATAACATGATATTTTCTAGACTCCACCTGTCTCGAAGTTTTTCCCAATGCCCCACTGCAGTCACTTCCATCAACAGAGCAATGTACTGTCGATTCACTGCCTGTCTTCACGGTTTGGTTCAGCCCTTTCAATGCACCCACAAAAACATTATATATGCTAATCATAATGCATTCTTTCTCTCCCCACTGTTATCCCTTCATTCTATCATGTCCACATTAGTCATTTTCTCTTTGGTAACTGGTAGTTCATTCGTGGGCTCTGTGTGTCTGCCACTATTTTGCTCCTTCAGGACTTTCCTGCTTCTCTAACTGCACAGATTGGTCATATCATTTGATACTTGTCCTCCTGTCTTAATTCATTGAAAATATAACCCCATTTTTTATCCATGTTGTCGCAAATGGGAGGATTTTTTTCTTCTTATGGGTGAAATGCAATTAATTGTTTATATATACCACTTCTTCTTTATCCATTCATCTTCTGATGGAGATGGATCGGCTACTGTGAATTGTGCTGCGATAAACAAGGGAGTGCACATACCTTTTTTAAATGGGACTACTGCATTCTATCTACTGATCTATGCAACTTTGTTTTCCTCTATGTATCTATCATCTGACAATCTATCTTCTTGCTATCTCACATCTATCCTATTCATCATCTATCTCTATCATCTATCATCTATCTTAAACTCTAATCTCTGAACCCATCTGTGAATATTTCTTATTTCTCATAATTACACAATTACATGAGTAACATTGTTTTCTACAACTTTCATCACCAATATATCCCCAGATATCCCATTGCATTCACTATCCTCCAGTGCAGTAAAATAATGTAGAATCACTAGTCTTCTCTGTGACGAACAGTCCTCCACGTAACCCAACCCAACACTATGTACACTTATTCAATTGCACCGTTTTTAACCCCCTGTCCTACTTAACCCTCCACAAAAGCAAAACCGGCCCAGTCTCTTTCCTTTGGTAACCTCTAGTAAATTCTTCTCTTCAGCGTGGCTTCTTCAGTTTGGTTATTTCACTTTTTTTCTATTTTTTATTTCTCTGCTAGTGAGTGAAATCATTTACCATGTTTCTGACTCTCCATCTCTTACCTCACTGATCATAATTCTCTGCTATCTACATCCATGTTTTTGTAAATCGTAGGATTTGTTTTCCTCATATGGCTGAATAATATCCGTCTCCTCATCTTCTGGTGGTTACTGAACTTTGCTACTATTAATGCTGTGGTTATAAACATAGGTGAGCACATGTCTTGTTTAAACTGTGCTGCTGTATTTTGTTACTCTGTATTCATTTTATTGCCTTTGTTCATTTAATAATATCTCTTTAATATACAATTACATTAATAAAATTATGTGTGCTAGAACCCGCCCATCACAAAGAACCCCAGGATTCGCAATTACAGTCTCACCCCGTGCGCACAGTAAGATACTGTAGAATCCCTACCTCTATTCCCTGTTTTGTACAGCAATCCCCGGAATGCCCACCCACGCTACTCTTGGAAATCATATAGCACACTTTCTTTACTCCGCCCTCCGCCTCCATTCCCTCCTATCCAAAGCATACCCTTTCTCTATGTAAACTCCTAGTCCAATATTCAGTTCTGTGAATATGCTGATGTTATGCTTCTTCAGTATTTCTTGGTTCTACATCTCTGCAGATGGGTCAAGTCATTTGACACTTCTCTTTCTTCACCTCTTATTTCATGAGTACAGTGCAATCCAGATCCTTCCGACATGTTACAAATGTTAGCACTTTTTTTCTTCTTATGACTGATTAATATGCAACTGTCTAAATGTACCACAACATGTTTACACATTAATCTACTGATGGACACTTACCTGGGCTACGATGAATAGTGCTGATAAACCCGTGGATGTATATGCCTTTTTAAACTCGGCCCCTGAAGTGGATTTTTTGATGATTTTATTAATGATTTGTTGATTTATCATTAATCTACAATTACATGGCTAACGTATTTACTAGACGCAATTTACTACATTCCACCCAATCCCCCCCCACAGTCAATTCCATCACCATAGCAATGTACCGTAGAATCGCTAATTGTCTTCTCTGCTGGTCAGCACACCGCGTGCACCCATTCCCACTTTATACATGCTGACTAAAATGCACACTTTCTTCCTAACCTCCTTTCCCCTCCATTCCCAACCATCCGTCTCTGTCTCTTTCCTTTTGGTAACTGTGAATCCGTTCTTGTCTTCTGTGACACTGCTTTTTTTCTCCTTCTGTTTTTTCTTTGTTCTTATACTCCAATGATGAGTGACGTCATTTTACCTATACATGTAGACCAGAAATAGTTATGTTTGCTAGGATGGTGCAGCTGTGCAACGCTGAGCTCTGCCCACCATCTGCTAGTGCGGTTTGCAGGAATAGCACTGTTGCCTGGAGAGTCCATGATGTCACAGTGGGCTTCTTTCAGGTAGACAGATTATGTTTGCTCAGAGAATTTGTTTCCCACTTCAGAGCCTGCTATCCTACACGGGGTGAAATTATGGTAAGGTTTGTGCTGACCACCTTGACAGCATCAGAGGAAATGGAAATGAGTTCCAAGATACTGCGTGTTTCTTTTAATTTTGGCATCAATACCAGTTACCTTAGCAACATTATTTTAATTAGACTACCCACAATATGAAATCCACACCATATACAGCATAAGTGTCACTGTCCATGAGCCACGTATTGCACTGTATAATCACTACTCTTCTTTGCTGTTCTACCACCTAACTCGTGCCCACACCCTGCCCACTCATGTGTGCTACACTTAACGCCCCATTTTACCTCTCTTTCCTCCCTTCCAAGCCATTCCCGTGTGTCTCTTTCCCTTTGGTAATCGTTAGTCTTCTCTTCAGTTAATGGAAGCTGCTACTGTCTTGTTCCTTCACTATTTTTCTATTTTTCTAATTCTCCAAAGTTCAGTGACATCAATTGCCACTTGACTTTCTCTTCGTGGCTTATTTCACTGAGAACAATACCCACTAGTTCCATGCGTGTTGCTGTAAATGGTAAGATTCGTTTTCTTCATATGGCTGAATAATATTCTACGTCTCATTTACTGTTAGACGTTAAGCTTGGCTTTTGTCAATACTTCCGTGATAAACACAGGGTTGCAATTTTCGTTTTTAAAATGGGCTGCTGCATTCTCTTTATATATTTATAGATTTGTTTTTTTATGTTTATCCATGTAGGCCTTTGCTGATTCATTAATTTTTAATCTAAAATTACATGAGAAACATTAATTTTACAAGACCCGCACTATAACCAAGATCAACCCAGTTACTTCCCTGAAGTCACTGTCCATTAGCATAGTAAGATACAGTAGATTCCATCTCCCCCAATCCACATTAATAATGCAAATCGTTATGCCTACCTTCTCCTTGCTTTCACATCTAACAACGCCACTATCTTCCCCTTGGTAACTGTTACTCCAGTCTTGTATTCTGTGAATCGGCTGATGTTTTGCTCCTTCAGTTTTATATTTTCGCTTCGTCTCCACGCGTGTGTTAAATCATTTGATATTTTTTTCTCTTCTTCACTTATTTCAGTGAGCATAATATGCTCTAGCGCCATCCATGTTGCAGCAAATGCTTGGATTTATTTTCTTGTGATGGCTGAGTAATATTCCTTTCTGTATATGTACCACATCTTCTGTACCCATTAATCTATTGATGTCCATTTAGCTCGGTTTCTTGGAATAGTACTCTCATTTACATAGGGATATATATGTCTTTATTAACTGGGCAGATTTATTGGTTTTATTGGATTTTTTATTAATTTGTTCTTTATTTACTTATTATTAATCTATACGTAAAAGGATAACATGATATTTTCTAGACTCCACCTGTCTCGAAGTTTTTCCCAATGCCCCACTGCAGTCACTTCCATCAACAGAGCAATGTACTGTCGATTCACTGCCTGTCTTCACGGTTTGGTTCAGCCCTTTCAATGCACCCACAAAAACATTATATATGCTAATCATAATGCATCCTTTCTCTCCCCACTGTTATCCCTTCATTCTATCATGTCCACATTAGTCATTTTCTCTTTGGTAACTGGTAGTTCATTCGTGGGCTCTGTGTGTCTGCCACTATTTTGCTCCTTCAGGACTTTCCTGCTTCTCTAACTGCACAGATTGGTCATATCATTTGATACTTGTCCTCCTGTCTTAATTCATTGAAAATATAACCCCATTTTTTATCCATGTTGTCGCAAATGGGAGTATTTTTTTCTTCTTATAGGTGAAATGCAATTAATTGTTTATATATACCACTTCTTCTTTATCCATTCATCTTCTGATGGAGATGGATCAGCTACTGTGAATTGTGCTGCGATAAACAAGGGAGTGCACATACCTTTTTTAAATGGGACTACTGCATTCTATCTACTGATCTATGCAACTTTGTTTTCCTCTATGTATCTATCATCTGACAATCTATCTTCTTGCTATCTCACATCTATCCTATTCATCATCTATCTCTATCATCTATCATCTATCTTAAACTCTAATCTCTGAACCCATCTGTGAATATTTCTTATTTCTCATAATTACACAATTACATGAGTAACATTGTTTTCTACAACTTTCATCACCAATATATCCCCAGATATCCCATTGCATTCACTATCCTCCAGTGCAGTAAAATAATGTAGAATCACTAGTCTTCTCTGTGACGAACAGTCCTCCACGTAACCCAACCCAACACTATGTACACTTATTCAATTGCACCGTTTTTAACCCCCTGTCCTACTTAACCCTCCACAAAAGCAAAACCGGCCCAGTCTCTTTCCTTTGGTAACCTCTAGTAAATTCTTCTCTTCAGCGTGGCTTCTTCAGTTTGGTTATTTCACTTTTTTTCTATTTTTTATTTCTCTGCTAGTGAGTGAGATCATTTACCATGTTTCTGACTCTCCATCTCTTACCTCACTGATCATAATTCTCTGCTATCTACATCCATGTTTTTGTAAATCGTAGGATTTGTTTTCCTCATATGGCTGAATAATATCCGTCTCCTCATCTTCTGGTGGTTACTGAACTTTGCTACTATTAATGCTGTGGTTATAAACATAGGTGAGCACATGTCTTGTTTAAACTGTGCTGCTGTATTTTGTTACTCTGTATTCATTTTATTGCCTTTGTTCATTTAATAATATCTCTTTAATATACAATTACATTAATAAAATTATGTGTGCTAGAACCCGCCCATCACAAAGAACCCCAGGATTCGCAATTACAGTCTCACCCCGTGCGCACAGTAAGATACTGTAGAATCCCTACCTCTATTCCCTGTTTTGTACAGCAATCCCCGGAATGCCCACCCACGCTACTCTTGGAAATCATATAGCACACTTTCTTTACTCCGCCCTCCGCCTCCATTCCCTCCTATCCAAAGCATACCCTTTCTCTATGTAAACTCCTAGTCCAATATTCAGTTCTGTGAATATGCTGATGTTATGCTTCTTCAGTATTTCTTGGTTCTACATCTCTGCAGATGGGTCAAGTCATTTGACACTTCTCTTTCTTCACCTCTTATTTCATGAGTACAGTGCAATCCAGATCCTTCCGACATGTTACAAATGTTAGCACTTTTTTTCTTCTTATGACTGATTAATATGCAACTGTCTAAATGTACCACAACATGTTTACACATTAATCTACTGATGGACACTTACCTGGGCTACGATGAATAGTGCTGATAAACCCGTGGATGTATATGCCTTTTTAAACTCGGCCCCTGAAGTGGATTTTTTGATGATTTTATTAATGATTTGTTGATTTATCATTAATCTACAATTACATGGCTAACGTATTTACTAGACGCAATTTACTACATTCCACCCAATCCCCCCCCACAGTCAATTCCATCACCATAGCAATGTACCGTAGAATCGCTAATTGTCTTCTCTGCTGGTCAGCACACCGCGTGCACCCATTCCCACTTTATACATGCTGACTAAAATGCACACTTTCTTCCTAACCTCCTTTCCCCTCCATTCCCAACCATCCGTCTCTGTCTCTTTCCTTTTGGTAACTGTGAATCCGTTCTTGTCTTCTGTGACACTGCTTTTTTTCTCCTTCTGTTTTTTCTTTGTTCTTATACTCCAATGATGAGTGACGTCATTTTACCTATACATGTAGACCAGAAATAGTTATGTTTGCTAGGATGGTGCAGCTGTGCAACGCTGAGCTCTGCCCACCATCTGCTAGTGCGGTTTGCAGGAATAGCACTGTTGCCTGGAGAATCCATGATGTCACAGTGGGCTTCTTTCAGGTAGACAGATTATGTTTGCTCAGAGAATTTGTTTCCCACTTCAGAGCCTGCTATCCTACACGGGGTGAAATTATGGTAAGGTTTGTGCTGACCACCTTGACAGCATCAGAGGAAATGGAAATGAGTTCCAAGATACTGCGTGTTTCTTTTAATTTTGGCATCAATACCAGTTACCTTAGCAACATTATTTTAATTAGACTACCCACAATATGAAATCCACACCATATACAGCATAAGTGTCACTGTCCATGAGCCACGTATTGCACTGTATAATCACTACTCTTCTTTGCTGTTCTACCACCTAACTCGTGCCCACACCCTGCCCACTCATGTGTGCTACACTTAACGCCCCATTTTACCTCTCTTTCCTCCCTTCCAAGCCATTCCCGTGTGTCTCTTTCCCTTTGGTACTCGTTAGTCTTCTCTTCAGTTAATGGAAGCTGCTACTGTCTTGTTCCTTCACTATTTTTCTATTTTTCTAATTCTCCAAAGTTCAGTGACATCAATTGCCACTTGACTTTCTCTTCGTGGCTTATTTCACTGAGAACAATACCCACTAGTTCCATGCGTGTTGCTGTAAATGGTAAGATTCGTTTTCTTCATATGGCTGAATAATATTCTACGTCTCATTTACTGTTAGACGTTAAGCTTGGCTTTTGTCAATACTTCCGTGATAAACACAGGGTTGCAATTTTCGTTTTTAAAATAGGCTGCTGCATTCTCTTTATATATTTATAGATTTGTTTTTTTATGTTTATCCATGTAGGCCTTTGCTGATTCATTAATTTTTAATCTAAAATTACATGAGAAACATTAATTTTACAAGACCCGCTCTATAACCAAGATCAACCCAGTTACTTCCCTGAAGTCACTGTCCATTAGCATAGTAAGATACAGTAGATTCCATCTCCCCCAATCCACATTAATAATGCAAATCGTTATGCCTACCTTCTCCTTGCTTTCACATCTAACAACGCCACTATCTTCCCCTTGGTAACTGTTACTCCAGTCTTGTATTCTGTGAATCGGCTGATGTTTTGCTCCTTCAGTTTTATATTTTCGCTTCGTCTCCACGCGTGTGTTAAATCATTTGATATTTTTTTCTCTTCTTCACTTATTTCAGTGAGCATAATATGCTCTAGCGCCATCCATGTTGCAGCAAATGCTTGGATTTATTTTCTTGTGATGGCTGAGTAATATTCCTTTCTGTATATGTACCACATCTTCTGTACCCATTAATCTATTGATGTCCATTTAGCTCGGTTTCTTGGAATAGTACTCTCATTTACATAGGGATATATATGTCTTTATTAACTGGGCAGATTTATTGGTTTTATTGGATTTTTTATTAATTTGTTCTTTATTTACTTATTATTAATCTATACGTAAAAGGATAACATGATATTTTCTAGACTCCACCTGTCTCGAAGTTTTTCCCAATGCCCCACTGCAGTCACTTCCATCAACAGAGCAATGTACTGTCGATTCACTTCCTGTCTTCACGGTTTGGTTCAGCCCTTTCAATGCACCCACAAAAACATTATATATGCTAATCATAATGCATCCTTTCTCTCCCCACTGTTATCCCTTCATTCTATCATGTCCACATTAGTCATTTTCTCTTTGGTAACTGGTAGTTCATTCGTGGGCTCTGTGTGTCTGCCACTATTTTGCTCCTTCAGGACTTTCCTGCTTCTCTAACTGCACAGATTGGTCATATCATTTGATACTTGTCCTCCTGTCTTAATTCATTGAAAATATAACCCCATTTTTTATCCATGTTGTCGCAAATGGGAGGATTTTTTCTTCTTATGGGTGAAATGCAATTAATTGTTTATATATACCACTTCTTCTTTATCCATTCATCTTCTGATAGAGATGGATCGGCTACTGTGAATTGTGCTGCGATAAACAAGGGAGTGCACATACCTTTTTTAAATGGGACTACTGCATTCTATCTACTGATCTATGCAACTTTGTTTTCCTCTATGTATCTATCATCTGACAATCTATCTTCTTGCTATCTCACATCTATCCTATTCATCATCTATCTCTATCATCTATCATCTATCTTAAACTCTAATCTCTGAACCCATCTGTGAATATTTCTTATTTCTCATAATTACACAATTACATGAGTAACATTGTTTTCTACAACTTTCATCACCAATATATCCCCAGATATCCCATTGCATTCACTATCCTCCAGTGCAGTAAAATAATGTAGAATCACTAGTCTTCTCTGTGACGAACAGTCCTCCACGTAACCCAACCCAACACTATGTACACTTATTCAATTGCACCGTTTTTAACCCCCTGTCCTACTTAACCCTCCACAAAAGCAAAACCGGCCCAGTCTCTTTCCTTTGGTAACCTCTAGTAAATTCTTCTCTTCAGCGTGGCTTCTTCAGTTTGGTTATTTCACTTTTTTTCTATTTTTTATTTCTCTGCTAGTGAGTGAAATCATTTACCATGTTTCTGACTCTCCATCTCTTACCTCACTGATCATAATTCTCTGCTATCTACATCCATGTTTTTGTAAATCGTAGGATTTGTTTTCCTCATATGGCTGAATAATATCCGTCTCCTCATCTTCTGGTGGTTACTGAACTTTGCTACTATTAATGCTGTGGTTATAAACATAGGTGAGCACATGTCTTGTTTAAACTGTGCTGCTGTATTTTGTTACTCTGTATTCATTTTATTGCCTTTGTTCATTTAATAATATCTCTTTAATATACAATTACATTAATAAAATTATGTGTGCTAGAACCCGCCCATCACAAAGAACCCCAGGATTCGCAATTACAGTCTCACCCCGTGCGCACAGTAAGATACTGTAGAATCCCTACCTCTATTCCCTGTTTTGTACAGCAATCCCCGGAATGCCCACCCACGCTACTCTTGGAAATCATATAGCACACTTTCTTTACTCCGCCCTCCGCCTCCATTCCCTCCTATCCAAAGCATACCCTTTCTCTATGTAAACTCCTAGTCCAATATTCAGTTCTGTGAATATGCTGATGTTATGCTTCTTCAGTATTTCTTGGTTCTACATCTCTGCAGATGGGTCAAGTCATTTGACACTTCTCTTTCTTCACCTCATATTTCATGAGTACAGTGCAATCCAGATCCTTCCGACATGTTACAAATGTTAGCACTTTTTTTCTTCTTATGACTGATTAATATGCAACTGTCTAAATGTACCACAACATGTTTACACATTAATCTACTGATGGACACTTACCTGGGCTACGATGAATAGTGCTGATAAACCCGTGGATGTATATGCCTTTTTAAACTCGGCCCCTGAAGTGGATTTTTTGATGATTTTATTAATGATTTGTTGATTTATCATTAATCTACAATTACATGGCTAACGTATTTACTAGACGCAATTTACTACATTCCACCCAATCCCCCCCCACAGTCAATTCCATCACCATAGCAATGTACCGTAGAATCGCTAATTGTCTTCTCTGCTGGTCAGCACACCGCGTGCACCCATTCCCACTTTATACATGCTGACTAAAATGCACACTTTCTTCCTAACCTCCTTTCCCCTCCATTCCCAACCATCCGTCTCTGTCTCTTTCCTTTTGGTAACTGTGAATCCGTTCTTGTCTTCTGTGACACTGCTTTTTTTCTCCTTCTGTTTTTTCTTTGTTCTTATACTCCAATGATGAGGGATGTCATTTTTCCTATACATGTAGACCAGAAATAGTTATGTTTGCTAGGATGGTGCAGCTGTGCAACGCTGAGCTCTGCCCACCATCTGCTAGAGCGGTTTGCAGGAATAGCACTGTTGCCTGGAGAATCCATGATGTCACAGTGGGCTTCTTTCAGGTAGACAGATTATGTTTGCTCAGAGAATTTGTTTCCCACTTCAGAGCCTGCTATCCTACACGGGGTGAAATTATGGTAAGGTTTGTGCTGACCACCTTGACAGCATCAGAGGAAATGGAAATGAGTTCCAAGATACTGCGTGTTTCTTTTAATTTTGGCATCAATACCAGTTACCTTAGCAACATTATTTTAATTAGACTACCCACAATATGAAATCCACACCATATACAGCATAAGTGTCACTGTCCATGAGCCACGTATTGCACTGTATAATCACTACTCTTCTTTGCTGTTCTACCACCTAACTCGTGCCCACACCCTGCCCACTCATGTGTGCTACACTTAACGCCCCATTTTACCTCTCTTTCCTCCCTTCCAAGCCATTCCCGTGTGTCTCTTTCCCTTTGGTACTCGTTAGTCTTCTCTTCAGTTAATGGAAGCTGCTACTGTCTTGTTCCTTCACTATTTTTCTATTTTTCTAATTCTCCAAAGTTCAGTGACATCAATTGCCACTTGACTTTCTCTTCGTGGCTTATTTCACTGAGAACAATACCCACTAGTTCCATGCGTGTTGCTGTAAATGGTAAGATTCGTTTTCTTCATATGGCTGAATAATATTCTACGTCTCATTTACTGTTAGACGTTAAGCTTGGCTTTTGTCAATACTTCAGTGATAAACACAGGGTTGCAATTTTCGTTTTTAAAATGGGCTGCTGCATTCTCTTTATATATTTATAGAATTGTTTTTTTATGTTTATCCATGTAGGCCTTTGCTGATTCATTAATTTTTAATCTAAAATTACATGAGAAACATTAATTTTACAAGACCCGCACTATAACCAAGATCAACCCAGTTACTTCCCTGAAGTCACTGTCCATTAGCATAGTAAGATACAGTAGATTCCATCTCCCCCAATCCACATTAATAATGCAAATCGTTATGCCTACCTTCTCCTTGCTTTCACATCTAACAACGCCACTATCTTCCCCTTGGTAACTGTTACTCCAGTCTTGTATTCTGTGAATCGGCTGATGTTTTGCTCCTTCAGTTTTATATTTTCGCTTCGTCTCCACGCCTGTGTTAAATCATTTGATATTTTTTTCTCTTCTTCACTTATTTCAGTGAGCATAATATGCTCTAGCGCCATCCATGTTGCAGCAAATGCTTGGATTTATTTTCTTGTGATGGCTGAGTTATATTCCTTTCTGTATATGTACCACATCTTCTGTACCCATTAATCTATTGATGTCCATTTAGCTCGGTTTCTTGGAATAGTACTCTCATTTACATAGGGATATATATGTCTTTATTAACTGTGCAGATTTATTGGTTTTATTGGATTTTTTATTAATTTGTTCTTTATTTACTTATTATTAATCTATACGTAAAAGGATAACATGATATTTTCTAGACTCCACCTGTCTCGAAGTTTTTCCCAATGCCCCACTGCAGTCACTTCCATCAACAGAGCAATGTACTGTCGATTCACTGCCTGTCTTCACGGTTTGGTTCAGCCCTTTCAATGCACCCACAAAAACATTATATATGCTAATCATAATGCATCCTTTCTCTCCCCACTGTTATCCCTTCATTCTATCATGTCCACATTAGTCATTTTCTCTTTGGTAACTGGTAGTTCATTCGTGGGCTCTGTGTGTCTGCCACTATTTTGCTCCTTCAGGACTTTCCTGCTTCTCTAACTGCACAGATTGGTCATATCATTTGATACTTGTCCTCCTGTCTTAATTCATTGAAAATATAACCCCATTTTTTATCCATGTTGTCGCAAATGGGAGGATTTTTTCTTCTTATGGGTGAAATGCAATTAATTGTTTATATATACCACTTCTTCTTTATCCATTCATCTTCTGATGGAGCTGGATCGGCTACTGTGAATTGTGCTGCGATAAACCAGGGAGTGCACATACCTTTTATAAATGGGACTACTGCATTCTATCTACTGATCTATGCAACTTTGTTTTCCTCTATGTATCTATCATCTGACAATCTATCTTCTTGCTATCTCACATCTATCCTATTCATCATCTATCTCTATCATCTATCATCTATCTTAAACTCTAATCTCTGAACCCATCTGTGAATATTTCTTATTTCTCATAATTACACAATTACATGAGTAACATTGTTTTCTACAACTTTCATCACCAATATATCCCCAGATATCCCATTGCATTCACTATCCTCCAGTGCAGTAAAATAATGTAGAATCACTAGTCTTCTCTGTGACGAACAGTCCTCCACGTAACCCAACCCAACACTATGTACACTTATTCAATTGCACCGTTTTTAACCCCCTGTCCTACTTAACCCTCCACAAAAGCAAAACCGGCCCAGTCTCTTTCCTTTGGTAACCTCTAGTAAATTCTTCTCTTCAGCGTGGCTTCTTCAGTTTGGTTATTTCACTTTTTTTCTATTTTTTATTTCTCTGCTAGTGAGTGAAATCATTTACCATGTTTCTGACTCTCCATCTCTTACCTCACTGATCATAATTCTCTGCTATCTACATCCATGTTTTTGTAAATCGTAGGATTTGTTTTCCTCATATGGCTGAATAATATCCGTCTCCTCATCTTCTGGTGGTTACTGAACTTTGCTACTATTAATGCTGTGGTTATAAACATAGGTGAGCACATGTCTTGTTTAAACTGTGCTGCTGTATTTTGTTACTCTGTATTCATTTTATTGCATTTGTTCATTTAATAATATCTCATTAATATACAATTACATTAATAAAATTATGTGTGCTAGAACCCGCCCATCACAAAGAACCCCAGGATTCGCAATTACAGTCTCACCCCGTGCGCACAGTAAGATACTGTAGAATCCCTACCTCTATTCCCTGTTTTGTACAGCAATCCCCGGAATGCCCACCCACGCTACTCTTGGAAATCATATAGCACACTTTCTTTACTCCGCCCTCCGCCTCCATTCCCTCCTATCCAAAGCATACCCTTTCTCTATGTAAACTCCTAGTCCAATATTCAGTTCTGTGAATATGCTGATGTTATGCTTCTTCAGTATTTCTTGGTTCTACATCTCTGCAGATGGGTCAAGTCATTTGACACTTCTCTTTCTTCACCTCTTATTTCATGAGTACAGTGCAATCCAGATCCTTCCGACATGTTACAAATGTTAGCACTTTTTTTCTTCTTATGACTGATTAATATGCAACTGTCTAAATGTACCACAACATGTTTACACATTAATCTACTGATGGACACTTACCTGGGCTACGATGAATAGTGCTGATAAACCCGTGGATGTATATGCCTTTTTAAACTCGGCCCCTGAAGTGGATTTTTTGATGATTTTATTAATGATTTGTTGATTTATCATTAATCTACAATTACATGGCTAACGTATTTACTAGACGCAATTTACTACATTCCACCCAATCCCCCCCCACAGTCAATTCCATCACCATAGCAATGTACCGTAGAATCGCTAATTGTCTTCTCTGCTGGTCAGCACACCGCGTGCACCCATTCCCACTTTATACATGCTGACTAAAATGCACACTTTCTTCCTAACCTCCTTTCCCCTCCATTCCCAACCATCCGTCTCTGTCTCTTTCCTTTTGGTAACTGTGAATCCGTTCTTGTCTTCTGTGACACTGCTTTTTTTCTCCTTCTGTTTTTTCTTTGTTCTTATACTCCAATGATGAGTGACGTCATTTTTCCTATACATGTAGACTAGAAATAGTTATGTTTGCTAGGATGGTGCAGCTGTGCAACGCTGAGCTCTGCCCACCATCTGCTAGAGCGGTTTGCAGGAATAGCACTGTTGCCTGGAGAATCCATGATGTCACAGTGGGCTTCTTTCAGGTAGACAGATTATGTTTGCTCAGAGAATTTGTTTCCCACTTCAGAGCCTGCTATCCTACACGGGGTGAAATTATGGTAAGGTTTGTGCTGACCACCTTGACAGCATCAGAGGAAATGGAAATGAGTTCCAAGATACTGCGTGTTTCTTTTAATTTTGGCATCAATACCAGTTACCTTAGCAACATTATTTTAATTAGACTACCCACAATATGAAATCCACACCATATACAGCATAAGTGTCACTGTCCATGAGCCACGTATTGCACTGTATAATCACTACTCTTCTTTGCTGTTCTACCACCTAACTCGTGCCCACACCCTGCCCACTCATGTGTGCTACACTTAACGCCCCATTTTACCTCTCTTTCCTCCCTTCCAAGCCATTCCCGTGTGTCTCTTTCCCTTTGGTACTCGTTAGTCTTCTCTTCAGTTAATGGAAGCTGCTACTGTCTTGTTCCTTCACTATTTTTCTATTTTTCTAATTCTCCAAAGTTCAGTGACATCAATTGCCAGTTGACTTTCTCTTCGTGGCTTATTTCACTGAGAACAATACCCACTAGTTCCATGCGTGTTGCTGTAAATGGTAAGATTCGTTTTCTTCATATGGCTGAATAATATTCTACGTCTCATTTACTGTTAGACGTTAAGCTTGGCTTTTGTCAATACTTCCGTGATAAACACAGGGTTACAATTTTCGTTTTTAAAATGGGCTGCTGCATTCTCTTTATATATTTATAGATTTGTTTTTTTATGTTTATCCATGTAGGCCTTTGCTGATTCATTAATTTTTAATCTAAAATTACATGAGAAACATTAATTTTACAAGACCCGCTCTATAACCAAGATCAACCCAGTTACTTCCCTGAAGTCACTGTCCATTAGCATAGTAAGATACAGTAGATTCCATCTCCCCCAATCCACATTAATAATGCAAATCGTTATGCCTACCTTCTCCTTGCTTTCACATCTAACAACGCCACTATCTTCCCCTTGGTAACTGTTACTCCAGTCTTGTATTCTGTGAATCGGCTGATGTTTTGCTCCTTCAATTTTATATTTTCGCTTCGTCTCCACGCCTGTGTTAAATCATTTGATATTTTTTTCTCTTCTTCACTTATTTCAGTGAGCATAATATGCTCTAGCGCCATCCATGTTGCAGCAAATGCTTGGATTTATTTTCTTGTGATGGCTGAGTAATATTCCTTTCTGTATATGTACCACATCTTCTGTACCCATTAATCTATTGATGTCCATTTAGCTCGGTTTCTTGGAATAGTACTCTCATTTACATAGGGATATATATGTCTTTATTAACTGGGCAGATTTATTGGTTTTATTGGATTTTTTATTAATTTGTTCTTTATTTACTTATTATTAATCTATACGTAAAAGGATAACATGATATTTTCTAGACTCCACCTGTCTCGAAGTTTTTCCCAATGCCCCACTGCAGTCACTTCCATCAACAGAGCAATGTACTGTCGATTCACTGCCTGTCTTCACGGTTTGGTTCAGCCCTTTCAATGCACCCACAAAAACATTATATATGCTAATCATAATGCATCCTTTCTCTCCCCACTGTTATCCCTTCATTCTATCATGTCCACATTAGTCATTTTCTCTTTGGTAACTGGTAGTTCATTCGTGGGCTCTGTGTGTCTGCCACTATTTTGCTCCTTCAGGACATTCCTGCTTCTCTAACTGCACAGATTGGTCATATCATTTGATACTTGTCCTCCTGTCTTAATTCATTGAAAATATAACCCCATTTTTTATCCATGTTGTCGCAAATGGGAGGATTTTTTCTTCTTATGGGTGAAATGCAATTAATTGTTTATATATACCACTTCTTCTTTATCCATTCATCTTCTGATGGAGATGGATCGGCTACTGTGAATTGTGCTGCGATAAACAAGGGAGTGCACATACCTTTTTTAAATGGGACTACTGCATTCTATCTACTGATCTATGCAACTTTGTTTTCCTCTATGTATCTATCATCTGACAATCTATCTTCTTGCTATCTCACATCTATCCTATTCATCATCTATCTCTATCATCTATCATCTATCTTAAACTCTAATCTCTGAACATATCTGTGAATATTTCTTATTTCTCATAATTACACAATTACATGAGTAACATTGTTTTCTACAACTTTCATCACCAATATATCCCCAGATATCCCATTGCATTCACTATCCTCCAGTGCAGTAAAATAATGTAGAATCACTAGTCTTCTCTGTGACGAACAGTCCTCCACGTAACCCAACCCAACACTATGTACACTTATTCAATTGCACCGTTTTTAACCCCCTGTCCTACTTAACCCTCCACAAAAGCAAAACCGGCCCAGTCTCTTTCCTTTGGTAACCTCTAGTAAATTCTTCTCTTCAGCGTGGCTTCTTCAGTTTGGTTATTTCACTTTTTTTCTATTTTTTATTTCTCTGCTAGTGAGTGAAATCATTTACCATGTTTCTGACTCTCCATCTCTTACCTCACTGATCATAATTCTCTGCTATCTACATCCATGTTTTTGTAAATCGTAGGATTTGTTTTCCTCATATGGCTGAATAATATCCGTCTCCTCATCTTCTGGTGGTTACTGAACTTTGCTACTATTAATGCTGTGGTTATAAACATAGGTGAGCACATGTCTTGTTTAAACTGTGCTGCTGTATTTTGTTACTCTGTATTCATTTTATTGCATTTGTTCATTTAATAATATCTCATTAATATACAATTACATTAATAAAATTATGTGTGCTAGAACCCGCCCATCACAAAGAACCCCAGGATTCGCAATTACAGTCTCACCCCGTGCGCACAGTAAGATACTGTAGAATCCCTACCTCTATTCCCTGTTTTGTACAGCAATCCCCGGAATGCCCACCCACGCTACTCTTGGAAATCATATAGCACACTTTCTTTACTCCGCCCTCCGCCTCCATTCCCTCCTATCCAAAGCATACCCTTTCTCTATGTAAACTCCTAGTCCAATATTCAGTTCTGTGAATATGCTGATGTTATGCTTCTTCAGTATTTCTTGGTTCTACATCTCTGCAGATGGGTCAAGTCATTTGACACTTCTCTTTCTTCACCTCTTATTTCATGAGTACAGTGCAATCCAGATCCTTCCGACATGTTACAAATGTTAGCACTTTTTTTCTTCTTATGACTGATTAATATGCAACTGTCTAAATGTACCACAACATGTTTACACATTAATCTACTGATGGACACTTACCTGGGCTACGATGAATAGTGCTGATAAACCCGTGGATGTATATGCCTTTTTAAACTCGGCCCCTGAAGTGGATTTTTTGATGATTTTATTAATGATTTGTTGATTTATCATTAATCTACAATTACATGGCTAACGTATTTACTAGACGCAATTTACTACATTCCACCCAATCCCCCCCCACAGTCAATTCCATCACCATAGCAATGTACCGTAGAATCGCTAATTGTCTTCTCTGCTGGTCAGCACACCGCGTGCACCCATTCCCACTTTATACATGCTGACTAAAATGCACACTTTCTTCCTAACCTCCTTTCCCCTCCATTCCCAACCATCCGTCTCTGTCTCTTTCCTTTTGGTAACTGTGAATCCGTTCTTGTCTTCTGTGACACTGCTTTTTTTCTCCTTCTGTTTTTTCTTTGTTCTTATACTCCAATGATGAGTGACGTCATTTTACCTATACATGTAGACCAGAAATAGTTATGTTTGCTAGGATGGTGCAGCTGTGCAACGCTGAGCTCTGCCCACCATCTGCTAGTGCGGTTTGCAGGAATAGCACTGTTGCCTGGAGAATCCATGATGTCACAGTGGGCTTCTTTCAGGTAGACAGATTATGTTTGCTCAGAGAATTTGTTTCCCACTTCAGAGCCTGCTATCCTACACGGGGTGAAATTATGGTAAGGTTTGTGCTGACCACCTTGACAGCATCAGAGGAAATGGAAATGAGTTCCAAGATACTGCGTGTTTCTTTTAATTTTGGCATCAATACCAGTTACCTTAGCAACATTATTTTAATTAGACTACCCACAATATGAAATCCACACCATATACAGCATAAGTGTCACTGTCCATGAGCCACGTATTGCACTGTATAATCACTACTCTTCTTTGCTGTTCTACCACCTAACTCGTGCCCACACCCTGCCCACTCATGTGTGCTACACTTAACGCCCCATTTTACCTCTCTTTCCTCCCTTCCAAGCCATTCCCGTGTGTCTCTTTCCCTTTGGTAATCGTTAGTCTTCTCTTCAGTTAATGGAAGCTGCTACTGTCTTGTTCCTTCACTATTTTTCTATTTTTCTAATTCTCCAAAGTTCAGTGACATCAATTGCCACTTGACTTTCTCTTCGTGGCTTATTTCACTGAGAACAATACCCACTAGTTCCATGCGTGTTGCTGTAAATGGTAAGATTCGTTTTCTTCATATGGCTGAATAATATTCTACGTCTCATTTACTGTTAGACGTTAAGCTTGGCTTTTGTCAATACTTCCGTGATAAACACAGGGTTGCAATTTTCGTTTTTAAAATGGGCTGCTGCATTCTCTTTATATATTTATAGATTTGTTTTTTTATGTTTATCCATGTAGGCCTTTGCTGATTCATTAATTTTTAATCTAAAATTACATGAGAAACATTAATTTTACAAGACCCGCACTATAACCAAGATCAACCCAGTTACTTCCCTGAAGTCACTGTCCATTAGCATAGTAAGATACAGTAGATTCCATCTCCCCCAATCCACATTAATAATGCAAATCGTTATGCCTACCTTCTCCTTGCTTTCACATCTAACAACGCCACTATCTTCCCCTTGGTAACTGTTACTCCAGTCTTGTATTCTGTGAATCGGCTGATGTTTTGCTCCTTCAGTTTTATATTTTCGCTTCGTCTCCACGCGTGTGTTAAATCATTTGATATTTTTTTCTCTTCTTCACTTATTTCAGTGAGCATAATATGCTCTAGCGCCATCCATGTTGCAGCAAATGCTTGGATTTATTTTCTTGTGATGGCTGAGTAATATTCCTTTCTGTATATGTACCACATCTTCTGTACCCATTAATCTATTGATGTCCATTTAGCTCGGTTTCTTGGAATAGTACTCTCATTTACATAGGGATATATATGTCTTTATTAACTGGGCAGATTTATTGGTTTTATTGGATTTTTTATTAATTTGTTCTTTATTTACTTATTATTAATCTATACGTAAAAGGATAACATGATATTTTCTAGACTCCACCTGTCTCGAAGTTTTTCCCAATGCCCCACTGCAGTCACTTCCATCAACAGAGCAATGTACTGTCGATTCACTGCCTGTCTTCACGGTTTGGTTCAGCCCTTTCAATGCACCCACAAAAACATTATATATGCTAATCATAATGCATCCTTTCTCTCCCCACTGTTATCCCTTCATTCTATCATGTCCACATTAGTCATTTTCTCTTTGGTAACTGGTAGTTCATTCGTGGGCTCTGTGTGTCTGCCACTATTTTGCTCCTTCAGGACTTTCCTGCTTCTCTAACTGCACAGATTGGTCATATCATTTGATACTTGTCCTCCTGTCTTAATTCATTGAAAATATAACCCCATTTTTTATCCATGTTGTCGCAAATGGGAGGATTTTTTTCTTCTTATGGGTGAAATGCAATTAATTGTTTATATATACCACTTCTTCTTTATCCATTCATCTTCTGATGGAGATGGATCGGCTACTGTGAATTGTGCTGCGATAAACAAGGGAGTGCACATACCTTTTTTAAATGGGACTACTGCATTCTATCTACTGATCTATGCAACTTTGTTTTCCTCTATGTATCTATCATCTGACAATCTATCTTCTTGCTATCTCACATCTATCCTATTCATCATCTATCTCTATCATCTATCATCTATCTTAAACTCTAATCTCTGAACCCATCTGTGAATATTTCTTATTTCTCATAATTACACAATTACATGAGTAACATTGTTTTCTACAACTTTCATCACCAATATATCCCCAGATATCCCATTGCATTCACTATCCTCCAGTGCAGTAAAATAATGTAGAATCACTAGTCTTCTCTGTGACGAACAGTCCTCCACGTAACCCAACCCAACACTATGTACACTTATTCAATTGCACCGTTTTTAACCCCCTGTCCTACTTAACCCTCCACAAAAGCAAAACCGGCCCAGTCTCTTTCCTTTGGTAACCTCTAGTAAATTCTTCTCTTCAGCGTGGCTTCTTCAGTTTGGTTATTTCACTTTTTTTCTATTTTTTATTTCTCTGCTAGTGAGTGAAATCATTTACCATGTTTCTGACTCTCCATCTCTTACCTCACTGATCATAATTCTCTGCTATCTACATCCATGTTTTTGTAAATCGTAGGATTTGTTTTCCTCATATGGCTGAATAATATCCGTCTCCTCATCTTCTGGTGGTTACTGAACTTTGCTACTATTAATGCTGTGGTTATAAACATAGGTGAGCACATGTCTTGTTTAAACTGTGCTGCTGTATTTTGTTACTCTGTATTCATTTTATTGCCTTTGTTCATTTAATAATATCTCTTTAATATACAATTACATTAATAAAATTATGTGTGCTAGAACCCGCCCATCACAAAGAACCCCAGGATTCGCAATTACAGTCTCACCCCGTGCGCACAGTAAGATACTGTAGAATCCCTACCTCTATTCCCTGTTTTGTACAGCAATCCCCGGAATGCCCACCCACGCTACTCTTGGAAATCATATAGCACACTTTCTTTACTCCGCCCTCCGCCTCCATTCCCTCCTATCCAAAGCATACCCTTTCTCTATGTAAACTCCTAGTCCAATATTCAGTTCTGTGAATATGCTGATGTTATGCTTCTTCAGTATTTCTTGGTTCTACATCTCTGCAGATGGGTCAAGTCATTTGACACTTCTCTTTCTTCACCTCTTATTTCATGAGTACAGTGCAATCCAGATCCTTCCGACATGTTACAAATGTTAGCACTTTTTTTCTTCTTATGACTGATTAATATGCAACTGTCTAAATGTACCACAACATGTTTACACATTAATCTACTGATGGACACTTACCTGGGCTACGATGAATAGTGCTGATAAACCCGTGGATGTATATGCCTTTTTAAACTCGGCCCCTGAAGTGGATTTTTTGATGATTTTATTAATGATTTGTTGATTTATCATTAATCTACAATTACATGGCTAACGTATTTACTAGACGCAATTTACTACATTCCACCCAATCCCCCCCCACAGTCAATTCCATCACCATAGCAATGTACCGTAGAATCGCTAATTGTCTTCTCTGCTGGTCAGCACACCGCGTGCACCCATTCCCACTTTATACATGCTGACTAAAATGCACACTTTCTTCCTAACCTCCTTTCCCCTCCATTCCCAACCATCCGTCTCTGTCTCTTTCCTTTTGGTAACTGTGAATCCGTTCTTGTCTTCTGTGACACTGCTTTTTTTCTCCTTCTGTTTTTTCTTTGTTCTTATACTCCAATGATGAGTGACGTCATTTTACCTATACATGTAGACCAGAAATAGTTATGTTTGCTAGGATGGTGCAGCTGTGCAACGCTGAGCTCTGCCCACCATCTGCTAGTGCGGTTTGCAGGAATAGCACTGTTGCCTGGAGAATCCATGATGTCACAGTGGGCTTCTTTCAGGTAGACAGATTATGTTTGCTCAGAGAATTTGTTTCCCACTTCAGAGCCTGCTATCCTACACGGGGTGAAATTATGGTAAGGTTTGTGCTGACCACCTTGACAGCATCAGAGGAAATGGAAATGAGTTCCAAGATACTGCGTGTTTCTTTTAATTTTGGCATCAATACCAGTTACCTTAGCAACATTATTTTAATTAGACTACCCACAATATGAAATCCACACCATATACAGCATAAGTGTCACTGTCCATGAGCCACGTATTGCACTGTATAATCACTACTCTTCTTTGCTGTTCTACCACCTAACTCGTGCCCACACCCTGCCCACTCATGTGTGCTACACTTAACGCCCCATTTTACCTCTCTTTCCTCCCTTCCAAGCCATTCCCGTGTGTCTCTTTCCCTTTGGTAATCGTTAGTCTTCTCTTCAGTTAATGGAAGCTGCTACTGTCTTGTTCCTTCACTATTTTTCTATTTTTCTAATTCTCCAAAGTTCAGTGACATCAATTGCCACTTGACTTTCTCTTCGTGGCTTATTTCACTGAGAACAATACCCACTAGTTCCATGCGTGTTGCTGTAAATGGTAAGATTCGTTTTCTTCATATGGCTGAATAATATTCTACGTCTCATTTACTGTTAGACGTTAAGCTTGGCTTTTGTCAATACTTCCGTGATAAACACAGGGTTGCAATTTTCGTTTTTAAAATGGGCTGCTGCATTCTGTTTATATATTTATAGATTTGTTTTTTTATGTTTATCCATGTAGGCCTTTGCTGATTCATTAATTTTTAATCTAAAATTACATGAGAAACATTAATTTTACAAGACCCGCTCTATAACCAAGATCAACCCAGTTACTTCCCTGAAGTCACTGTCCATTAGCATAGTAAGATACAGTAGATTCCATCTCCCCCAATCCACATTAATAATGCAAATCGTTATGCCTACCTTCTCCTTGCTTTCACATCTAACAACGCCACTATCTTCCCCTTGGTAACTGTTACTCCAGTCTTGTATTCTGTGAATCGGCTGATGTTTTGCTCCTTCAGTTTTATATTTTCGCTTCGTCTCCACGCGTGTGTTAAATCATTTGATATTTTTTTCTCTTCTTCACTTATTTCAGTGAGCATAATATGCTCTAGCGCCATCCATGTTGCAGCAAATGCTTGGATTTATTTTCTTGTGATGGCTGAGTAATATTCCTTTCTGTATATGTACCACATCTTCTGTACCCATTAATCTATTGATGTCCATTTAGCTCGGTTTCTTGGAATAGTACTCTCATTTACATAGGGATATATATGTCTTTATTAACTGGGCAGATTTATTGGTTTTATTGGATTTTTTATTAATTTGTTCTTTATTTACTTATTATTAATCTATACGTAAAAGGATAACATGATATTTTCTAGACTCCACCTGTCTCGAAGTTTTTCCCAATGCCCCACTGCAGTCACTTCCATCAACAGAGCAATGTACTGTCGATTCACTTCCTGTCTTCACGGTTTGGTTCAGCCCTTTCAATGCACCCACAAAAACATTATATATGCTAATCATAATGCATCCTTTCTCTCCCCACTGTTATCCCTTCATTCTATCATGTCCACATTAGTCATTTTCTCTTTGGTAACTGGTAGTTCATTCGTGGGCTCTGTGTGTCTGCCACTATTTTGCTCCTTCAGGACTTTCCTGCTTCTCTAACTGCACAGATTGGTCATATCATTTGATACTTGTCCTCCTGTCTTAATTCATTGAAAATATAACCCCATTTTTTATCCATGTTGTCGCAAATGGGAGGATTTTTTCTTCTTATGGGTGAAATGCAATTAATTGTTTATATATACCACTTCTTCTTTATCCATTCATCTTCTGATGGAGATGGATCATCTACTGTGAATTGTGCTGCGATAAACAAGGGAGTGCACATACCTTTTTTAAATGGGACTACTGCATTCTATCTACTGATCTATGCAACTTTGTTTTCCTCTATGTATCTATCATCTGACAATCTATCTTCTTGCTATCTCACATCTATCCTATTCATCATCTATCTCTATCATCTATCATCTATCTTAAACTCTAATCTCTGAACCCATCTGTGAATATTTCTTATTTCTCATAATTACACAATTACATGAGTAACATTGTTTTCTACAACTTTCATCACCAATATATCCCCAGATATCCCATTGCATTCACTATCCTCCAGTGCAGTAAAATAATGTAGAATCACTAGTCTTCTCTGTGACGAACAGTCCTCCACGTAACCCAACCCAACACTATGTACACTTATTCAATTGCACCGTTTTTAACCCCCTGTCCTACTTAACCCTCCACAAAAGCAAAACCGGCCCAGTCTCTTTCCTTTGGTAACCTCTAGTAAATTCTTCTCTTCAGCGTGGCTTCTTCAGTTTGGTTATTTCACTTTTTTTCTATTTTTTATTTCTCTGCTAGTGAGTGAAATCATTTACCATGTTTCTGACTCTCCATCTCTTACCTCACTGATCATAATTCTCTGCTATCTACATCCATGTTTTTGTAAATCGTAGGATTTGTTTTCCTCATATGGCTGAATAATATCCGTCTCCTCATCTTCTGGTGGTTACTGAACTTTGCTACTATTAATGCTGTGGTTATAAACATAGGTGAGCACATGTCTTGTTTAAACTGTGCTGCTGTATTTTGTTACTCTGTATTCATTTTATTGCCTTTGTTCATTTAATAATATCTCTTTAATATACAATTACATTAATAAAATTATGTGTGCTAGAACCCGCCCATCACAAAGAACCCCAGGATTCGCAATTACAGTCTCACCCCGTGCGCACAGTAAGATACTGTAGAATCCCTACCTCTATTCCCTGTTTTGTACAGCAATCCCCGGAATGCCCACCCATGCTACTCTTGGAAATCATATAGCACACTTTCTTTACTCCGCCCTCCGCCTCCATTCCCTCCTATCCAAAGCATACCCTTTCTCTATGTAAACTCCTAGTCCAATATTCAGTTCTGTGAATATGCTGATGTTATGCTTCTTCAGTATTTCTTGGTTCTACATCTCTGCAGATGGGTCAAGTCATTTGACACTTCTCTTTCTTCACCTCTTATTTCATGAGTACAGTGCAATCCAGATCCTTCCGACATGTTACAAATGTTAGCACTTTTTTTCTTCTTATGACTGATTAATATGCAACTGTCTAAATGTACCACAACATGTTTACACATTAATCTACTGATGGACACTTACCTGGGCTACGATGAATAGTGCTGATAAACCCGTGGATGTATATGCCTTTTTAAACTCGGCCCCTGAAGTGGATTTTTTGATGATTTTATTAATGATTTGTTGATTTATCATTAATCTACAATTACATGGCTAACGTATTTACTAGACGCAATTTACTACATTCCACCCAATCCCCCCCCACAGTCAATTCCATCACCATAGCAATGTACCGTAGAATCGCTAATTGTCTTCTCTGCTGGTCAGCACACCGCGTGCACCCATTCCCACTTTATACATGCTGACTAAAATGCACACTTTCTTCCTAACCTCCTTTCCCCTCCATTCCCAACCATCCGTCTCTGTCTCTTTCCTTTTGGTAACTGTGAATCCGTTCTTGTCTTCTGTGACACTGCTTTTTTTCTCCTTCTGTTTTTTCTTTGTTCTTATACTCCAATGATGAGTGACGTCATTTTACCTATACATGTAGACCAGAAATAGTTATGTTTGCTAGGATGGTGCAGCTGTGCAACGCTGAGCTCTGCCCACCATCTGCTAGTGCGGTTTGCAGGAATAGCACTGTTGCCTGGAGAATCCATGATGTCACAGTGGGCTTCTTTCAGGTAGACAGATTATGTTTGCTCAGAGAATTTGTTTCCCACTTCAGAGCCTACTATCCTACACGGGGTGAAATTATGGTAAGGTTTGTGCTGACCACCTTGACAGCATCAGAGGAAATGGAAATGAGTTCCAAGATACTGCGTGTTTCTTTTTATTTTGGCATCAATACCAGTTACCTTAGCAACATTATTTTAATTAGACTACCCACAATATGAAATCCACACCATATACAGCATAAGTGTCACTGTCCATGAGCCACGTATTGCACTGTATAATCACTACTCTTCTTTGCTGTTCTACCACCTAACTCGTGCCCACACCCTGCCCACTCATGTGTGCTACACTTAACGCCCCATTTTACCTCTCTTTCCTCCCTTCCAAGCCATTCCCGTGTGTCTCTTTCCCTTTGGTAATCGTTAGTCTTCTCTTCAGTTAATGGAAGCTGCTACTGTCTTGTTCCTTCACTATTTTTCTTTTTTTCTAATTCTCCAAAGTTCAGTGACATCAATTGCCACTTGACTTTCTCTTCGTGGCTTATTTCACTGAGAACAATACCCACTAGTTCCATGCGTGTTGCTGTAAATGGTAAGATTCGTTTTCTTCATATGGCTGAATAATATTCTACGTCTCATTTACTGTTAGACGTTAAGCTTGGCTTTTGTCAATACTTCAGTGATAAACACAGGGTTGCAATTTTCGTTTTTAAAATGGGCTGCTGCATTCTGTTTATATATTTATAGATTTGTTTTTTTATGTTTATCCATGTAGGCCTTTGCTGATTCATTAATTTTTAATCTAAAATTACGTGAGAAACATTAATTTTACAAGACCCGCACTGTAACCAAGATCAACCCAGTTACTTCCCTGAAGTCACTGTCCATTAGCATAGTAAGATACAGTAGATTCCATCTCCCCCAATCCACATTAATAATGCAAATCGTTATGCCTACCTTCTCCTTGCTTTCACATCTAACAACGCCACTATCTTCCCCTTGGTAACTGTTACTCCAGTCTTGTATTCTGTGAATCGGCTGATGTTTTGCTCCTTCAGTTTTATATTTTCGCTTCGTCTCCACGCGTGTGTTAAATCATTTGATATTTTTTTCTCTTCTTCACTTATTTCAGTGAGCATAATATGCTCTAGCGCCATCCATGTTGCAGCAAATGCTTGGATTTATTTTCTTGTGATGGCTGAGTAATATTCCTTTCTGTATATGTACCACATCTTCTGTACCCATTAATCTATTGATGTCCATTTAGCTCGGTTTCTTGGAATAGTACTCTCATTTACATAGGGATATATATGTCTTTATTAACTGGGCAGATTTATTGGTTTTATTTAATTTTTTATTAATTTGTTCTTTATTTACTTATTATTAATCTATACGTAAAAGGATAACATGATATTTTCTAGACTCCACCTGTCTCGATGTTTTTCCCAATGCCCCACTGCAGTCACTTCCATCAACAGAGCAATGTACTGTCGATTCACTGCCTGTCTTCACGGTTTGGTTCAGCCCTTTCAATGCACCCACAAAAACATTATATATGCTAATCATAATGCATCCTTTCTCTCCCCACTGTTATCCCTTCATTCTATCATGTCCACATTAGTCATTTTCTCTTTGGTAACTGGTAGTTCATTCGTGGGCTCTGTGTGTCTGCCACTATTTTGCTCCTTCAGGACTTTCCTGCTTCTCTAACTGCACAGATTGGTCATATCATTTGATACTTGTCCTCCTGTCTTAATTCATTGAAAATATAACCCCATTTTTTATCCATGTTGTCGCAAATGGGAGGATTTTTTCTTCTTATGGGTGAAATGCAAGTAATTGTTTATATATACCACTTCTTCTTTATCCATTCATCTTCTGATGGAGATGGATCGGCTACTGTGAATTGTGCTGCGATAAACAAGGGAGTGCACATACCTTTTTTAAATGGGACTACTGCATTCTATCTACTGATCTATGCAACTTTGTTTTCCTCTATGTATCTATCATCTGACAATCTATCTTCTTGCTATCTCACATCTATCCTATTCATCATCTATCTCTATCATCTATCATCTATCTTAAACTCTAATCTCTGAACCCATCTGTGAATATTTCTTATTTCTCATAATTACACAATTACATGAGTAACATTGTTTTCTACATCTTTCATCACCAATATATCCCCAGATATCCCATTGCATTCACTATCCTCCAGTGCAGTAAAATAATGTAGAATCACTAGTCTTCTCTGTGACGAACAGTCCTCCACGTAACCCAACCCAACACTATGTACACTTATTCAATTGCACCGTTTTTAACCCCCTGTCCTACTTAACCCTCCACAAAAGCAAAACCGGCCCAGTCTCTTTCCTTTGGTAACCTCTAGTAAATTCTTCTCTTCAGCGTGGCTTCTTCAGTTTGGTTATTTCACTTTTTTTCTATTTTTTATTTCTCTGCTAGTGAGTGAAATCATTTACCATGTTTCTGACTCTCCATCTCTTACCTCACTGATCATAATTCTCTGCTATCTACATCCATGTTTTTGTAAATCGTAGGATTTGTTTTCCTCATATGGCTGAATAATATCCGTCTCCTCATCTTCTGGTGGTTACTGAACTTTGCTACTATTAATGCTGTGGTTATAAACATAGGTGAGCACATGTCTTGTTTAAACTGTGCTGCTGTATTTTGTTACTCTGTATTCATTTTATTGCATTTGTTCATTTAATAATATCTCATTAATATACAATTACATTAATAAAATTATGTGTGCTAGAACCCGCCCATCACAAAGAACCCCAGGATTCGCAATTACAGTCTCACACCGTGCGCACAGTAAGATACTGTAGAATCCCTACCTCTATTCCCTGTTTTGTACAGCAATCCCCGGAATGCCCACCCACGCTACTCTTGGAAATCATATAGCACACTTTCTTTACTCCGCCCTCCGCCTCCATTCCCTCCTATCCAAAGCATACCCTTTCTCTATGTAAACTCCTAGTCCAATATTCAGTTCTGTGAATATGCTGATGTTATGCTTCTTCAGTATTTCTTGGTTCTACATCTCTGCAGATGGGTCAAGTCATTTGACACTTCTCTTTCTTCACCTCTTATTTCATGAGTACAGTGCAATCCAGATCCTTCCGACATGTTACAAATGTTAGCACTTTTTTTCTTCTTATGACTGATTAATATGCAACTGTCTAAATGTACCACAACATGTTTACACATTAATCTACTGATGGACACTTACCTGGGCTACGATGAATAGTGCTGATAAACCCGTGGATGTATATGCCTTTTTAAACTCGGCCCCTGAAGTGGATTTTTTGATGATTTTATTAATGATTTGTTGATTTATCATTAATCTACAATTACATGGCTAACGTATTTACTAGACGCAATTTACTACATTCCACCCAATCCCCCCCCACAGTCAATTCCATCACCATAGCAATGTACCGTAGAATCGCTAATTGTCTTCTCTGCTGGTCAGCACACCGCGTGCACCCATTCCCACTTTATACATGCTGACTAAAATGCACACTTTCTTCCTAACCTCCTTTCCCCTCCATTCCCAACCATCCGTCTCTGTCTCTTTCCTTTTGGTAACTGTGAATCCGTTCTTGTCTTCTGTGACACTGCTTTTTTTCTCCTTCTGTTTTTTCTTTGTTCTTATACTCCAATGATGAGTGACGTCATTTTACCTATACATGTAGACCAGAAATAGTTATGTTTGCTAGGATGGTGCAGCTGTGCAACGCTGAGCTCTGCCCACCATCTGCTAGTGCGGTTTGCAGGAATAGCACTGTTGCCTGGAGAATCCATGATGTCACAGTGGGCTTCTTTCAGGTAGACAGATTATGTTTGCTCAGAGAATTTGTTTCCCACTTCAGAGCCTGCTATCCTACACGGGGTGAAATTATGGTAAGGTTTGTGCTGACCACCTTGACAGCATCAGAGGAAATGGAAATGAGTTCCAAGATACTGCGTGTTTCTTTTTATTTTGGCATCAATACCAGTTACCTTAGCAACATTATTTTAATTAGACTACCCACAATATGAAATCCACACCATATACAGCATAAGTGTCACTGTCCATGAGCCACGTATTGCACTGTATAATCACTACTCTTCTTTGCTGTTCTACCACCTAACTCGTGCCCACAACCTGCCCACTCATGTGTGCTACACTTAACGCCCCATTTTACCTCTCTTTCCTCCCTTCCAAGCCATTCCCGTGTGTCTCTTTCCCTTTGGTAATCGTTAGTCTTCTCTTCAGTTAATGGAAGCTGCTACTGTCTTGTTCCTTCACTATTTTTCTTTTTTTCTAATTCTCCAAAGTTCAGTGACATCAATTGCCACTTGACTTTCTCTTCGTGGCTTATTTCACTGAGAACAATACCCACTAGTTCCATGCGTGTTGCTGTAAATGGTAAGATTCGTTTTCTTCATATGGCTGAATAATATTCTACGTCTCATTTACTGTTAGACGTTAAGCTTGGCTTTTGTCAATACTTCAGTGATAAACACAGGGTTGCAATTTTCGTTTTTAAAATGGGCTGCTGCATTCTGTTTATATATTTATAGATTTGTTTTTTTATGTTTATCCATGTAGGCCTTTGCTGATTCATTAATTTTTAATCTAAAATTACGTGAGAAACATTAATTTTACAAGACCCGCACTATAACCAAGATCAACCCAGTTACTTCCCTGAAGTCACTGTCCATTAGCATAGTAAGATACAGTAGATTCCATCTCCCCCAATCCACATTAATAATGCAAATCGTTATGCCTACCTTCTCCTTGCTTTCACATCTAACAACGCCACTATCTTCCCCTTGGTAACTGTTACTCCAGTCTTGTATTCTGTGAATCGGCTGATGTTTTGCTCCTTCAGTTTTATATTTTCGCTTCGTCTCCACGCCTGTGTTAAATCATTTGATATTTTTTTCTCTTCTTCACTTATTTCAGTGAGCATAATATGCTCTAGCGCCATCCATGTTGCAGCAAATGCTTGGATTTATTTTCTTGTGATGGCTGAGTAATATTCCTTTCTGTATATGTACCACATCTTCTGTACCCATTAATCTATTGATGTCCATTTAGCTCGGTTTCTTGGAATAGTACTCTCATTTACATAGGGATATATATGTCTTTATTAACTGGGCAGATTTATTGGTTTTATTGGATTTTTTATTAATTTGTTCTTTATTTACTTATTATTAATCTATACGTAAAAGGATAACATGATATTTTCTAGACTCCACCTGTCTCGAAGTTTTTCCCAATGCCCCACTGCAGTCACTTCCATCAACAGAGCAATGTACTGTCGATTCACTGCCTGTCTTCACGGTTTGGTTCAGCCCTTTCCATGCACCCACAAAAACATTATATATGCTAATCATAATGCATCCTTTCTCTCCCCACTGTTATCCCTTCATTCTATCATGTCCACATTAGTCATTTTCTCTTTGGTAACTGGTAGTTCATTCGTGGGCTCTGTGTGTCTGCCACTATTTTGCTCCTTCAGGACTTTCCTGCTTCTCTAACTGCACAGATTGGTCATATCATTTGATACTTGTCCTCCTGTCTTAATTCATTGAAAATATAACCCCATTTTTTATCCATGTTGTCGCAAATGGGAGGATTTTTTCTTCTTATGGGTGAAATGCAAGTAATTGTTTATATATACCACTTCTTCTTTATCCATTCATCTTCTGATGGAGATGGATCGGCTACTGTGAATTGTGCTGCGATAAACAAGGGAGTGCACATACCTTTTTTAAATGGGACTACTGCATTCTATCTACTGATCTATGCAACTTTGTTTTCCTCTATGTATCTATCATCTGACAATCTATCTTCTTGCTATCTCACATCTATCCTATTCATCATCTATCTCTATCATCTATCATCTATCTTAAACTCTAATCTCTGAACCCATCTGTGAATATTTCTTATTTCTCATAATTACACAATTACATGAGTAACATTGTTTTCTACATCTTTCATCACCAATATATCCCCAGATATCCCATTGCATTCACTATCCTCCAGTGCAGTAAAATAATGTAGAATCACTAGTCTTCTCTGTGACGAACAGTCCTCCACGTAACCCAACCCAACACTATGTACACTTATTCAATTGCACCGTTTTTAACCCCCTGTCCTACTTAACCCTCCACAAAAGCAAAACCGGCCCAGTCTCTTTCCTTTGGTAACCTCTAGTAAATTCTTCTCTTCAGCGTGGCTTCTTCAGTTTGGTTATTTCACTTTTTTTCTATTTTTTATTTCTCTGCTAGTGAGTGAAATCATTTACCATGTTTCTGACTCTCCATCTCTTACCTCACTGATCATAATTCTCTGCTATCTACATCCATGTTTTTGTAAATCGTAGGATTTGTTTTCCTCATATGGCTGAATAATATCCGTCTCCTCATCTTCTGGTGGTTACTGAACTTTGCTACTATTAATGCTGTGGTTATAAACATAGGTGAGCACATGTCTTGTTTAAACTGTGCTGCTGTATTTTGTTACTCTGTATTCATTTTATTGCATTTGTTCATTTAATAATATCTCATTAATATACAATTACATTAATAAAATTATGTGTGCTAGAACCCGCCCATCACAAAGAACCCCAGGATTCGCAATTACAGTCTCACACCGTGCGCACAGTAAGATACTGTAGAATCCCTACCTCTATTCCCTGTTTTGTACAGCAATCCCCGGAATGCCCACCCACGCTACTCTTGGAAATCATATAGCACACTTTCTTTACTCCGCCCTCCGCCTCCATTCCCTCCTATCCAAAGCATACCCTTTCTCTATGTAAACTCCTAGTCCAATATTCAGTTCTGTGAATATGCTGATGTTATGCTTCTTCAGTATTTCTTGGTTCTACATCTCTGCAGATGGGTCAAGTCATTTGACACTTCTCTTTCTTCACCTCTTATTTCATGAGTACAGTGCAATCCAGATCCTTCCGACATGTTACAAATGTTAGCACTTTTTTTCTTCTTATGACTGATTAATATGCAACTGTCTAAATGTACCACAACATGTTTACACATTAATCTACTGATGGACACTTACCTGGGCTACGATGAATAGTGCTGATAAACCCGTGGATGTATATGCCTTTTTAAACTCGGCCCCTGAAGTGGATTTTTTGATGATTTTATTAATGATTTGTTGATTTATCATTAATCTACAATTACATGGCTAACGTATTTACTAGACGCAATTTACTACATTCCACCCAATCCCCCCCCACAGTCAATTCCATCACCATAGCAATGTACCGTAGAATCGCTAATTGTCTTCTCTGCTGGTCAGCACACCGCGTGCACCCATTCCCACTTTATACATGCTGACTAAAATGCACACTTTCTTCCTAACCTCCTTTCCCCTCCATTCCCAACCATCCGTCTCTGTCTCTTTCCTTTTGGTAACTGTGAATCCGTTCTTGTCTTCTGTGACACTGCTTTTTTTCTCCTTCTGTTTTTTCTTTGTTCTTATACTCCAATGATGAGTGACGTCATTTTACCTATACATGTAGACCAGAAATAGTTATGTTTGCTAGGATGGTGCAGCTGTGCAACGCTGAGCTCTGCCCACCATCTGCTAGTGCGGTTTGCAGGAATAGCACTGTTGCCTGGAGAATCCATGATGTCACAGTGGGCTTCTTTCAGGTAGACAGATTATGTTTGCTCAGAGAATTTGTTTCCCACTTCAGAGCCTGCTATCCTACACGGGGTGAAATTATGGTAAGGTTTGTGCTGACCACCTTGACAGCATCAGAGGAAATGGAAATGAGTTCCAAGATACTGCGTGTTTCTTTTTATTTTGGCATCAATACCAGTTACCTTAGCAACATTATTTTAATTAGACTACCCACAATATGAAATCCACACCATATACAGCATAAGTGTCACTGTCCATGAGCCACGTATTGCACTGTATAATCACTACTCTTCTTTGCTGTTCTACCACCTAACTCGTGCCCACACCCTGCCCACTCATGTGTGCTACACTTAACGCCCCATTTTACCTCTCTTTCCTCCCTTCCAAGCCATTCCCGTGTGTCTCTTTCCCTTTGGTAATCGTTAGTCTTCTCTTCAGTTAATGGAAGCTGCTACTGTCTTGTTCCTTCACTATTTTTCTTTTTTTCTAATTCTCCAAAGTTCAGTGACATCAATTGCCACTTGACTTTCTCTTCGTGGCTTATTTCACTGAGAACAATACCCACTAGTTCCATGCGTGTTGCTGTAAATGGTAAGATTCGTTTTCTTCATATGGCTGAATAATATTCTACGTCTCATTTACTGTTAGACGTTAAGCTTGGCTTTTGTCAATACTTCAGTGATAAACACAGGGTTGCAATTTTCGTTTTTAAAATGGGCTGCTGCATTCTGTTTATATATTTATAGATTTGTTTTTTTATGTTTATCCATGTAGGCCTTTGCTGATTCATTAATTTTTAATCTAAAATTACGTGAGAAACATTAATTTTACAAGACCCGCACTATAACCAAGATCAACCCAGTTACTTCCCTGAAGTCACTGTCCATTAGCATAGTAAGATACAGTAGATTCCATCTCCCCCAATCCACATTAATAATGCAAATCGTTATGCCTACCTTCTCCTTGCTTTCACATCTAACAACGCCACTATCTTCCCCTTGGTAACTGTTACTCCAGTCTTGTATTCTGTGAATCGGCTGATGTTTTGCTCCTTCAGTTTTATATTTTCGCTTCGTCTCCACGCCTGTGTTAAATCATTTGATATTTTTTTCTCTTCTTCACTTATTTCAGTGAGCATAATATGCTCTAGCGCCATCCATGTTGCAGCAAATGCTTGGATTTATTTTCTTGTGATGGCTGAGTAATATTCCTTTCTGTATATGTACCACATCTTCTGTACCCATTAATCTATTGATGTCCATTTAGCTCGGTTTCTTGGAATAGTACTCTCATTTACATAGGGATATATATGTCTTTATTAACTGGGCAGATTTATTGGTTTTATTGGATTTTTTATTAATTTGTTCTTTATTTACTTATTATTAATCTATACGTAAAAGGATAACATGATATTTTCTAGACTCCACCTGTCTCGAAGTTTTTCCCAATGCCCCACTGCAGTCACTTCCATCAACAGAGCAATGTACTGTCGATTCACTGCCTGTCTTCACGGTTTGGTTCAGCCCTTTCCATGCACCCACAAAAACATTATATATGCTAATCATAATGCATCCTTTCTCTCCCCACTGTTATCCCTTCATTCTATCATGTCCACATTAGTCATTTTCTCTTTGGTAACTGGTAGTTCATTCGTGGGCTCTGTGTGTCTGCCACTATTTTGCTCCTTCAGGACTTTCCTGCTTCTCTAACTGCACAGATTGGTCATATCATTTGATACTTGTCCTCCTGTCTTAATTCATTGAAAATATAACCCCATTTTTTATCCATGTTGTCGCAAATGGGAGGATTTTTTCTTCTTATGGGTGAAATGCAAGTAATTGTTTATATATACCACTTCTTCTTTATCCATTCATCTTCTGATGGAGATGGATCGGCTACTGTGAATTGTGCTGCGATAAACAAGGGAGTGCACATACCTTTTTTAAATGGGACTACTGCATTCTATCTACTGATCTATGCAACTTTGTTTTCCTCTATGTATCTATCATCTGACAATCTATCTTCTTGCTATCTCACATCTATCCTATTCATCATCTATCTCTATCATCTATCATCTATCTTAAACTCTAATCTCTGAACCCATCTGTGAATATTTCTTATTTCTCATAATTACACAATTACATGAGTAACATTGTTTTCTACATCTTTCATCACCAATATATCCCCAGATATCCCATTGCATTCACTATCCTCCAGTGCAGTAAAATAATGTAGAATCACTAGTCTTCTCTGCGACGAACAGTCCTCCACGTAACCCAACCCAACACTATGTACACTTATTCAATTGCACCGTTTTTAACCCCCTGTCCTACTTAACCCTCCACAAAAGCAAAACCGGCCCAGTCTCTTTCCTTTGGTAACCTCTAGTAAATTCTTCTCTTCAGCGTGGCTTCTTCAGTTTGGTTATTTCACTTTTTTTCTATTTTTTATTTCTCTGCTAGTGAGTGAAATCATTTACCATGTTTCTGACTCTCCATCTCTTACCTCACTGATCATAATTCTCTGCTATCTACATCCATGTTTTTGTAAATCGTAGGATTTGTTTTCCTCATATGGCTGAATAATATCCGTCTCCTCATCTTCTGGTGGTTACTGAACTTTGCTACTATTAATGCTGTGGTTATAAACATAGGTGAGCACATGTCTTGTTTAAACTGTGCTGCTGTATTTTGTTACTCTGTATTCATTTTATTGCATTTGTTCATTTAATAATATCTCATTAATATACAATTACATTAATAAAATTATGTGTGCTAGAACCCGCCCATCACAAAGAACCCCAGGATTCGCAATTACAGTCTCACACCGTGCGCACAGTAAGATACTGTAGAATCCCTACCTCTATTCCCTGTTTTGTACAGCAATCCCCGGAATGCCCACCCACGCTACTCTTGGAAATCATATAGCACACTTTCTTTACTCCGCCCTCCGCCTCCATTCCCTCCTATCCAAAGCATACCCTTTCTCTATGTAAACTCCTAGTCCAATATTCAGTTCTGTGAATATGCTGATGTTATGCTTCTTCAGTATTTCTTGGTTCTACATCTCTGCAGATGGGTCAAGTCATTTGACACTTCTCTTTCTTCACCTCTTATTTCATGAGTACAGTGCAATCCAGATCCTTCCGACATGTTACAAATGTTAGCACTTTTTTTCTTCTTATGACTGATTAATATGCAACTGTCTAAATGTACCACAACATGTTTACACATTAATCTACTGATGGACACTTACCTGGGCTACGATGAATAGTGCTGATAAACCCGTGGATGTATATGCCTTTTTAAACTCGGCCCCTGAAGTGGATTTTTTGATGATTTTATTAATGATTTGTTGATTTATCATTAATCTACAATTACTTGGCTAACGTATTTACTAGACGCAATTTACTACATTCCACCCAATCCCCCCCCACAGTCAATTCCATCACCATAGCAATGTACCGTAGAATCGCTAATTGTCTTCTCTGCTGGTCAGCACACCGCGTGCACCCATTCCCACTTTATACATGCTGACTAAAATGCACACTTTCTTCCTAACCTCCTTTCCCCTCCATTCCCAACCATCCGTCTCTGTCTCTTTCCTTTTGGTAACTGTGAATCCGTTCTTGTCTTCTGTGACACTGCTTTTTTTCTCCTTCTGTTTTTTCTTTGTTCTTATACTCCAATGATGAGTGACGTCATTTTACCTATACATGTAGACCAGAAATAGTTATGTTTGCTAGGATGGTGCAGCTGTGCAACGCTGAGCTCTGCCCACCATCTGCTAGTGCGGTTTGCAGGAATAGCACTGTTGCCTGGAGAATCCATGATGTCACAGTGGGCTTCTTTCAGGTAGACAGATTATGTTTGCTCAGAGAATTTGTTTCCCACTTCAGAGCCTGCTATCCTACACGGGGTGAAATTATGGTAAGGTTTGTGCTGACCACCTTGACAGCATCAGAGGAAATGGAAATGAGTTCCAAGATACTGCGTGTTTCTTTTTATTTTGGCATCAATACCAGTTACCTTAGCAACATTATTTTAATTAGACTACCCACAATATGAAATCCACACCATATACAGCATAAGTGTCACTGTCCATGAGCCACGTATTGCACTGTATAATCACTACTCTTCTTTGCTGTTCTACCACCTAACTCGTGCCCACACCCTGCCCACTCATGTGTGCTACACTTAACGCCCCATTTTACCTCTCTTTCCTCCCTTCCAAGCCATTCCCGTGTGTCTCTTTCCCTTTGGTAATCGTTAGTCTTCTCTTCAGTTAATGGAAGCTGCTACTGTCTTGTTCCTTCACTATTTTTCTATTTTTCTAATTCTCCAAAGTTCAGTGACATCAATTGCCACTTGACTTTCTCTTCGTGGCTTATTTCACTGAGAACAATACCCACTAGTTCCATGCGTGTTGCTGTAAATGGTAAGATTCGTTTTCTTCATATGGCTGAATAATATTCTACGTCTCATTTACTGTTAGACGTTAAGCTTGGCTTTTGTCAATACTTCAGTGATAAACACAGGGTTGCAATTTTCGTTTTTAAAATGGGCTGCTGCATTCTGTTTATATATTTATAGATTTGTTTTTTTATGTTTATCCATGTAGGCCTTTGCTGATTCATTAATTTTTAATCTAAAATTACATGAGAAACATTAATTTTACAAGACCCGCACTATAACCAAGATCAACCCAGTTACTTCCCTGAAGTCACTGTCCATTAGCATAGTAAGATACAGTAGATTCCATCTCCCCCAATCCACATTAATAATGCAAATCGTTATGCCTACCTTCTCCTTGCTTTCACATCTAACAACGCCACTATCTTCCCCTTGGTAACTGTTACTCCAGTCTTGTATTCTGTGAATCGGCTGATGTTTTGCTCCTTCAGTTTTATATTTTCGCTTCGTCTCCACGCCTGTGTTAAATCATTTCATATTTTTTTCTCTTCTTCACTTATTTCAGTGAGCATAATATGCTCTAGCGCCATCCATGTTGCAGCAAATGCTTGGATTTATTTTCTTGTGATGGCTGAGTAATATTCCTTTCTGTATATGTACCACATCTTCTGTACCCATTAATCTATTGATGTCCATTTAGCTCGGTTTCTTGGAATAGTACTCTCATTTACATAGGGATATATATGTCTTTATTAACTGGGCAGATTTATTGGTTTTATTGGATTTTTTATTAATTTGTTCTTTATTTACTTATTATTAATCTATACGTAAAAGGATAACATGATATTTTCTAGACTCCACCTGTCTCGAAGTTTTTCCCAATGCCCCACTGCAGTCACTTCCATCAACAGAGCAATGTACTGTCGATTCACTGCCTGTCTTCACGGTTTGGTTCAGCCCTTTCCATGCACCCACAAAAACATTATATATGCTAATCATAATGCATCCTTTCTCTCCCCACTGTTATCCCTTCATTCTATCATGTCCACATTAGTCATTTTCTCTTTGGTAACTGGTAGTTCATTCGTGGGCTCTGTGTGTCTGCCACTATTTTGCTCCTTCAGGACTTTCCTGCTTCTCTAACTGCACAGATTGGTCATATCATTTGATACTTGTCCTCCTGTCTTAATTCATTGAAAATATAACCCCATTTTTTATCCATGTTGTCGCAAATGGGAGGATTTTTTCTTCTTATGGGTGAAATGCAAGTAATTGTTTATATATACCACTTCTTCTTTATCCATTCATCTTCTGATGGAGATGGATCGGCTACTGTGAATTGTGCTGCGATAAACAAGGGAGTGCACATACCTTTTTTAAATGGGACTACTGCATTCTATCTACTGATCTATGCAACTTTGTTTTCCTCTATGTATCTATCATCTGACAATCTATCTTCTTGCTATCTCACATCTATCCTATTCATCATCTATCTCTATCATCTATCATCTATCTTAAACTCTAATCTCTGAACCCATCTGTGAATATTTCTTATTTCTCATAATTACACAATTACATGAGTAACATTGTTTTCTACAACTTTCATCACCAATATATCCCCAGATATCCCATTGCATTCACTATCCTCCAGTGCAGTAAAATAATGTAGAATCACTAGTCTTCTCTGTGACGAACAGTCCTCCACGTAACCCAACCCAACACTATGTACACTTATTCAATTGCACCGTTTTTAACCCCCTGTCCTACTTAACCCTCCACAAAAGCAAAACCTGCCCAGTCTCTTTCCTTTGGTAACCTCTAGTAAATTCTTCTCTTCAGCGTGGCTTCTTCAGTTTGGTTATTTCACTTTTTTTCTATTTTTTATTTCTCTGCTAGTGAGTGAAATCATTTACCATGTTTCTGACTCTCCATCTCTTACCTCACTGATCATAATTCTCTGCTATCTACATCCATGTTTTTGTAAATCGTAGGATTTGTTTTCCTCATATGGCTGAATAATATCCGTCTCCTCATCTTCTGGTGGTTACTGAACTTTGCTACTATTAATGCTGTGGTTATAAACATAGGTGAGCACATGTCTTGTTTAAACTGTGCTGCTGTATTTTGTTACTCTGTATTCATTTTATTGCCTTTGTTCATTTAATAATATCTCTTTAATATACAATTACATTAATAAAATTATGTGTGCTAGAACCCGCCCATCACAAAGAACCCCAGGATTCGCAATTACAGTCTCACCCCGTGCGCACAGTAAGATACTGTAGAATCCCTACCTCTATTCCCTGTTTTGTACAGCAATCCCCGGAATGCCCACCCACGCTACTCTTGGAAATCATATAGCACACTTTCTTTACTCCGCCCTCCGCCTCCATTCCCTCCTATCCAAAGCATACCCTTTCTCTATGTAAACTCCTAGTCCAATATACAGTTCTGTGAATATGCTGATGTTATGCTTCTTCAGTATTTCTTGGTTCTACATCTCTGCAGATGGGTCAAGTCATTTGACACTTGTCTTTCTTCACCTCTTATTTCATGAGTATAGTGCAATCCAGATCCTTCCGACATGTTACAAATGTTAGCACTTTTTTTCTTCTTATGACTGATTAATATGCAACTGTCTAAATGTACCACAACATGTTTACACATTAATCTACTGATGGACACTTACCTGGGCTACGATGAATAGTGCTGATAAACCCGTGGATGTATATGCCTTTTTAAACTCGGCCCCTGAAGTGGATTTTTTGATGATTTTATTAATGATTTGTTGATTTATCATTAATCTACAATTACATGGCTAACGTATTTACTAGACGCAATTTACTACATTCCACCCAATCCCCCCCCACAGTCAATTCCATCACCATAGCAATGTACCGTAGAATCGCTAATTGTCTTCTCTGCTGGTCAGCACACCGCCTGCACCCATTCCCACTTTATACATGCTGACTAAAATGCACACTTTCTTCCTAACCTCCTTTCCCCTCCATTCCCAACCATCCGTCTCTGTCTCTTTCCTTTTGGTAACTGTGAATCTGTTCTTGTCTTCTGTGACACTGCTTTTTTTCTCCTTCTGTTTTTTCTTTGTTCTTATACTCCAATGATGAGTGACGTCATTTTACCTATACATGTAGACCAGAAATAGTTATGTTTGCTAGGATGGTGCAGCTGTGCAACGCTGAGCTCTGCCCACCATCTGCTAGTGCGGTTTGCAGGAATAGCACTGTTGCCTGGAGAATCCATGATGTCACAGTGGGCTTCTTTCAGGTAGACAGATTATGTTTGCTCAGAGAATTTGTTTCCCACTTCAGAGCCTGCTATCCTACACGGGGTGAAATTATGGTAAGGTTTGTGCTGACCACCTTGAGAGCATCAGAGGAAATGGAAATGAGTTCCAAGATACTGCGTGTTTCTTTTTATTTTGGCATCAATACCAGTTACCTTAGCAACATTATTTTAATTAGACTACCCACAATATGAAATCCACACCATATACAGCATAAGTGTCACTGTCCATGAGCCACGTATTGCACTGTATAATCACTACTCTTCTTTGCTGTTCTACCACCTAACTCGTGCCCACACCCTGCCCACTCATGTGTGCTACACTTAACGCCCCATTTTACCTCTCTTTCCTCCCTTCCAAGCCATTCCCGTGTGTCTCTTTCCCTTTGGTAATCGTTAGTCTTCCCTTCAGTTAATGGAAGCTGCTACTGTCTTGTTCCTTCACTATTTTTCTTTTTTTCTAATTCTCCAAAGTTCAGTGACATCAATTGCCACTTGACTTTCTCTTCGTGGCTTATTTCACTGAGAACAATACCCACTAGTTCCATGCGTGTTGCTGTAAATGGTAAGATTCGTTTTCTTCATATGGCTGAATAATATTCTACGTCTCATTTACTGTTAGACGTTAAGCTTGGCTTTTGTCAATACTTCAGTGATAAACACAGGGTTGCAATTTTCGTTTTAAAACTGGGCTGCTACATTCTGTTTATATCTTTATAGATTTGTTTTTTTATGTTTATCCATGTAGGCCTTTGCTGATTCATTAATTTTTAATCTAAAATTACGTGAGAAACATTAATTTTACAAGACCCGCACTATAACCAAGATCAACCCAGTTACTTCCCTGAAGTCACTGTCCATTAGCATAGTAAGATACAGTAGATTCCATCTCCCCCAATCCACATTAATAATGCAAATCGTTATGCCTACCTTCTCCTTGCTTTCACATCTAACAACGCCACTATCTTCCCCTTGGTAACTGTTACTCCAGTCTTGTATTCTGTGAATCGGCTGATGTTTTGCTCCTTCAGTTTTATATTTTCGCTTCGTCTCCACGCCTGTGTTAAATCATTTGATATTTTTTTCTCTTCTTCACTTATTTCAGTGAGCATAATATGCTCTAGCGCCATCCATGTTGCAGCAAATGCTTGGATTTATTTTCTTGTGATGGCTGAGTTATATTCCTTTCTGTATATGTACCACATCTTCTGTACCCATTAATCTATTGATGTCCATTTAGCTCGGTTTCTTGGAATAGTACTCTCATTTACATAGGGATATATATGTCTTTATTAACTGGGCAGATTTATTGGTTTTATTGGATTTTTTATTAATTTGTTCTTTATTTACTTATTATTAATCTATACGTAAAAGGATAACATGATATTTTCTAGACTCCACCTGTCTCGAAGTTTTTCCCAATGCCCCACTGCAGTCACTTCCATCAACAGAGCAATGTACTGTCGATTCACTGCCTGTCTTCACGGTTTGGTTCAGCCCTTTCAATGCACCCACAAAAACATTATATATGCTAATCATAATGCATCCTTTCTCTCCCCACTGTTATCCCTTCATTCTATCATGTCCACATTAGTCATTTTCTCTTTGGTAACTGGTAGTTCATTCGTGGGCTCTGTGTGTCTGCCACTATTTTGCTCCTTCAGGACTTTCCTGCTTCTCTAACTGCACAGATTGGTCATATCATTTGATACTTGTCTTCCTGTCTTAATTCATTGAAAATATAACCCCATTTTTTATCCATGTTGTCGCAAATGGGAGGATTTTTTCTTCTTATGGGTGAAATGCAATTAATTGTTTATATATACCACTTCTTCTTTATCCATTCATCTTCTGATGGAGCTGGATCGGCTACTGTGAATTGTGCTGCGATAAACAAGGGAGTGCACATACCTTTTTTAAATGGGACTACTGCATTCTATCTACTGATCTATGCAACTTTGTTTTCCTCTATGTATCTATCATCTGACAATCTATCTTCTTGCTATCTCACATCTATCCTATTCATCATCTATCTCTATCATCTATCATCTATCTTAAACTCTAATCTCTGAACCCATCTGTGAATATTTCTTATTTCTCATAATTACACAATTACATGAGTAACATTGTTTTCTACAACTTTCATCACCAATATATCCCCAGATATCCCATTGCATTCACTATCCTCCAGTGCAGTAAAATAATGTAGAATCACTAGTCTTCTCTGTGACGAACAGTCCTCCACGTAACCCAACCCAACACTATGTACACTTATTCAATTGCACCGTTTTTAACCCCCTGTCCTACTTAACCCTCCACAAAAGCAAAACCTGCCCAGTCTCTTTCCTTTGGTAACCTCTAGTAAATTCTTCTCTTCAGCGTGGCTTCTTCAGTTTGGTTATTTCACTTTTTTTCTATTTTTTATTTCTCTGCTAGTGAGTGAAATCATTTACCATGTTTCTGACTCTCCATCTCTTACCTCACTGATCATAATTCTCTGCTATCTACATCCATGTTTTTGTAAATCGTAGGATTTGTTTTCCTCATATGGCTGAATAATATCCGTCTCCTCATCTTCTGGTGGTTACTGAACTTTGCTACTATTAATGCTGTGGTTATAAACATAGGTGAGCACATGTCTTGTTTAAACTGTGCTGCTGTATTTTGTTACTCTGTATTCATTTTATTGCATTTGTTCATTTAATAATATCTCATTAATATACAATTACATTAATAAAATTATGTGTGCTAGAACCCGCCCATCACAAAGAACCCCAGGATTCGCAATTACAGTCTCACCCCGTGCGCACAGTAAGATACTGTAGAATCCCTACCTCTATTCCCTGTTTTGTACAGCAATCCCCGGAATGCCCACCCACGCTACTCTTGGAAATCATATAGCACACTTTCTTTACTCCGCCCTCCGCCTCCATTCCCTCCTATCCAAAGCATACCCTTTCTCTATGTAAACTCCTAGTCCAATATTCAGTTCTGTGAATATGCTGATGTTATGCTTCTTCAGTATTTCTTGGTTCTACATCTCTGCAGATGGGTCAAGTCATTTGACACTTCTCTTTCTTCACCTCTTATTTCATGAGTACAGTGCAATCCAGATCCTTCCGACATGTTACAAATGTTAGCACTTTTTTTCTTCTTATGACTGATTAATATGCAACTGTCTAAATGTACCACAACATGTTTACACATTAATCTACTGATGGACACTTACCTGGGCTACGATGAATAGTGCTGATAAACCCGTGGATGTATATGCCTTTTTAAACTCGGCCCCTGAAGTGGATTTTTTGATGATTTTATTAATGATTTGTTGATTTATCATTAATCTACAATTACTTGGCTAACGTATTTACTAGACGCAATTTACTACATTCCACCCAATCCCCCCCCACAGTCAATTCCATCACCATAGCAATGTACCGTAGAATCGCTAATTGTCTTCTCTGCTGGTCAGCACACCGCGTGCACCCATTCCCACTTTATACATGCTGACTAAAATGCACACTTTCTTCCTAACCTCCTTTCCCCTCCATTCCCAACCATCCGTCTCTGTCTCTTTCCTTTTGGTAACTGTGAATCCGTTCTTGTCTTCTGTGACACTGCTTTTTTTCTCCTTCTGTTTTTTCTTTGTTCTTATACTCCAATGATGAGTGACGTCATTTTACCTATACATGTAGACCAGAAATAGTTATGTTTGCTAGGATGGTGCAGCTGTGCAACGCTGAGCTCTGCCCACCATCTGCTAGTGCGGTTTGCAGGAATAGCACTGTTGCCTGGAGAATCCATGATGTCACAGTGGGCTTCTTTCAGGTAGACAGATTATGTTTGCTCAGAGAATTTGTTTCCCACTTCAGAGCCTGCTATCCTACACGGGGTGAAATTATGGTAAGGTTTGTGCTGACCACCTTGACAGCATCAGAGGAAATGGAAATGAGTTCCAAGATACTGCGTGTTTCTTTTTATTTTGGCATCAATACCAGTTACCTTAGCAACATTATTTTAATTAGACTACCCACAATATGAAATCCACACCATATACAGCATAAGTGTCACTGTCCATGAGCCACGTATTGCACTGTATAATCACTACTCTTCTTTGCTGTTCTACCACCTAACTCGTGCCCACACCCTGCCCACTCATGTGTGCTACACTTAACGCCCCATTTTACCTCTCTTTCCTCCCTTCCAAGCCATTCCCGTGTGTCTCTTTCCCTTTGGTAATCGTTAGTCTTCTCTTCAGTTAATGGAAGCTGCTACTGTCTTGTTCCTTCACTATTTTTCTTTTTTTCTAATTCTCCAAAGTTCAGTGACATCAATTGCCACTTGACTTTCTCTTCGTGGCTTATTTCACTGAGAACAATACCCACTAGTTCCATGCGTGTTGCTGTAAATGGTAAGATTCGTTTTCTTCATATGGCTGAATAATATTCTACGTCTCATTTACTGTTAGACGTTAAGCTTGGCTTTTGTCAATACTTCCGTGATAAACACAGGGTTGCAATTTTCGTTTTTAAAATGGGCTGCTGCATTCTGTTTATATATTTATAGATTTGTTTTTTTATGTTTATCCATGTAGGCCTTTGCTGATTCATTAATTTTTAATCTAAAATTACGTGAGAAACATTAATTTTACAAGACCCGCACTGTAACCAAGATCAACCCATTTACTTCCCTGAAGTCACTGTCCATTAGCATAGTAAGATACAGTAGATTCCATCTCCCCCAATCCACATTAATAATGCAAATCGTTATGCCTACCTTCTCCTTGCTTTCACATCTAACAACGCCACTATCTTCCCCTTGGTAACTGTTACTCCAGTCTTGTATTCTGTGAATCGGCTGATGTTTTGCTCCTTCAGTTTTATATTTTCGCTTCGTCTCCACGCCTGTGTTAAATCATTTGATATTTTTTTCTCTTCTTCACTTATTTCAGTGAGCATAATATGCTCTAGCGCCATCCATGTTGCAGCAAATGCTTGGATTTATTTTCTTGTGATGGCTGAGTAATATTCCTTTCTGTATATGTACCACATCTTCTGTACCCATTAATCTATTGATGTCCATTTAGCTCGGTTTCTTGGAATAGTACTCTCATTTACATAGGGATATATATGTCTTTATTAACTGGGCAGATTTATTGGTTTTATTGGATTTTTTATTAATTTGTTCTTTATTTACTTATTATTAATCTATACGTAAAAGGATAACATGATATTTTCTAGACTCCACCTGTCTCGAAGTTTTTCCCAATGCCCCACTGCAGTCACTTCCATCAACAGAGCAATGTACTGTCGATTCACTGCCTGTCTTCACGGTTTGGTTCAGCCCTTTCAATGCACCCACAAAAACATTATATATGCTAATCATAATGCATCCTTTCTCTCCCCACTGTTATCCCTTCATTCTATCATGTCCACATTAGTCATTTTCTCTTTGGTAACTGGTAGTTCATTCGTGGGCTCTGTGTGTCTGCCACTATTTTGCTCCTTCAGGACTTTCCTGCTTCTCTAACTGCACAGATTGGTCATATCATTTGATACTTGTCCTCCTGTCTTAATTCATTGAAAATATAACCCCATTTTTTATCCATGTTGTCGCAAATGGGAGGATTTTTTCTTCTTATGGGTGAAATGCAATTAATTGTTTATATATACCACTTCTTCTTTATCCATTCATCTTCTGATGGAGATGGATCGGCTACTGTGAATTGTGCTGCGATAAACAAGGGAGTGCACATACCTTTTTTAAATGGGACTACTGCATTCTATCTACTGATCTATGCAACTTTGTTTTCCTCTATGTATCTATCATCTGACAATCTATCTTCTTGCTATCTCACATCTATCCTATTCATCATCTATCTCTATCATCTATCATCTATCTTAAACTCTAATCTCTGAACCCATCTGTGAATATTTCTTATTTCTCATAATTACACAATTACATGAGTAACATTGTTTTCTACAACTTTCATCACCAATATATCCCCAGATATCCCATTGCATTCACTATCCTCCAGTGCAGTAAAATAATGTAGAATCACTAGTCTTCTCTGTGACGAACAGTCCTCCACGTAACCCAACCCAACACTATGTACACTTATTCAATTGCACCGTTTTTAACCCCCTGTCCTACTTAACCCTCCACAAAAGCAAAACCGGCCCAGTCTCTTTCCTTTGGTAACCTCTAGTAAATTCTTCTCTTCAGCGTGGCTTCTTCAGTTTGGTTATTTCACTTTTTTTCTATTTTTTATTTCTCTGCTAGTGAGTGAAATCATTTACCATGTTTCTGACTCTCCATCTCTTACCTCACTGATCATAATTCTCTGCTATCTACATCCATGTTTTTGTAAATCGTAGGATTTGTTTTCCTCATATGGCTGAATAATATCCGTCTCCTCATCTTCTGGTGGTTACTGAACTTTGCTACTATTAATGCTGTGGTTATAAACATAGGTGAGCACATGTCTTGTTTAAACTGTGCTGCTGTATTTTGTTACTCTGTATTCATTTTATTGCATTTGTTCATTTAATAATATCTCATTAACATACAATTACATTAATAAAATTATGTGTGCTAGAACCCGCCCATCACAAAGAACCCCAGGATTCGCAATTACAGTCTCACCCCGTGCGCACAGTAAGATACTGTAGAATCCCTACCTCTATTCCCTGTTTTGTACAGCAATCCCCGGAATGCCCACCCACGCTACTCTTGGAAATCATATAGCACACTTTCTTTACTCCGCCCTCCGCCTCCATTCCCTCCTATCCAAAGCATACCCTTTCTCTATGTAAACTCCTAGTCCAATATTCAGTTCTGTGAATATGCTGATGTTATGCTTCTTCAGTATTTCTTGGTTCTACATCTCTGCAGATGGGTCAAGTCATTTGACACTTCTCTTTCTTCACCTCTTATTTCATGAGTACAGTGCAATCCAGATCCTTCCGACATGTTACAAATGTTAGCACTTTTTTTCTTCTTATGACTGATTAATATGCAACTGTCTAAATGTACCACAACATGTTTACACATTAATCTACTGATGGACACTTACCTGGGCTACGATGAATAGTGCTGATAAACCCGTGGATGTATATGCCTTTTTAAACTCGGCCCCTGAAGTGGATTTTTTGATGATTTTATTAATGATTTGTTGATTTATCATTAATCTACAATTACTTGGCTAACGTATTTACTAGACGCAATTTACTACATTCCACCCAATCCCCCCCCACAGTCAATTCCATCACCATAGCAATGTACCGTAGAATCGCTAATTGTCTTCTCTGCTGGTCAGCACACCGCGTGCACCCATTCCCACTTTATACATGCTGACTAAAATGCACACTTTCTTCCTAACCTCCTTTCCCCTCCATTCCCAACCATCCGTCTCTGTCTCTTTCCTTTTGGTAACTGTGAATCCGTTCTTGTCTTCTGTGACACTGCTTTTTTTCTCCTTCTGTTTTTTCTTTGTTCTTATACTCCAATGATGAGTGACGTCATTTTACCTATACATGTAGACCAGAAATAGTTATGTTTGCTAGGATGGTGCAGCTGTGCAACGCTGAGCTCTGCCCACCATCTGCTAGTGCGGTTTGCAGGAATAGCACTGTTGCCTGGAGAATCCATGATGTCACAGTGGGCTTCTTTCAGGTAGACAGATTATGTTTGCTCAGAGAATTTGTTTCCCACTTCAGAGCCTGCTATCCTACACGGGGTGAAATTATGGTAAGGTTTGTGCTGACCACCTTGACAGCATCAGAGGAAATGGAAATGAGTTCCAAGATACTGCGTGTTTCTTTTTATTTTGGCATCAATACCAGTTACCTTAGCAACATTATTTTAATTAGACTACCCACAATATGAAATCCACACCATATACAGCATAAGTGTCACTGTCCATGAGCCACGTATTGCACTGTATAATCACTACTCTTCTTTGCTGTTCTACCACCTAACTCGTGCCCACACCCTGCCCACTCATGTGTGCTACACTTAACGCCCCATTTTACCTCTCTTTCCTCCCTTCCAAGCCATTCCCGTGTGTCTCTTTCCCTTTGGTAATCGTTAGTCTTCTCTTCAGTTAATGGAAGCTGCTACTGTCTTGTTCCTTCACTATTTTTCTTTTTTTCTAATTCTCCAAAGTTCAGTGACATCAATTGCCACTTGACTTTCTCTTCGTGGCTTATTTCACTGAGAACAATACCCACTAGTTCCATGCGTGTTGCTGTAAATGGTAAGATTCGTTTTCTTCATATGGCTGAATAATATTCTACGTCTCATTTACTGTTAGACGTTAAGCTTGGCTTTTGTCAATACTTCCGTGATAAACACAGGGTTGCAATTTTCGTTTTTAAAATGGGCTGCTGCATTCTGTTTATATATTTATAGATTTGTTTTTTTATGTTTATCCATGTAGGCCTTTGCTGATTCATTAATTTTTAATCTAAAATTACGTGAGAAACATTAATTTTACAAGACCCGCACTGTAACCAAGATCAACCCATTTACTTCCCTGAAGTCACTGTCCATTAGCATAGTAAGATACAGTAGATTCCATCTCCCCCAATCCACATTAATAATGCAAATCGTTATGCCTACCTTCTCCTTGCTTTCACATCTAACAACGCCACTATCTTCCCCTTGGTAACTGTTACTCCAGTCTTGTATTCTGTGAATCGGCTGATGTTTTGCTCCTTCAGTTTTATATTTTCGCTTCGTCTCCACGCCTGTGTTAAATCATTTGATATTTTTTTCTCTTCTTCACTTATTTCAGTGAGCATAATATGCTCTAGCGCCATCCATGTTGCAGCAAATGCTTGGATTTATTTTCTTGTGATGGCTGAGTAATATTCCTTTCTGTATATGTACCACATCTTCTGTACCCATTAATCTATTGATGTCCATTTAGCTCGGTTTCTTGGAATAGTACTCTCATTTACATAGGGATATATATGTCTTTATTAACTGGGCAGATTTATTGGTTTTATTGGATTTTTTATTAATTTGTTCTTTATTTACTTATTATTAATCTATACGTAAAAGGATAACATGATATTTTCTAGACTCCACCTGTCTCGAAGTTTTTCCCAATGCCCCACTGCAGTCACTTCCATCAACAGAGCAATGTACTGTCGATTCACTGCCTGTCTTCACGGTTTGGTTCAGCCCTTTCAATGCACCCACAAAAACATTATATATGCTAATCATAATGCATCCTTTCTCTCCCCACTGTTATCCCTTCATTCTATCATGTCCACATTAGTCATTTTCTCTTTGGTAACTGGTAGTTCATTCGTGGGCTCTGTGTGTCTGCCACTATTTTGCTCCTTCAGGACTTTCCTGCTTCTCTAACTGCACAGATTGGTCATATCATTTGATACTTGTCCTCCTGTCTTAATTCATTGAAAATATAACCCCATTTTTTATCCATGTTGTCGCAAATGGGAGGATTTTTTCTTCTTATGGGTGAAATGCAATTAATTGTTTATATATACCACTTCTTCTTTATCCATTCATCTTCTGATGGAGATGGATCGGCTACTGTGAATTGTGCTGCGATAAACAAGGGAGTGCACATACCTTTTTTAAATGGGACTACTGCATTCTATCTACTGATCTATGCAACTTTGTTTTCCTCTATGTATCTATCATCTGACAATCTATCTTCTTGCTATCTCACATCTATCCTATTCATCATCTATCTCTATCATCTATCATCTATCTTAAACTCTAATCTCTGAACCCATCTGTGAATATTTCTTATTTCTCATAATTACACAATTACATGAGTAACATTGTTTTCTACAACTTTCATCACCAATATATCCCCAGATATCCCATTGCATTCACTATCCTCCAGTGCAGTAAAATAATGTAGAATCACTAGTCTTCTCTGTGACGAACAGTCCTCCACGTAACCCAACCCAACACTATGTACACTTATTCAATTGCACCGTTTTTAACCCCCTGTCCTACTTAACCCTCCACAAAAGCAAAACCGGCCCAGTCTCTTTCCTTTGGTAACCTCTAGTAAATTCTTCTCTTCAGCGTGGCTTCTTCAGTTTGGTTATTTCACTTTTTTTCTATTTTTTATTTCTCTGCTAGTGAGTGAAATCATTTACCATGTTTCTGACTCTCCATCTCTTACCTCACTGATCATAATTCTCTGCTATCTACATCCATGTTTTTGTAAATCGTAGGATTTGTTTTCCTCATATGGCTGAATAATATCCGTCTCCTCATCTTCTGGTGGTTACTGAACTTTGCTACTATTAATGCTGTGGTTATAAACATAGGTGAGCACATGTCTTGTTTAAACTGTGCTGCTGTATTTTGTTACTCTGTATTCATTTTATTGCATTTGTTCATTTAATAATATCTCATTAACATACAATTACATTAATAAAATTATGTGTGCTAGAACCCGCCCATCACAAAGAACCCCAGGATTCGCAATTACAGTCTCACCCCGTGCGCACAGTAAGATACTGTAGAATCCCTACCTCTATTCCCTGTTTTGTACAGCAATCCCCGGAATGCCCACCCACGCTACTCTTGGAAATCATATAGCACACTTTCTTTACTCCGCCCTCCGCCTCCATTCCCTCCTATCCAAAGCATACCCTTTCTCTATGTAAACTCCTAGTCCAATATTCAGTTCTGTGAATATGCTGATGTTATGCTTCTTCAGTATTTCTTGGTTCTACATCTCTGCAGATGGGTCAAGTCATTTGACACTTCTCTTTCTTCACCTCTTATTTCATGAGTACAGTGCAATCCAGATCCTTCCGACATGTTACAAATGTTAGCACTTTTTTTCTTCTTATGACTGATTAATATGCAACTGTCTAAATGTACCACAACATGTTTACACATTAATCTACTGATGGACACTTACCTGGGCTACGATGAATAGTGCTGATAAACCCGTGGATGTATATGCCTTTTTAAACTCGGCCCCTGAAGTGGATTTTTTGATGATTTTATTAATGATTTGTTGATTTATCATTAATCTACAATTACTTGGCTAACGTATTTACTAGACGCAATTTACTACATTCCACCCAATCCCCCCCCCACAGTCAATTCCATCACCATAGCAATGTACCGTAGAATCGCTAATTGTCTTCTCTGCTGGTCAGCACACCGCGTGCACCCATTCCCACTTTATACATGCTGACTAAAATGCACACTTTCTTCCTAACCTCCTTTCCCCTCCATTCCCAACCATCCGTCTCTGTCTCTTTCCTTTTGGTAACTGTGAATCCGTTCTTGTCTTCTGTGACACTGCTTTTTTTCTCCTTCTGTTTTTTCTTTGTTCTTATACTCCAATGATGAGTGACGTCATTTTACCTATACATGTAGACCAGAAATAGTTATGTTTGCTAGGATGGTGCAGCTGTGCAACGCTGAGCTCTGCCCACCATCTGCTAGTGCGGTTTGCAGGAATAGCACTGTTGCCTGGAGAATCCATGATGTCACAGTGGGCTTCTTTCAGGTAGACAGATTATGTTTGCTCAGAAAATTTGTTTCCCACTTCAGAGCCTGCTATCCTACACGGGGTGAAATTATGGTAAGGTTTGTGCTGACCACCTTGACAGCATCAGAGGAAATGGAAATGAGTTCCAAGATACTGCGTGTTTCTTTTTATTTTGGCATCAATACCAGTTACCTTAGCAACATTATTTTAATTAGACTACCCACAATATGAAATCCACACCATATACAGCATAAGTGTCACTGTCCATGAGCCACGTATTGCACTGTATAATCACTACTCTTCTTTGCTGTTCTACCACCTAACTCGTGCCCACACCCTGCCCACTCATGTGTGCTACACTTAACGCCCCATTTTACCTCTCTTTCCTCCCTTCCAAGCCATTCCCGTGTGTCTCTTTCCCTTTGGTAATCGTTAGTCTTCTCTTCAGTTAATGGAAGCTGCTACTGTCTTGTTCCTTCACTATTTTTCTTTTTTTCTAATTCTCCAAAGTTCAGTGAATTCAATTGCCACTTGACTTTCTCTTCGTGGCTTATTTCACTGAGAACAATACCCACTAGTTCCATGCGTGTTGCTGTAAATGGTAAGATTCATTTTCTTCATATGGCTGAATAATATTCTACGTCTCATTTACTGTTAGACGTTAAGCTTGGCTTTTGTCAATACTTCCGTGATAAACACAGGGTTGCAATTTTCGTTTTTAAAATGGGCTGCTGCATTCTGTTTATATATTTATAGATTTGTTTTTTTATGTTTATCCATGTAGGCCTTTGCTGATTCATTAATTTTTAATCTAAAATTACATGAGAAACATTAATTTTACAAGACCCGCACTATAACCAAGATCAACCCAGTTACTTCCCTGAAGTCACTGTCCATTAGCATAGTAAGATACAGTAGATTCCATCTCCCCCAATCCACATTAATAATGCAAATCGTTATGCCTACCTTCTCCTTGCTTTCACATCTAACAACGCCACTATCTTCCCCTTGGTAACTGTTACTCCAGTCTTGTATTCTGTGAATCGGCTGATGTTTTGCTCCTTCAGTTTTATATTTTCGCTTCGTCTCCACGCGTGTGTTAAATCATTTGATATTTTTTTCTCTTCTTCACTTATTTCAGTGAGCATAATATGCTCTAGCGCCATCCATGTTGCAGCAAATGCTTGGATTTATTTTCTTGTGATGGCTGAGTTATATTCCTTTCTGTATATGTACCACATCTTCTGTACCCATTAATCTATTGATGTCCATTTAGCTCGGTTTCTTGGAATAGTACTCTCATTTACATAGGGATATATATGTCTTTATTAACTGGGCAGATTTATTGGTTTTATTGGATTTTTTATTAATTTGTTCTTTATTTACTTATTATTAATCTATACGTAAAAGGATAACATGATATTTTCTAGACTCCACCTGTCTCGAAGTTTTTCCCAATGCCCCACTGCAGTCACTTCCATCAACAGAGCAATGTACTGTCGATTCACTGCCTGTCTTCACGGTTTGGTTCAGCCCTTTCAATGCACCCACAAAAACATTATATATGCTAATCATAATGCATCCTTTCTCTCCCCACTGTTATCCCTTCATTCTATCATGTCCACATTAGTCATTTTCTCTTTGGTAACTGGTAGTTCATTCGTGGGCTCTGTGTGTCTGCCACTATTTTGCTCCTTCAGGACTTTCCTGCTTCTCTAACTGCACAGATTGATCATATCATTTGATACTTGTCCTCCTGTCTTAATTCATTGAAAATATAACCCCATTTTTTATCCATGTTGTCGCAAATGGGAGGATTTTTTCTTCTTATGGGTGAAATGCAAGTAATTGTTTATATATACCACTTCTTCTTTATCCATTCATCTTCTGATGGAGATGGATCGGCTACTGTGAATTGTGCTGCGATAAACAAGGGAGTGCACATACCTTTTTTAAATGGGACTACTGCATTCTATCTACTGATCTATGCAACTTTGTTTTCCTCTATGTATCTATCATCTGACAATCTATCTTCTTGCTATCTCACATCTATCCTATTCATCATCTATCTCTATCATCTATCATCTATCTTAAACTCTAATCTCTGAACCCATCTGTGAATATTTCTTATTTCTCATAATTACACAATTACATGAGTAACATTGTTTTCTACATCTTTCATCACCAATATATCCCCAGATATCCCATTGCATTCACTATCCTCCAGTGCAGTAAAATAATGTAGAATCACTAGTCTTCTCTGTGACGAACAGTCCTCCACGTAACCCAACCCAACACTACGTACACTTATTCAATTGCACCGTTTTTAACCCCGTGTCCTACTTAACCCTCCACAAAAGCAAAACCGGCCCAGTCTCTTTCCTTTGGTAACCTCTAGTAAATTCTTCTCTTCAGCGTGGCTTCTTCAGTTTGGTTATTTCACTTTTTTTCTATTTTTTATTTCTCTGCTAGTGAGTGAAATCATTTACCATGTTTCTGACTCTCCATCTCTTACCTCACTGATCATAATTCTCTGCTATCTACATCCATGTTTTTGTAAATCGTAGGATTTGTTTTCCTCATATGGCTGAATAATATCCGTCTCCTCATCTTCTGGTGGTTACTGAACTTTGCTACTATTAATGCTGTGGTTATAAACATAGGTGAGCACATGTCTTGTTTAAACTGTGCTGCTGTATTTTGTTACTCTGTATTCATTTTATTGCATTTGTTCATTTAATAATATCTCATTAATATACAATTACATTAATAAAATTATGTGTGCTAGAACCCGCCCATCACAAAGAACCCCAGGATTCGCAATTACAGTCTCACACCGTGCGCACAGTAAGATACTGTAGAATCCCTACCTCTATTCCCTGTTTTGTACAGCAATCCCCGGAATGCCCACCCACGCTACTCTTGGAAATCATATAGCACACTTTCTTTACTCCGCCCTCCGCCTCCATTCCCTCCTATCCAAAGCATACCCTTTCTCTATGTAAACTCCTAGTCCAATATTCAGTTCTGTGAATATGCTGATGTTATGCTTCTTCAGTATTTCTTGGTTCTACATCTCTGCAGATGGGTCAAGTCATTTGACACTTCTCTTTCTTCACCTCTTATTTCATGAGTACAGTGCAATCCAGATCCTTCCGACATGTTACAAATGTTAGCACTTTTTTTCTTCTTATGACTGATTAATATGCAACTGTCTAAATGTACCACAACATGTTTACACATTAATCTACTGATGGACACTTACCTGGGCTACGATGAATAGTGCTGATAAACCCGTGGATGTATATGCCTTTTTAAACTCGGCCCCTGAAGTGGATTTTTTGATGATTTTATTAATGATTTGTTGATTTATCATTAATCTACAATTACATGGCTAACGTATTTACTAGACGCAATTTACTACATTCCACCCAATCCCCCCCCACAGTCAATTCCATCCCCATAGCAATGTACCGTAGAATCGCTAATTGTCTTCTCTGCTGGTCAGCACACCGCGTGCACCCATTCCCACTTTATACATGCTGACTAAAATGCACACTTTCTTCCTAACCTCCTTTCCCCTCCATTCCCAACCATCCGTCTCTGTCTCTTTCCTTTTGGTAACTGTGAATCCGTTCTTGTCTTCTGTGACACTGCTTTTTATCTCCTTCTGTTTTTTCTTTGTTCTTATACTCCAATGATGAGTGACGTCATTTTACCTATACATGTAGACCAGAAATAGTTATGTTTGCTAGGATGGTGCAGCTGTGCAACGCTGAGCTCTGCCCACCATCTGCTAGTGCGGTTTGCAGGAATAGCACTGTTGCCTGGAGAATCCATGATGTCACAGTGGGCTTCTTTCAGGTAGACAGATTATGTTTGCTCAGAGAATTTGTTTCCCACTTCAGAGCCTGCTAACCTACACGGGGTGAAATTATGGTAAGGTTTGTGCTGACCACCTTGACAGCATCAGAGGAAATGGAAATGAGTTCCAAGATACTGCGTGTTTCTTTTTATTTTGGCATCAATACCAGTTACCTTAGCAACATTATTTTAATTAGACTACCCACAATATGAAATCCACACCATATACAGCATAAGTGTCACTGTCCATGAGCCACGTATTGCACTGTATAATCACTACTCTTCTTTGCTGTTCTACCACCTAACTCGTGCCCACACCCTGCCCACTCATGTGTGCTACACTTAACGCCCCATTTTACCTCTCTTTCCTCCCTTCCAAGCCATTCCCGTGTGTCTCTTTCCCTTTGGTAATCGTTAGTCTTCTCTTCAGTTAATGGAAGCTGCTACTGTCTTGTTCCTTCACTATTTTTCTTTTTTTCTAATTCTCCAAAGTTCAGTGAATTCAATTGCCACTTGACTTTCTCTTCGTGGCTTATTTCACTGAGAACAATACCCACTAGTTCCATGCGTGTTGCTGTAAATGGTAAGATTCGTTTTCTTCATATGGCTGAATAATATTCTACGTCTCATTTACTGTTAGACGTTAAGCTTGGCTTTTGTCAATACTTCCGTGATAAACACAGGGTTGCAATTTTCGTTTTTAAAATGGGCTGCTGCATTCTGTTTATATATTTATAGATTTGTTTTTTTATGTTTATCCATGTAGGCCTTTGCTGATTCATTAATTTTTAATCTAAAATTACGTGAGAAACATTAATTTTACAAGACCCGCACTATAACCAAGATCAACCCAGTTACTTCCCTGATGTCACTGTCCATTAGCATAGTAAGATACAGTAGATTCCATCTCCCCCAATCCACATTAATAATGCAAATCGTTATGCCTACCTTCTCCTTGCTTTCACATCTAACAACGCCACTATCTTCCCCTTGGTAACTGTTACTCCAGTCTTGTATTCTGTGAATCGGCTGATGTTTTGCTCCTTCAGTTTTATATTTTCGCTTCGTCTCCACGCGTGTGTTAAATCATTTGATATTTTTTTCTCTTCTTCACTTATTTCAGTGAGCATAATATGCTCTAGCGCCATCCATGTTGCAGCAAATGCTTGGATTTATTTTCTTGTGATGGCTGAGTTATATTCCTTTCTGTATATGTACCACATCTTCTGTACCCATTAATCTATTGATGTCCATTTAGCTCGGTTTCTTGGAATAGTACTCTCATTTACATAGGGATATAGATGTCTTTATTAACTGGGCAGATTTATTGGTTTTATTGGATTTTTTATTAATTTGTTCTTTATTTACTTATTATTAATCTATACGTAAAAGGATAACATGATATTTTCTAGACTCCACCTGTCTCGAAGTTTTTCCCAATGCCCCACTGCAGTCACTTCCATCAACAGAGCAATGTACTGTCGATTCACTGCCTGTCTTCACGGTTTGGTTCAGCCCTTTCAATGCACCCACAAAAACATTATATATGCTAATCATAATGCATCCTTTCTCTCCCCACTGTTATCCCTTCATTCTATCATGTCCACATTAGTCATTTTCTCTTTGGTAACTGGTAGTTCATTCGTGGGCTCTGTGTGTCTGCCACTATTTTGCTCCTTCAGGACTTTCCTGCTTCTCTAACTGCACAGATTGGTCATATCATTTGATACTTGTCCTCCTGTCTTAATTCATTGAAAATATAACCCCATTTTTTATCCATGTTGTCGCAAATGGGAGGATTTTTTCTTCTTATGGGTGAAATGCAAGTAATTGTTTATATATACCACTTCTTCTTTATCCATTCATCTTCTGATGGAGATGGATCGGCTACTGTGAATTGTGCTGCGATAAACAAGGGAGTGCACATACCTTTTTTAAATGGGACTACTGCATTCTATCTACTGATCTATGCAACTTTGTTTTCCTCTATGTATCTATCATCTGACAATCTATCTTCTTGCTATCTCACATCTATCCTATTCATCATCTATCTCTATCATCTATCATCTATCTTAAACTCTAATCTCTGAACCCATCTGTGAATATTTCTTATTTCTCATAATTACACAATTACATGAGTAACATTGTTTTCTACATCTTTCATCACCAATATATCCCCAGATATCCCATTGCATTCACTATCCTCCAGTGCAGTAAAATAATGTAGAATCACTAGTCTTCTCTGTGACGAACAGTCCTCCACGTAACCCAACCCAACACTATGTACACTTATTCAATTGCACCGTTTTTAACCCCCTGTCCTACTTAACCCTCCACAAAAGCAAAACCGGCCCAGTCTCTTTCCTTTGGTAACCTCTAGTAAATTCTTCTCTTCAGCGTGGCTTCTTCAGTTTGGTTATTTCACTTTTTTTCTATTTTTTATTTCTCTGCTAGTGAGTGAAATCATTTACCATGTTTCTGACTCTCCATCTCTTACCTCACTGATCATAATTCTCTGCTATCTACATCCATGTTTTTGTAAATCGTAGGATTTGTTTTCCTCATATGGCTGAATAATATCCGTCTCCTCATCTTCTGGTGGTTACTGAACTTTGCTACTATTAATGCTGTGGTTATAAACATAGGTGAGCACATGTCTTGTTTAAACTGTGCTGCTGTATTTTGTTACTCTGTATTCATTTTATTGCATTTGTTCATTTAATAATATCTCATTAATATACAATTACATTAATAAAATTATGTGTGCTAGAACCCGCCCATCACAAAGAACCCCAGGATTCGCAATTACAGTCTCACACCGTGCGCACAGTAAGATACTGTAGAATCCCTACCTCTATTCCCTGTTTTGTACAGCAATCCCCGGAATGCCCACCCACGCTACTCTTGGAAATCATATAGCACACTTTCTTTACTCCGCCCTCCGCCTCCATTCCCTCCTATCCAAAGCATACCCTTTCTCTATGTAAACTCCTAGTCCAATATTCAGTTCTGTGAATATGCTGATGTTATGCTTCTTCAGTATTTCTTGGTTCTACATCTCTGCAGATGGGTCAAGTCATTTGACACTTCTCTTTCTTCACCTCTTATTTCATGAGTACAGTGCAATCCAGATCCTTCCGACATGTTACAAATGTTAGCACTTTTTTTCTTCTTATGACTGATTAATATGCAACTGTCTAAATGTACCACAACATGTTTACACATTAATCTACTGATGGACACTTACCTGGGCTACGATGAATAGTGCTGATAAACCCGTGGATGTATATGCCTTTTTAAACTCGGCCCCTGAAGTGGATTTTTTGATGATTTTATTAATGATTTGTTGATTTATCATTAATCTACAATTACATGGCTAAAGTATTTACTAGACGCAATTTACTACATTCCACCCAATCCCCCCCCACAGTCAATTCCATCCCCATAGCAATGTACCGTAGAATCGCTAATTGTCTTCTCTGCTGGTCAGCACACCGCGTGCACCCATTCCCACTTTATACATGCTGACTAAAATGCACACTTTCTTCCTAACCTCCTTTCCCCTCCATTCCCAACCATCCGTCTCTGTCTCTTTCCTTTTGGTAACTGTGAATCCATTCTTGTCTTCTGTGACACTGCTTTTTTTCTCCTTCTGTTTTTTCTTTGTTCTTATACTCCAATGATGAGTGACGTCATTTTACCTATACATGTAGACCAGAAATAGTTATGTTTGCTAGGATGGTGCAGCTGTGCAACGCTGAGCTCTGCCCACCATCTGCTAGTGCGGTTTGCAGGAATAGCACTGTTGCCTGGAGAATCCATGATGTCTCAGTGGGCTTCTTTCAGGTAGACAGATTATGTTTGCTCAGAGAATTTGTTTCCCACTTCAGAGCCTGCTATCCTACACGGGGTGAAATTATGGTAAGGTTTGTGCTGACCACCTTGACAGCATCAGAGGAAATGGAAATGAGTTCCAAGATACTGCGTGTTTCTTTTTATTTTGGCATCAATACCAGTTACCTTAGCAACATTATTTTAATTAGACTACCCACAATATGAAATCCACACCATATACAGCATAAGTGTCACTGTCCATGAGCCACGTATTGCACTGTATAATCACTACTCTTCTTTGCTGTTCTACCACCTAACTCGTGCCCACACCCTGCCCACTCATGTGTGCTACACTTAACGCCCCATTTTACCTCTCTTTCCTCCCTTCCAAGCCATTCCCGTGTGTCTCTTTCCCTTTGGTAATCGTTAGTCTTCTCTTCAGTTAATGGAAGCTGCTACTGTCTTGTTCCTTCACTATTTTTCTTTTTTTCTAATTCTCCAAAGTTCAGTGACATCAATTGCCACTTGACTTTCTCTTCGTGGCTTATTTCACTGAGAACAATACCCACTAGTTCCATGCGTGTTGCTGTAAATGGTAAGATTCGTTTTCTTCATATGGCTGAATAATATTCTACGTCTCATTTACTGTTAGACGTTAAGCTTGGCTTTTGTCAATACTTCAGTGATAAACACAGGGTTGCAATTTTCGTTTTTAAAATGGGCTGCTGCATTCTGTTTATATATTTATAGATTTGTTTTTTTATGTTTATCCATGTAGGCCTTTGCTGATTCATTAATTTTTAATCTAAAATTACGTGAGAAACATTAATTTTACAAGACCCGCACTATAACCAAGATCAACCCAGTTACTTCCCTGAAGTCACTGTCCATTAGCATAGTAAGATACAGTAGATTCCATCTCCCCCAATCCACATTAATAATGCAAATCGTTATGCCTACCTTCTCCTTGCTTTCACATCTAACAACGCCACTATCTTCCCCTTGGTAACTGTTACTCCAGTCTTGTATTCTGTGAATCGGCTGATGTTTTGCTCCTTCAGTTTTATATTTTCGCTTCGTCTCCACGCCTGTGTTAAATCATTTGATATTTTTTTCTCTTCTTCACTTATTTCAGTGAGCATAATATGCTCTAGCGCCATCCATGTTGCAGCAAATGCTTGGATTTATTTTCTTGTGATGGCTGAGTTATATTCCTTTCTGTATATGTACCACATCTTCTGTACCCATTAATCTATTGATGTCCATTTAGCTCGGTTTCTTGGAATAGTACTCTCATTTACATAGGGATATATATGTCTTTATTAACTGGGCAGATTTATTGGATTTTTTATTAATTTGTTCTTTATTTACTTATTATTAATCTATACGTAAAAGGATAACATGATATTTTCTAGACTCCACCTGTCTCGAAGTTTTTCCCAATGCCCCACTGCAGTCACTTCCATCAACAGAGCAATGTACTGTCGATTCACTGCCTGTCTTCACGGTTTGGTTCAGCCCTTTCAATGCACCCACAAAAACATTATATATGCTAATCATAATGCATCCTTTCTCTCCCCACTGTTATCCCTTCATTCTATCATGTCCACATTAGTCATTTTCTCTTTGGTAACTGGTAGTTCATTCGTGGGCTCTGTGTGTCTGCCACTATTTTGCTCCTTCAGGACTTTCCTGCTTTTCTAACTGCACAGATTGGTCATATCATTTGATACTTGTCCTCCTGTCTTAATTCATTGAAAATATAACCCCGTTTTTTATCCATGTTGTCGCAAATGGGAGGATTTTTTCTTCTTATGGGTGAAATGCAATTAATTGTTTATATATACCACTTCTTCTTTATCCATTCATCTTCTGATGGAGATGGATCGGCTACTGTGAATTGTGCTGCGATAAACAAGGGAGTGCACATACCTTTTTTAAATGGGACTACTGCATTCTATCTACTGATCTATGCAACTTTGTTTTCCTCTATGTATCTATCATCTGACAATCTATCTTCTTGCTATCTCACATCTATCCTATTCATCATCTATCTCTATCATCTATCATCTATCTTAAACTCTAATCTCTGAACCCATCTGTGAATATTTCTTATTTCTCATAATTACACAATTACATGAGTAACATTGTTTTCTACATCTTTCATCACCAATATATCCCCAGATATCCCATTGCATTCACTATCCTCCAGTGCAGTAAAATAATGTAGAATCACTAGTCTTCTCTGTGACGAACAGTCCTCCACGTAACCCAACCCAACACTATGTACACTTATTCAATTGCACCGTTTTTAACCCCCTGTCCTACTTAACCCTCCACAAAAGCAAAACCGGCCCAGTCTCTTTCCTTTGGTAACCTCTAGTAAATTCTTCTCTTCAGCGTGGCTTCTTCAGTTTGGTTATTTCACTTTTTTTCTATTTTTTATTTCTCTGCTAGTGAGTGAAATCATTTACCATGTTTCTGACTCTCCATCTCTTACCTCACTGATCATAATTCTCTGCTATCTACATCCATGTTTTTGTAAATCGTAGGATTTGTTTTCCTCATATGGCTGAATAATATCCGTCTCCTCATCTTCTGGTGGTTACTGAACTTTGCTACTATTAATGCTGTGGTTATAAACATAGGTGAGCACATGTCTTGTTTAAACTGTGCTGCTGTATTTTGTTACTCTGTATTCATTTTATTGCATTTGTTCATTTAATAATATCTCATTAATATACAATTACATTAATAAAATTATGTGTGCTAGAACCCGCCCATCACAAAGAACCCCAGGATTCGCAATTACAGTCTCACACCGTGCGCACAGTAAGATACTGTAGAATCCCTACCTCTATTCCCTGTTTTGTACAGCAATCCCCGGAATGCCCACCCACGCTACTCTTGGAAATCATATAGCACACTTTCTTTACTCCGCCCTCCGCCTCCATTCCCTCCTATCCAAAGCATACCCTTTCTCTATGTAAACTCCTAGTCCAATATTCAGTTCTGTGAATATGCTGATGTTATGCTTCTTCAGTATTTCTTGGTTCTACATCTCTGCAGATGGGTCAAGTCATTTGACACTTCTCTTTCTTCACCTCTTATTTCATGAGTACAGTGCAATCCAGATCCTTCCGACATGTTACAAATGTTAGCACTTTTTTTCTTCTTATGACTGATTAATATGCAACTGTCTAAATGTACCACAACATGTTTACACATTAATCTACTGATGGACACTTACCTGGGCTACGATGAATAGTGCTGATAAACCCGTGGATGTATATGCCTTTTTAAACTCGGCCCCTGAAGTGGATTTTTTGATGATTTTATTAATGATTTGTTGATTTATCATTAATCTACAATTACATGGCTAACGTATTTACTAGACGCAATTTACTACATTCCACCCAATCCCCCCCCACAGTCAATTCCATCACCATAGCAATGTACCGTAGAATCGCTAATTGTCTTCTCTGCTGGTCAGCACACCGCGTGCACCCATTCCCACTTTATACATGCTGACTAAAATGCACACTTTCTTCCTAACCTCCTTTCCCCTCCATTCCCAATCATCGGTCTCTGTCTCTTTCCTTTTGGTAACTGTGAATCCGTTCTTGTCTTCTGTGACACTGCTTTTTTTCTCCTTCTGTTTTTTCTTTGTTCTTATACTCCAATGATGAGTGACGTCATTTTACCTATACATGTAGACCAGAAATAGTTATGTTTGCTAGGATGGTGCAGCTGTGCAACGCTGAGCTCTGCCCACCATCTGCTAGTGCGGTTTGCAGGAATAGCACTGTTGCCTGGAGAATCCATGATGTCACAGTGGGCTTCTTTCAGGTAGACAGATTATGTTTGCTCAGAGAATTTGTTTCCCACTTCAGAGCCTGCTATCCTACACGGGGTGAAATTATGGTAAGGTTTGTGCTGACCACCTTGACAGCATCAGAGGAAATGGAAATGAGTTCCAAGATACTGCGTGTTTCTTTTTATTTTGGCATCAATACCAGTTACCTTAGCAACATTATTTTAATTAGACTACCCACAATATGAAATCCACACCATATACAGCATAAGTGTCACTGTCCATGAGCCACGTATTGCACTGTATAATCACTACTCTTCTTTGCTGTTCTACCACCTAACTCGTGCCCACACCCTGCCCACTCATGTGTGCTACACTTAACGCCCCATTTTACCTCTCTTTCCTCCCTTCCAAGCCATTCCCGTGTGTCTCTTTCCCTTTGGTAATCGTTAGTCTTCTCTTCAGTTAATGGAAGCTGCTACTGTCTTGTTCCTTCACTATTTTTCTTTTTTTCTAATTCTCCAAAGTTCAGTGACATCAATTGCCACTTGACTTTCTCTTCGTGGCTTATTTCACTGAGAACAATACCCACTAGTTCCATGCGTGTTGCTGTAAATGGTAAGATTCGTTTTCTTCATATGGCTGAATAATATTCTACGTCTCATTTACTGTTAGACGTTAAGCTTGGCTTTTGTCAATACTTCAGTGATAAACACAGGGTTGCAATTTTCGTTTTTAAAATGGGCTGCTGCATTCTGTTTATATATTTATAGATTTGTTTTTTTATGTTTATCCATGTAGGCCTTTGCTGATTCATTAATTTTTAATCTAAAATTACATGAGAAACATTAATTTTACAAGACCCGCACTATAACCAAGATCAACCCAGTTACTTCCCTGAAGTCACTGTCCATTAGCATAGTAAGATACAGTAGATTCCATCTCCCCCAATCCACATTAATAATGCAAATCGTTATGCCTACCTTCTCCTTGCTTTCACATCTAACAACGCCACTATCTTCCCCTTGGTAACTGTTACTCCAGTCTTGTATTCTGTGAATCGGCTGATGTTTTGCTCCTTCAGTTTTATATTTTCGCTTCGTCTCCACGCCTGTGTTAAATCATTTGATATTTTTTTCTCTTCTTCACTTATTTCAGTGAGCATAATATGCTCTAGCGCCATCCATGTTGCAGCAAATGCTTGGATTTATTTTCTTGTGATGGCTGAGTTATATTCCTTTCTGTATATGTACCACATCTTCTGTACCCATTAATCTATTGATGTCCATTTAGCTCGGTTTCTTGGAATAGTACTCTCATTTACATAGGGATATATATGTCTTTATTAACTGGGCAGATTTATTGGATTTTTTATTAATTTGTTCTTTATTTACTTATTATTAATCTATACGTAAAAGGATAACATGATATTTTCTAGACTCCACCTGTCTCGAAGTTTTTCCCAATGCCCCACTGCAGTCACTTCCATCAACAGAGCAATGTACTGTCGATTCACTGCCTGTCTTCACGGTTTGGTTCAGCCCTTTCAATGCACCCACAAAAACATTATATATGCTAATCATAATGCATCCTTTCTCTCCCCACTGTTATCCCTTCATTCTATCATGTCCACATTAGTCATTTTCTCTTTGGTAACTGGTAGTTCATTCGTGGGCTCTGTGTGTCTGCCACTATTTTGCTCCTTCAGGACTTTCCTGCTTTTCTAACTGCACAGATTGGTCATATCATTTGATACTTGTCCTCCTGTCTTAATTCATTGAAAATATAACCCCGTTTTTTATCCATGTTGTCGCAAATGGGAGGATTTTTTCTTCTTATGGGTGAAATGCAATTAATTGTTTATATATACCACTTCTTCTTTATCCATTCATCTTCTGATGGAGATGGATCGGCTACTGTGAATTGTGCTGCGATAAACAAGGGAGTGCACATACCTTTTTTAAATGGGACTACTGCATTCTATCTACTGATCTATGCAACTTTGTTTTCCTCTATGTATCTATCATCTGACAATCTATCTTCTTGCTATCTCACATCTATCCTATTCATCATCTATCTCTATCATCTATCATCTATCTTAAACTCTAATCTCTGAACCCATCTGTGAATATTTCTTATTTCTCATAATTACACAATTACATGAGTAACATTGTTTTCTACATCTTTCATCACCAATATATCCCCAGATATCCCATTGCATTCACTATCCTCCAGTGCAGTAAAATAATGTAGAATCACTAGTCTTCTCTGTGACGAACAGTCCTCCACGTAACCCAACCCAACACTATGTACACTTATTCAATTGCACCGTTTTTAACCCCCTGTCCTACTTAACCCTCCACAAAAGCAAAACCGGCCCAGTCTCTTTCCTTTGGTAACCTCTAGTAAATTCTTCTCTTCAGCGTGGCTTCTTCAGTTTGGTTATTTCACTTTTTTTCTATTTTTTATTTCTCTGCTAGTGAGTGAAATCATTTACCATGTTTCTGACTCTCCATCTCTTACCTCACTGATCATAATTCTCTGCTATCTACATCCATGTTTTTGTAAATCGTAGGATTTGTTTTCCTCATATGGCTGAATAATATCCGTCTCCTCATCTTCTGGTGGTTACTGAACTTTGCTACTATTAATGCTGTGGTTATAAACATAGGTGAGCACATGTCTTGTTTAAACTGTGCTGCTGTATTTTGTTACTCTGTATTCATTTTATTGCATTTGTTCATTTAATAATATCTCATTAATATACAATTACATTAATAAAATTATGTGTGCTAGAACCCGCCCATCACAAAGAACCCCAGGATTCGCAATTACAGTCTCACACCGTGCGCACAGTAAGATACTGTAGAATCCCTACCTCTATTCCCTGTTTTGTACAGCAATCCCCGGAATGCCCACCCACGCTACTCTTGGAAATCATATAGCACACTTTCTTTACTCCGCCCTCCGCCTCCATTCCCTCCTATCCAAAGCATACCCTTTCTCTATGTAAACTCCTAGTCCAATATTCAGTTCTGTGAATATGCTGATGTTATGCTTCTTCAGTATTTCTTGGTTCTACATCTCTGCAGATGGGTCAAGTCATTTGACACTTCTCTTTCTTCACCTCTTATTTCATGAGTACAGTGCAATCCAGATCCTTCCGACATGTTACAAATGTTAGCACTTTTTTTCTTCTTATGACTGATTAATATGCAACTGTCTAAATGTACCACAACATGTTTACACATTAATCTACTGATGGACACTTACCTGGGCTACGATGAATAGTGCTGATAAACCCGTGGATGTATATGCCTTTTTAAACTCGGCCCCTGAAGTGGATTTTTTGATGATTTTATTAATGATTTGTTGATTTATCATTAATCTACAATTACATGGCTAACGTATTTACTAGACGCAATTTACTACATTCCACCCAATCCCCCCCCACAGTCAATTCCATCACCATAGCAATGTACCGTAGAATCGCTAATTGTCTTCTCTGCTGGTCAGCACACCGCGTGCACCCATTCCCACTTTATACATGCTGACTAAAATGCACACTTTCTTCCTAACCTCCTTTCCCCTCCATTCCCAACCATCCGTCTCTGTCTCTTTCCTTTTGGTAACTGTGAATCCGTTCTTGTCTTCTGTGACACTGCTTTTTTTCTCCTTCTGTTTTTTCTTTGTTCTTATACTCCAATGATGAGTGACGTCATTTTACCTATACATGTAGACCAGAAATAGTTATGTTTGCTAGGATGGTGCAGCTGTGCAACGCTGAGCTCTGCCCACCATCTGCTAGTGCGGTTTGCAGGAATAGCACTGTTGCCTGGAGAATCCATGATGTCACAGTGGGCTTCTTTCAGGTAGACAGATTATGTTTGCTCAGAGAATTTGTTTCCCACTTCAGAGCCTGCTATCCTACACGGGGTGAAATTATGGTAAGGTTTGTGCTGACCACCTTGACAGCATCAGAGGAAATGGAAATGAGTTCCAAGATACTGCGTGTTTCTTTTTATTTTGGCATCAATACCAGTTACCTTAGCAACATTATTTTAATTAGACTACCCACAATATGAAATCCACACCATATACAGCATAAGTGTCACTGTCCATGAGCCACGTATTGCACTGTATAATCACTACTCTTCTTTGCTGTTCTACCACCTAACTCGTGCCCACACCCTGCCCACTCATGTGTGCTACACTTAACGCCCCATTTTACCTCTCTTTCCTCCCTTCCAAGCCATTCCCGTGTGTCTCTTTCCCTTTGGTAATCGTTAGTCTTCTCTTCAGTTAATGGAAGCTGCTACTGTCTTATTCCTTCACTATTTTTCTTTTTTTCTAATTCTCCAAAGTTCAGTGACATCAATTGCCACTTGACTTTCTCTTCGTGGCTTATTTCACTGAGAACAATACCCACTAGTTCCATGCGTGTTGCTGTAAATGGTAAGATTCGTTTTCTTCATATGGCTGAATAATATTCTACGTCTCATTTACTGTTAGACGTTAAGCTTGGCTTTTGTCAATACTTCAGTGATAAACACAGGGTTGCAATTTTCGTTTTTAAAATGGGCTGCTGCATTCTGTTTATATATTTATAGATTTGTTTTTTTATGTTTATCCATGTAGGCCTTTGCTGATTCATTAATTTTTAATCTAAAATTACGTGAGAAACATTAATTTTACAAGACCCGCACTATAACCAAGATCAACCCAGTTACTTCCCTGAAGTCACTGTCCATTAGCATAGTAAGATACAGTAGATTCCATCTCCCCCAATCCACATTAATAATGCAAATCGTTATGCCTACCTTCTCCTTGCTTTCACATCTAACAACGCCACTATCTTCCCCTTGGTAACTGTTACTCCAGTCTTGTATTCTGTGAATCGGCTGATGTTTTGCTCCTTCAGTTTTATATTTTCGCTTCGTCTCCACGCCTGTGTTAAATCATTTGATATTTTTTTCTCTTCTTCACTTATTTCAGTGAGCATAATATGCTCTAGCGCCATCCATGTTGCAGCAAATGCTTGGATTTATTTTCTTGTGATGGCTGAGTTATATTCCTTTCTGTATATGTACCACATCTTCTGTACCCATTAATCTATTGATGTCCATTTAGCTCGGTTTCTGGGAATAGTACTCTCATTTACATAGGGATATATATGTCTTTATTAACTGGGCAGATTTATTGGTTTTATTGGATTTTTTATTAATTTGTTCTTTATTTACTTATTATTAATCTATACGTAAAAGGATAACATGATATTTTCTAGACTCCACCTGTCTCGAAGTTTTTCCCAATGCCCCACTGCAGTCACTTCCATCAACAGAGCAATGTACTGTCGATTCACTGCCTGTCTTCACGGTTTGGTTCAGCCCTTTCAATGCACCCACAAAAACATTATATATGCTAATCATAATGCATCCTTTCTCTCCCCACTGTTATCCCTTCATTCTATCATGTCCACATTAGTCATTTTCTCTTTGGTAACTGGTAGTTCATTCGTGGGCTCTGTGTGTCTGCCACTATTTTGCTCCTTCAGGACTTTCCTGCTTCTCTAACTGCACAGATTGGTCATATCATTTGATACTTGTCCTCCTGTCTTAATTCATTGAAAATATAACCCCATTTTTTATCCATGTTGTCGCAAATGGGAGGATTTTTTCTTCTTATGGGTGAAATGCAATTAATTGTTTATATATACCACTTCTTCTTTATCCATTCATCTTCTGATGGAGATGGATCGGCTACTGTGAATTGTGCTGCGATAAACAAGGGAGTGCACATACCTTTTTTAAATGGGACTACTGCATTCTATCTACTGATCTATGCAACTTTGTTTTCCTCTATGTATCTATCATCTGACAATCTATCTTCTTGCTATCTCACATCTATCCTATTCATCATCTATCTCTATCATCTATCATCTATCTTAAACTCTAATCTCTGAACCCATCTGTGAATATTTCTTATTTCTCATAATTACACAATTACATGAGTAACATTGTTTTCTACATCTTTCATCACCAATATATCCCCAGATATCCCATTGCATTCACTATCCTCCAGTGCAGTAAAATAATGTAGAATCACTAGTCTTCTCTGTGACGAACAGTCCTCCACGTAACCCAACCCAACACTACGTACACTTATTCAATTGCACCGTTTTTAACCCCCTGTCCTACTTAACCCTCCACAAAAGCAAAACCGGCCCAGTCTCTTTCCTTTGGTAACCTCTAGTAAATTCTTCTCTTCAGCGTGGCTTCTTCAGTTTGGTTATTTCACTTTTTTTCTATTTTTTATTTCTCTGCTAGTGAGTGAAATCATTTACCATGTTTCTGACTCTCCATCTCTTACCTCACTGATCATAATTCTCTGCTATCTACATCCATGTTTTTGTAAATCGTAGGATTTGTTTTCCTCATATGGCTGAATAATATCCGTCTCCTCATCTTCTGGTGGTTACTGAACTTTGCTACTATTAATGCTGTGGTTATAAACATAGGTGAGCACATGTCTTGTTTAAACTGTGCTGCTGTATTTTGTTACTCTGTATTCATTTTATTGCATTTGTTCATTTAATAATATCTCATTAATATACAATTACATTAATAAAATTATGTGTGCTAGAACCCGCCCATCACAAAGAACCCCAGGATTCGCAATTACAGTCTCACACCGTGCGCACAGTAAGATACTGTAGAATCCCTACCTCTATTCCCTGTTTTGTACAGCAATCCCCGGAATGCCCACCCACGCTACTCTTGGAAATCATATAGCACACTTTCTTTACTCCGCCCTCCGCCTCCATTCCCTCCTATCCAAAGCATACCCTTTCTCTATGTAAACTCCTAGTCCAATATTCAGTTCTGTGAATATGCTGATGTTATGCTTCTTCAGTATTTCTTGGTTCTACATCTCTGCAGATGGGTCAAGTCATTTGACACTTCTCTTTCTTCACCTCTTATTTCATGAGTACAGTGCAATCCAGATCCTTCCGACATGTTACAAATGTTAGCACTTTTTTTCTTCTTATGACTGATTAATATGCAACTGTCTAAATGTACCACAACATGTTTACACATTAATCTACTGATGGACACTTACCTGGGCTACGATGAATAGTGCTGATAAACCCGTGGATGTATATGCCTTTTTAAACTCGGCCCCTGAAGTGGATTTTTTGATGATTTTATTAATGATTTGTTGATTTATCATTAATCTACAATTACATGGCTAACGTATTTACTAGACGCAATTTACTACATTCCACCCAATCCCCCCCCACAGTCAATTCCATCACCATAGCAATGTACCGTAGAATCGCTAATTGTCTTCTCTGCTGGTCAGCACACCGCGTGCACCCATTCCCACTTTATACATGCTGACTAAAATGCACACTTTCTTCCTAACCTCCTTTCCCCTCCATTCCCAATCATCGGTCTCTGTCTCTTTCCTTTTGGTAACTGTGAATCCGTTCTTGTCTTCTGTGACACTGCTTTTTTTCTCCTTCTGTTTTTTCTTTGTTCTTATACTCCAATGATGAGTGATGTCATTTTACCTATACATGTAGACCAGAAATAGTTATGTTTGCTAGGATGGTGCAGCTGTGCAACGCTGAGCTCTGCCCACCATCTGCTAGTGCGGTTTGCAGGAATAGCACTGTTGCCTGGAGAATCCATGATGTCACAGTGGGCTTCTTTCAGGTAGACAGATTATGTTTGCTCAGAGAATTTGTTTCCCACTTCAGAGCCTGCTATCCTACACGGGGTGAAATTATGGTAAGGTTTGTGCTGAACACCTTGACAGCATCAGAGGAAATGGAAATGAGTTCCAAGATACTGCGTGTTTCTTTTTATTTTGGCATCAATACCAGTTACCTTAGCAACATTATTTTAATTAGACTACCCACAATATGAAATCCACACCATATACAGCATAAGTGTCACTGTCCATGAGCCACGTATTGCACTGTATAATCACTACTCTTCTTTGCTGTTCTACCACCTAACTCGTGCCCACACACTGCCCACTCATGTGTGCTACACTTAACGCCCCATTTTACCTCTCTTTCCTCCCTTCCAAGCCATTCCCGTGTGTCTCTTTCCCTTTGGTAATCGTTAGTCTTCTCTTCAGTTAATGGAAGCTGCTACTGTCTTGTTCCTTCACTATTTTTCTTTTTTTCTAATTCTCCAATGTTCAGTGACATCAATTGCCTCTTGACTTTCTCTTCGTGGCTTATTTCACTGAGAACAATACCCACTAGTTCCATGCGTGTTGCTGTAAATGGTAAGATTCGTTTTCTTCATATGGCTGAATAATATTCTACGTCTCATTTACTGTTAGACGTTAAGCTTGGCTTTTGTCAATACTTCAGTGATAAACACAGGGTTGCAATTTTCGTTTTTAAAATGGGCTGCTGCATTCTCTTTATATATTTATAGATTTGTTTTTTTATGTTTATCCATGTAGGCCTTTGCTGATTCATTAATTTTTAATCTAAAATTACATGAGAAACATTAATTTTACAAGACCCGCACTATAACCAAGATCAACCCAGTTACTTCCCTGAAGTCACTGTCCATTAGCATAGTAAGATACAGTAGATTCCATCTCCCCCAATCCACATTAATAATGCAAATCGTTATGCCTACCTTCTCCTTGCTTTCACATCTAACAACGCCACTATCTTCCCCTTGGTAACTGTTACTCCAGTCTTGTATTCTGTGAATCGGCTGATGTTTTGCTCCTTCAGTTTTATATTTTCGCTTCGTCTCCACGCCTGTGTTAAATCATTTGATATTTTTTTCTCTTCTTCACTTATTTCAGTGAGCATAATATGCTCTAGCGCCATCCATGTTGCAGCAAATGCTTGGATTTATTTTCTTGTGATGGCTGAGTTATATTCCTTTCTGTATATGTACCACATCTTCTGTACCCATTAATCTATTGATGTCCATTTAGCTCGGTTTCTTGGAATAGTACTCTCATTTACATAGGGATATATATGTCTTTATTAACTGGGCAGATTTATTGGTTTTATTGGATTTTTTATTAATTTGTTCTTTATTTACTTATTATTAATCTATACGTAAAAGGATAACATGATATTTTCTAGACTCCACCTGTCTCGAAGTTTTTCCCAATGCCCCACTGCAGTCACTTCCATCAACAGAGCAATGTACTGTCGATTCACTGCCTGTCTTCACGGTTTGGTTCAGCCCTTTCAATGCACCCACAAAAACATTATATATGCTAATCATAATGCATCCTTTCTCTCCCCACTGTTATCCCTTCATTCTATCATGTCCACATTAGTCATTTTCTCTTTGGTAACTGGTAGTTCATTCGTGGGCTCTGTGTGTCTGCCACTATTTTGCTCCTTCAGGACTTTCCTGCTTCTCTAACTGCACAGATTGGTCATATCATTTGATACTTGTCCTCCTGTCTTAATTCATTGAAAATATAACCCCATTTTTTATCCATGTTGTCGCAAATGGGAGGATTTTTTCTTCTTATGGGTGAAATGCAATTAATTGTTTATATATACCACTTCTTCTTTATCCATTCATCTTCTGATGGAGATGGATCGGCTACTGTGAATTGTGCTGCGATAAACAAGGGAGTGCACATACCTTTTTTAAATGGGACTACTGCATTCTATCTACTGATCTATGCAACTTTGTTTTCCTCTATGTATCTATCATCTGACAATCTATCTTCTTGCTATCTCACATCTATCCTATTCATCATCTATCTCTATCATCTATCATCTATCTTAAACTCTAATCTCTGAACCCATCTGTGAATATTTCTTATTTCTCATAATTACACAATTACATGAGTAACATTGTTTTCTACATCTTTCATCACCAATATATCCCCAGATATCCCATTGCATTCACTATCCTCCAGTGCAGTAAAATAATGTAGAATCACTAGTCTTCTCTGTGACGAACAGTCCTCCACGTAACCCAACCCAACACTACGTACACTTATTCAATTGCACCGTTTTTAACCCCCTGTCCTACTTAACCCTCCACAAAAGCAAAACCGGCCCAGTCTCTTTCCTTTGGTAACCTCTAGTAAATTCTTCTCTTCAGCGTGGCTTCTTCAGTTTGGTTATTTCACTTTTTTTCTATTTTTTATTTCTCTGCTAGTGAGTGAAATCATTTACCATGTTTCTGACTCTCCATCTCTTACCTCACTGATCATAATTCTCTGCTATCTACATCCATGTTTTTGTAAATCGTAGGATTTGTTTTCCTCCTATGGCTGAATAATATCCGTCTCCTCATCTTCTGGTGGTTACTGAACTTTGCTACTATTAATGCTGTGGTTATAAACATAGGTGAGCACATGTCTTGTTTAAACTGTGCTGCTGTATTTTGTTACTCTGTATTCATTTTATTGCATTTGTTCATTTAATAATATCTCATTAATATACAATTACATTAATAAAATTATGTGTGCTAGAACCCGCCCATCACAAAGAACCCCAGGATTCGCAATTACAGTCTCACACCGTGCGCACAGTAAGATACTGTAGAATCCCTACCTCTATTCCCTGTTTTGTACAGCAATCCCCGGAATGCCCACCCACGCTACTCTTGGAAATCATATAGCACACTTTCTTTACTCCGCCCTCCGCCTCCATTCCCTCCTATCCAAAGCATACCCTTTCTCTATGTAAACTCCTAGTCCAATATTCAGTTCTGTGAATATGCTGATGTTATGCTTCTTCAGTATTTCTTGGTTCTACATCTCTGCAGATGGGTCAAGTCATTTGACACTTCTCTTTCTTCACCTCTTATTTCATGAGTACAGTGCAATCCAGATCCTTCCGACATGTTACAAATGTTAGCACTTTTTTTCTTCTTATGACTGATTAATATGCAACTGTCTAAATGTACCACAACATGTTTACACATTAATCTACTGATGGACACTTACCTGGGCTACGATGAATAGTGCTGATAAACCCGTGGATGTATATGCCTTTTTAAACTCGGCCCCTGAAGTGGATTTTTTGATGATTTTATTAATGATTTGTTGATTTATCATTAATCTACAATTACATGGCTAACGTATTTACTAGACGCAATTTACTACATTCCACCCAATCCCCCCCCACAGTCAATTCCATCACCATAGCAATGTACCGTAGAATCGCTAATTGTCTTCTCTGCTGGTCAGCACACCGCGTGCACCCATTCCCACTTTATACATGCTGACTAAAATGCACACTTTCTTCCTAACCTCCTTTCCCCTCCATTCCCAATCATCGGTCTCTGTCTCTTTCCTTTTGGTAACTGTGAATCCGTTCTTGTCTTCTGTGACACTGCTTTTTTTCTCCTTCTGTTTTTTCTTTGTTCTTATACTCCAATGATGAGTGATGTCATTTTACCTATACATGTAGACCAGAAATAGTTATGTTTGCTAGGATGGTGCAGCTGTGCAACGCTGAGCTCTGCCCACCATCTGCTAGTGCGGTTTGCAGGAATAGCACTGTTGCCTGGAGAATCCATGATGTCACAGTGGGCTTCTTTCAGGTAGACAGATTATGTTTGCTCAGAGAATTTGTTTCCCACTTCAGAGCCTGCTATCCTACACGGGGTGAAATTATGGTAAGGTTTGTGCTGAACACCTTGACAGCATCAGAGGAAATGGAAATGAGTTCCAAGATACTGCGTGTTTCTTTTTATTTTGGCATCAATACCAGTTACCTTAGCAACATTATTTTAATTAGACTACCCACAATATGAAATCCACACCATATACAGCATAAGTGTCACTGTCCATGAGCCACGTATTGCACTGTATAATCACTACTCTTCTTTGCTGTTCTACCACCTAACTCGTGCCCACACACTGCCCACTCATGTGTGCTACACTTAACGCCCCATTTTACCTCTCTTTCCTCCCTTCCAAGCCATTCCCGTGTGTCTCTTTCCCTTTGGTAATCGTTAGTCTTCTCTTCAGTTAATGGAAGCTGCTACTGTCTTGTTCCTTCACTATTTTTCTTTTTTTCTAATTCTCCAATGTTCAGTGACATCAATTGCCTCTTGACTTTCTCTTCGTGGCTTATTTCACTGAGAACAATACCCACTAGTTCCATGCGTGTTGCTGTAAATGGTAAGATTCGTTTTCTTCATATGGCTGAATAATATTCTACGTCTCATTTACTGTTAGACGTTAAGCTTGGCTTTTGTCAATACTTCAGTGATAAACACAGGGTTGCAATTTTCGTTTTTAAAATGGGCTGCTGCATTCTCTTTATATATTTATAGATTTGTTTTTTTATGTTTATCCATGTAGGCCTTTGCTGATTCATTAATTTTTAATCTAAAATTACATGAGAAACATTAATTTTACAAGACCCGCACTATAACCAAGATCAACCCAGTTACTTCCCTGAAGTCACTGTCCATTAGCATAGTAAGATACAGTAGATTCCATCTCCCCCAATCCACATTAATAATGCAAATCGTTATGCCTACCTTCTCCTTGCTTTCACATCTAACAACGCCACTATCTTCCCCTTGGTAACTGTTACTCCAGTCTTGTATTCTGTGAATCGGCTGATGTTTTGCTCCTTCAGTTTTATATTTTCGCTTCGTCTCCACGCCTGTGTTAAATCATTTGATATTTTTTTCTCTTCTTCACTTATTTCAGTGAGCATAATATGCTCTAGCGCCATCCATGTTGCAGCAAATGCTTGGATTTATTTTCTTGTGATGGCTGAGTTATATTCCTTTCTGTATATGTACCACATCTTCTGTACCCATTAATCTATTGATGTCCATTTAGCTCGGTTTCTTGGAATAGTACTCTCATTTACATAGGGATATATATGTCTTTATTAACTGGGCAGATTTATTGGTTTTATTGGATTTTTTATTAATTTGTTCTTTATTTACTTATTATTAATCTATACGTAAAAGGATAACATGATATTTTCTAGACTCCACCTGTCTCGAAGTTTTTCCCAATGCCCCACTGCAGTCACTTCCATCAACAGAGCAATGTACTGTCGATTCACTGCCTGTCTTCACGGTTTGGTTCAGCCCTTTCCATGCACCCACAAAAACATTATATATGCTAATCATAATGCATCCTTTCTCTCCCCACTGTTATCCCTTCATTCTATCATGTCCACATTAGTCATTTTCTCTTTGGTAACTGGTAGTTCATTCGTGGGCTCTGTGTGTCTGCCACTATTTTGCTCCTTCAGGACTTTCCTGCTTCTCTAACTGCACAGATTGGTCATATCATTTGATACTTGTCCTCCTGTCTTAATTCATTGAAAATATAACCCCATTTTTTATCCATGTTGTCGCAAATGGGAGGATTTTTTCTTCTTATGGGTGAAATGCAATTAATTGTTTATATATACCACTTCTTCTTTATCCATTCATCTTCTGATGGAGATGGATCGGCTACTGTGAATTGTGCTGCGATAAACAAGGGAGTGCACATACCTTTTTTAAATGGGACTACTGCATTCTATCTACTGATCTATGCAACTTTGTTTTCCTCTATGTATCTATCATCTGACAATCTATCTTCTTGCTATCTCACATCTATCCTATTCATCATCTATCTCTATCATCTATCATCTATCTTAAACTCTAATCTCTGAACCCATCTGTGAATATTTCTTATTTCTCATAATTACACAATTACATGAGTAACATTGTTTTCTACATCTTTCATCACCAATATATCCCCAGATATCCCATTGCATTCACTATCCTCCAGTGCAGTAAAATAATGTAGAATCACTAGTCTTCTCTGTGACGAACAGTCCTCCACGTAACCCAACCCAACACTACGTACACTTATTCAATTGCACCGTTTTTAACCCCCTGTCCTACTTAACCCTCCACAAAAGCAAAACCGGCCCAGTCTCTTTCCTTTGGTAACCTCTAGTAAATTCTTCTCTTCAGCGTGGCTTCTTCAGTTTGGTTATTTCACTTTTTTTCTATTTTTTATTTCTCTGCTAGTGAGTGAAATCATTTACCATGTTTCTGACTCTCCATCTCTTACCTCACTGATCATAATTCTCTGCTATCTACATCCATGTTTTTGTAAATCGTAGGATTTGTTTTCCTCCTATGGCTGAATAATATCCGTCTCCTCATCTTCTGGTGGTTACTGAACTTTGCTACTATTAATGCTGTGGTTATAAACATAGGTGAGCACATGTCTTGTTTAAACTGTGCTGCTGTATTTTGTTACTCTGTATTCATTTTATTGCATTTGTTCATTTAATAATATCTCATTAATATACAATTACATTAATAAAATTATGTGTGCTAGAACCCGCCCATCACAAAGAACCCCAGGATTCGCAATTACAGTCTCACACCGTGCGCACAGTAAGATACTGTAGAATCCCTACCTCTATTCCCTGTTTTGTACAGCAATCCCCGGAATGCCCACCCACGCTACTCTTGGAAATCATATAGCACACTTTCTTTACTCCGCCCTCCGCCTCCATTCCCTCCTATCCAAAGCATACCCTTTCTCTATGTAAACTCCTAGTCCAATATTCAGTTCTGTGAATATGCTGATGTTATGCTTCTTCAGTATTTCTTGGTTCTACATCTCTGCAGATGGGTCAAGTCATTTGACACTTCTCTTTCTTCACCTCTTATTTCATGAGTACAGTGCAATCCAGATCCTTCCGACATGTTACAAATGTTAGCACTTTTTTTCTTCTTATGACTGATTAATATGCAACTGTCTAAATGTACCACAACATGTTTACACATTAATCTACTGATGGACACTTACCTGGGCTACGATGAATAGTGCTGATAAACCCGTGGATGTATATGCCTTTTTAAACTCGGCCCCTGAAGTGGATTTTTTGATGATTTTATTAATGATTTGTTGATTTATCATTAATCTACAATTACATGGCTAACGTATTTACTAGACGCAATTTACTACATTCCACCCAATCCCCCCCCACAGTCAATTCCATCACCATAGCAATGTACCGTAGAATCGCTAATTGTCTTCTCTGCTGGTCAGCACACCGCGTGCACCCATTCCCACTTTATACATGCTGACTAAAATGCACACTTTCTTCCTAACCTCCTTTCCCCTCCATTCCCAATCATCGGTCTCTGTCTCTTTCCTTTTGGTAACTGTGAATCCGTTCTTGTCTTCTGTGACACTTCTTTTTTTCTCCTTCTGTTTTTTCTTTGTTCTTATACTCCAATGATGAGTGACGTCATTTTACCTATACATGTAGACCAGAAATAGTTATGTTTGCTAGGATGGTGCAGCTGTGCAACGCTGAGCTCTGCCCACCATCTGCTAGTGCGGTTTGCAGGAATAGCACTGTTGCCTGGAGAATCCATGATGTCACAGTGGGCTTCTTTCAGGTAGACAGATTATGTTTGCTCAGAGAATTTGTTTCCCACTTCAGAGCCTGCTATCCTACACGGGGTGAAATTATGGTAAGGTTTGTGCTGACCACCTTGACAGCATCAGAGGAAATGGAAATGAGTTCCAAGATACTGCGTGTTTCTTTTTATTTTGGCATCAATACCAGTTACCTTAGCAACATTATTTTAATTAGACTACCCACAATATGAAATCCACACCATATACAGCATAAGTGTCACTGTCCATGAGCCACGTATTGCACTGTATAATCACTACTCTTCTTTGCTGTTCTACCACCTAACTCGTGCCCACACCCTGCCCACTCATGTGTGCTACACTTAACGCCCCATTTTACCTCTCTTTCCTCCCTTCCAAGCCATTCCCGTGTGTCTCTTTCCCTTTGGTAATCGTTAGTCTTCTCTTCAGTTAATGGAAGCTGCTACTGTCTTATTCCTTCACTATTTTTCTTTTTTTCTAATTCTCCAAAGTTCAGTGACATCAATTGCCACTTGACTTTCTCTTCGTGGCTTATTTCACTGAGAACAATACCCACTAGTTCCATGCGTGTTGCTGTAAATGGTAAGATTCGTTTTCTTCATATGGCTGAATAATATTCTACGTCTCATTTACTGTTAGACGTTAAGCTTGGCTTTTGTCAATACTTCAGTGATAAACACAGGGTTGCAATTTTCGTTTTTAAAATGGGCTGCTGCATTCTGTTTATATATTTATAGATTTGTTTTTTTATGTTTATCCATGTAGGCCTTTGCTGATTCATTAATTTTTAATCTAAAATTACGTGAGAAACATTAATTTTACAAGACCCGCACTATAACCAAGATCAACCCAGTTACTTCCCTGAAGTCACTGTCCATTAGCATAGTAAGATACAGTAGATTCCATCTCCCCCAATCCACATTAATAATGCAAATCGTTATGCCTACCTTCTCCTTGCTTTCACATCTAACAACGCCACTATCTTCCCCTTGGTAACTGTTACTCCAGTCTTGTATTCTGTGAATCGGCTGATGTTTTGCTCCTTCAGTTTTATATTTTCGCTTCGTCTCCACGCGTGTGTTAAATCATTTGATATTTTTTTCTCTTCTTCACTTATTTCAGTGAGCATAATATGCTCTAGCGCCATCCATGTTGCAGCAAATGCTTGGATTTATTTTCTTGTGATGGCTGAGTTATATTCCTTTATGTATATGTACCACATCTTCTGTACCCATTAATCTATTGATGTCCATTTAGCTCGGTTTCTTGGAATAGTACTCTCATTTACATAGGGATATATATGTCTTTATTAACTGGGCAGATTTATTGGTTTTATTGGATTTTTTATTAATTTGTTCTTTATTTACTTATTATTAATCTATACGTAAAAGGATAACATGATATTTTCTAGACTCCACCTGTCTCGAAGTTTTTCCCAATGCCCCACTGCAGTCACTTCCATCAACAGAGCAATGTACTGTCGATTCACTGCCTGTCTTCACGGTTTGGTTCAGCCCTTTCAATGCACCCACAAAAACATTATATATGCTAATCATAATGCATCCTTTCTCTCCCCACTGTTATCCCTTCATTCTATCATGTCCACATTAGTCATTTTCTCTTTGGTAACTGGTAGTTCATTCGTGGGCTCTGTGTGTCTGCCACTATTTTGCTCCTTCAGGACTTTCCTGCTTCTCTAACTGCACAGATTGGTCATATCATTTGATACTTGTCCTCCTGTCTTAATTCATTGAAAATATAACCCCATTTTTTATCCATGTTGTCGCAAATGGGAGGATTTTTTCTTCTTATGGGTGAAATGCAATTAATTGTTTATATATACCACTTCTTCTTTATCCATTCATCTTCTGATGGAGATGGATCGGCTACTGTGAATTGTGCTGCGATAAACAAGGGAGTGCACATACCTTTTTTAAATGGGACTACTGCATTCTATCTACTGATCTATGCAACTTTGTTTTCCTCTATGTATCTATCATCTGACAATCTATCTTCTTGCTATCTCACATCTATCCTATTCATCATCTATCTCTATCATCTATCATCTATCTTAAACTCTAATCTCTGAACCCATCTGTGAATATTTCTTATTTCTCATAATTACACAATTACATGAGTAACATTGTTTTCTACATCTTTCATCACCAATATATCCCCAGATATCCCATTGCATTCACTATCCTCCAGTGCAGTAAAATAATGTAGAATCACTAGTCTTCTCTGTGACGAACAGTCCTCCACGTAACCCAACCCAACACTATGTACACTTATTCAATTGCACCGTTTTTAACCCCCTGTCCTACTTAACCCTCCACAAAAGCAAAACCGGCCCAGTCTCTTTCCTTTGGTAACCTCTAGTAAATTCTTCTCTTCAGCGTGGCTTCTTCAGTTTGGTTATTTCACTTTTTTTCTATTTTTTATTTCTCTGCTAGTGAGTGAAATCATTTACCATGTTTCTGACTCTCCATCTCTTACCTCACTGATCATAATTCTCTGCTATCTACATCCATGTTTTTGTAAATCGTAGGATTTGTTTTCCTCCTATGGCTGAATAATATCCGTCTCCTCATCTTCTGGTGGTTACTGAACTTTGCTACTATTAATGCTGTGGTTATAAACATAGGTGAGCACATGTCTTGTTTAAACTGTGCTGCTGTATTTTGTTACTCTGTATTCATTTTATTGCATTTGTTCATTTAATAATATCTCATTAATATACAATTACATTAATAAAATTATGTGTGCTAGAACCCGCCCATCACAAAGAACCCCAGGATTCGCAATTACAGTCTCACACCGTGCGCACAGTAAGATACTGTAGAATCCCTACCTCTATTCCCTCTTTTGTACAGCAATCCCCGGAATGCCCACCCACGCTACTCTTGGAAATCATATAGCACACTTTCTTTACTCCGCCCTCCGCCTCCATTCCCTCCTATCCAAAGCATACCCTTTCTCTATGTAAACTCCTAGTCCAATATTCAGTTCTGTGAATATGCTGATGTTATGCTTCTTCAGTATTTCTTGGTTCTACATCTCTGCAGATGGGTCAAGTCATTTGACACTTCTCTTTCTTCACCTCTTATTTCATGAGTACAGTGCAATCCAGATCCTTCCGACATGTTACAAATGTTAGCACTTTTTTTCTTCTTATGACTGATTAATATGCAACTGTCTAAATGTACCACAACATGTTTACACATTAATCTACTGATGGACACTTACCTGGGCTACGATGAATAGTGCTGATAAACCCGTGGATGTATATGCCTTTTTAAACTCGGCCCCTGAAGTGGATTTTTTGATGATTTTATTAATGATTTGTTGATTTATCATTAATCTACAATTACATGGCTAACGTATTTACTAGACGCAATTTACTACATTCCACCCAATCCCCCCCCACAGTCAATTCCATCACCATAGCAATGTACCGTAGAATCGCTAATTGTCTTCTCTGCTGGTCAGGACACCGCGTGCACCCATTCCCACTTTATACATGCTGACTAAAATGCACACTTTCTTCCTAACCTCCTTTCCCCTCCATTCCCAACCATCCGTCTCTGTCTCTTTCCTTTTGGTAACTGTGAATCCATTCTTGTCTTCTGTGACACTGCTTTTTTTCTCCTTCTGTTTTTTCTTTGTTCTTATACTCCAATGATGAGTGACGTCATTTTACCTATACATGTAGACCAGAAATAGTTATGTTTGCTAGGATGGTGCAGCTGTGCAACGCTGAGCTCTGCCCACCATCTGCTAGTGCGGTTTGCAGGAATAGCACTGTTGCCTGGAGAATCCATGATGTCACAGTGTGCTTCTTTCAGGTAGACAGATTATGTTTGCTCAGAGAATTTGTTTCCCACTTCAGAGCCTGCTATCCTACACGGGGTGAAATTATGGTAAGGTTTGTGCTGACCACCTTGACAGCATCAGAGGAAATGGAAATGAGTTCCAAGATACTGCGTGTTTCTTTTTATTTTGGCATCAATACCAGTTACCTTAGCAACATTATTTTAATTAGACTACCCACAATATGAAATCCACACCATATACAGCATAAGTGTCACTGTCCATGAGCCACGTATTGCACTGTATAATCACTACTCTTCTTTGCTGTTCTACCACCTAACTCGTGCCCACACCCTGCCCACTCATGTGTGCTACACTTAACGCCCCATTTTACCTCTCTTTCCTCCCTTCCAAGCCATTCCCGTGTGTCTCTTTCCCTTTGGTAATCGTTAGTCTTCTCTTCAGTTAATGGAAGCTGCTACTGTCTTGTTCTTTCACTATTTTTCTTTTTTTCTAATTCTCCAAAGTTCAGTGACATCAATTGCCACTTGACTTTCTCTTCGTGGCTTATTTCACTGAGAACAATACCCACTAGTTCCATGCGTGTTGCTGTAAATGGTAAGATTCGTTTTCTTCATATGGCTGAATAATATTCTACGTCTCATTTACTGTTAGACGTTAAGCTTGGCTTTTGTCAATACTTCAGTGATAAACACAGGGTTGCAATTTTCGTTTTTAAAATGGGCTGCTGCATTCTGTTTATATATTTATAGATTTGTTTTTTTATGTTTATCCATGTAGGCCTTTGCTGATTCATTAATTTTTAATCTAAAATTACGTGAGAAACATTAATTTTACAAGACCCGCACTATAACCAAGATCAACCCAGTTACTTCCCTGAAGTCACTGTCCATTAGCATAGTAAGATACAGTAGATTCCATCTCCCCCAATCCACATTAATAATGCAAATCGTTATGCCTACCTTCTCCTTGCTTTCACATCTAACAACGCCACTATCTTCCCCTTGGTAACTGTTACTCCAGTCTTGTATTCTGTGAATCGGCTGATGTTTTGCTCCTTCAGTTTTATATTTTCGCTTCGTCTCCACGCCTGTGTTAAATCACTTGATATTTTTTTCTCTTCTTCACTTATTTCAGTGAGCATAATATGCTCTAGCGCCATCCATGTTGCAGCAAATGCTTGGATTTATTTTCTTGTGATGGCTGAGTTATATTCCTTTCTGTATATGTACCACATCTTCTGTACCCATTAATCTATTGATGTCCATTTAGCTCGGTTTCTTGGAATAGTACTCTCATTTACATAGGGATATATATGTCTTTATTAACTGGGCAGATTTATTGGTTTTATTGGATTTTTTATTAATTTGTTCTTTATTTACTTATTATTAATCTATACGTAAAAGGATAACATGATATTTTCTAGACTCCACCTGTCTCGAAGTTTTTCCCAATGCCCCACTGCAGTCACTTCCATCAACAGAGCAATGTACTGTCGATTCACTGCCTGTCTTCACGGTTTGGTTCAGCCCTTTCAATGCACCCACAAAAACATTATATATGCTAATCATAATGCATCCTTTCTCTCCCCACTGTTATCCCTTCATTCTATCATGTCCACATTAGTCATTTTCTCTTTGGTAACTGGTAGTTCATTCGTGGGCTCTGTGTGTCTGCCACTATTTTGCTCCTTCAGGACTTTCCTGCTTCTCTAACTGCACAGATTGGTCATATCATTTGATACTTGTCCTCCTGTCTTAATTCATTGAAAATATAACCCCATTTTTTATCCATGTTGTCGCAAATGGGAGGATTTTTTCTTCTTATGGGTGAAATGCAATTAATTGTTTATATATACCACTTCTTCTTTATCCATTCATCTTCTGATGGAGATGGATCGGCTACTGTGAATTGTGCTGCGATAAACAAGGGAGTGCACATACCTTTTTTAAATGGGACTACTGCATTCTATCTACTGATCTATGCAACTTTGTTTTCCTCTATGTATCTATCATCTGACAATCTATCTTCTTGCTATCTCACATCTATCCTATTCATCATCTATCTCTATCATCTATCATCTATCTTAAACTCTAATCTCTGAACCCATCTGTGAATATTTCTTATTTCTCATAATTACACAATTACATGAGTAACATTGTTTTCTACATCTTTCATCACCAATATATCCCCAGATATCCCATTGCATTCACTATCCTCCAGTGCAGTAAAATAATGTAGAATCACTAGTCTTCTCTGTGACGAACAGTCCTCCACGTAACCCAACCCAACACTACGTACACTTATTCAATTGCACCGTTTTTAACCCCCTGTCCTACTTAACCCTCCACAAAAGCAAAACCGGCCCAGTCTCTTTCCTTTGGTAACCTCTAGTAAATTCTTCTCTTCAGCGTGGCTTCTTCAGTTTGGTTATTTCACTTTTTTTCTATTTTTTATTTCTCTGCTAGTGAGTGAAATCATTTACCATGTTTCTGACTCTCCATCTCTTACCTCACTGATCATAATTCTCTGCTATCTACATCCATGTTTTTGTAAATCGTAGGATTTGTTTTCCTCCTATGGCTGAATAATATCCGTCTCCTCATCTTCTGGTGGTTACTGAACTTTGCTACTATTAATGCTGTGGTTATAAACATAGGTGAGCACATGTCTTGTTTAAACTGTGCTGCTGTATTTTGTTACTCTGTATTCATTTTATTGCATTTGTTCATTTAATAATATCTCATTAATATACAATTACATTAATAAAATTATGTGTGCTAGAACCCGCCCATCACAAAGAACCCCAGGATTCGCAATTACAGTCTCACACCGTGCGCACAGTAAGATACTGTAGAATCCCTACCTCTATTCCCTGTTTTGTACAGCAATCCCCGGAATGCCCACCCACGCTACTCTTGGAAATCATATAGCACACTTTCTTTACTCCGCCCTCCGCCTCCATTCCCTCCTATCCAAAGCATACCCTTTCTCTATGTAAACTCCTAGTCCAATATTCAGTTCTGTGAATATGCTGATGTTATGCTTCTTCAGTATTTCTTGGTTCTACATCTCTGCAGATGGGTCAAGTCATTTGACACTTCTCTTTCTTCACCTCTTATTTCATGAGTACAGTGCAATCCAGATCCTTCCGACATGTTACAAATGTTAGCACTTTTTTTCTTCTTATGACTGATTAATATGCAACTGTCTAAATGTACCACAACATGTTTACACATTAATCTACTGATGGACACTTACCTGGGCTACGATGAATAGTGCTGATAAACCCGTGGATGTATATGCCTTTTTAAACTCGGCCCCTGAAGTGGATTTTTTGATGATTTTATTAATGATTTGTTGATTTATCATTAATCTACAATTACATGGCTAACGTATTTACTAGACGCAATTTACTACATTCCACCCAATCCCCCCCCACAGTCAATTCCATCACCATAGCAATGTACCGTAGAATCGCTAATTGTCTTCTCTGCTGGTCAGCACACCGCGTGCACCCATTCCCACTTTATACATGCTGACTAAAATGCACACTTTCTTCCTAACCTCCTTTCCCCTCCATTACCAATCATCGGTCTCTGTCTCTTTCCTTTTGGTAACTGTGAATCCGTTCTTGTCTTCTGTGACACTTCTTTTTTTCTCCTTCTGTTTTTTCTTTGTTCTTATACTCCAATGATGAGTGACGTCATTTTACCTATACATGTAGACCAGAAATAGTTATGTTTGCTAGGATGGTGCAGCTGTGCAACGCTGAGCTCTGCCCACCATCTGCTAGTGCGGTTTGCAGGAATAGCACTGTTGCCTGGAGAATCCATGATGTCACAGTGGGCTTCTTTCAGGTAGACAGATTATGTTTGCTCAGAGAATTTGTTTCCCACTTCAGAGCCTGCTATCCTACACGGGGTGAAATTATGGTAAGGTTTGTGCTGACCACCTTGACAGCATCAGAGGAAATGGAAATGAGTTCCAAGATACTGCGTGTTTCTTTTTATTTTGGCATCAATACCAGTTACCTTAGCAACATTATTTTAATTAGACTACCCACAATATGAAATCCACACCATATACAGCATAAGTGTCACTGTCCATGAGCCACGTATTGCACTGTATAATCACTACTCTTCTTTGCTGTTCTACCACCTAACTCGTGCCCACACCCTGCCCACTCATGTGTGCTACACTTAACGCCCCATTTTACCTCTCTTTCCTCCCTTCCAAGCCATTCCCGTGTGTCTCTTTCCCTTTGGTAATCGTTAGTCTTCTCTTCAGTTAATGGAAGCTGCTACTGTCTTATTCCTTCACTATTTTTCTTTTTTTCTAATTCTCCAAAGTTCAGTGACATCAATTGCCACTTGACTTTCTCTTCGTGGCTTATTTCACTGAGAACAATACCCACTAGTTCCATGCGTGTTGCTGTAAATGGTAAGATTCGTTTTCTTCATATGGCTGAATAATATTCTACGTCTCATTTACTGTTAGACGTTAAGCTTGGCTTTTGTCAATACTTCAGTGATAAACACAGGGTTGCAATTTTCGTTTTTAAAATGGGCTGCTGCATTCTGTTTATATATTTATAGATTTGTTTTTTTATGTTTATCCATGTAGGCCTTTGCTGATTCATTAATTTTTAATCTAAAATTACGTGAGAAACATTAATTTTACAAGACCCGCACTATAACCAAGATCAACCCAGTTACTTCCCTGAAGTCACTGTCCATTAGCATAGTAAGATACAGTAGATTCCATCTCCCCCAATCCACATTAATAATGCAAATCGTTATGCCTACCTTCTCCTTGCTTTCACATCTAACAACGCCACTATCTTCCCCTTGGTAACTGTTACTCCAGTCTTGTATTCTGTGAATCGGCTGATGTTTTGCTCCTTCAGTTTTATATTTTCGCTTCGTCTCCACGCGTGTGTTAAATCATTTGATATTTTTTTCTCTTCTTCACTTATTTCAGTGAGCATAATATGCTCTAGCGCCATCCATGTTGCAGCAAATGCTTGGATTTATTTTCTTGTGATGGCTGAGTTATATTCCTTTATGTATATGTACCACATCTTCTGTACCCATTAATCTATTGATGTCCATTTAGCTCGGTTTCTTGGAATAGTACTCTCATTTACATAGGGATATATATGTCTTTATTAACTGGGCAGATTTATTGGTTTTATTGGATTTTTTATTAATTTGTTCTTTATTTACTTATTATTAATCTATACGTAAAAGGATAACATGATATTTTCTAGACTCCACCTGTCTCGAAGTTTTTCCCAATGCCCCACTGCAGTCACTTCCATCAACAGAGCAATGTACTGTCGATTCACTGCCTGTCTTCACGGTTTGGTTCAGCCCTTTCAATGCACCCACAAAAACATTATATATGCTAATCATAATGCATCCTTTCTCTCCCCACTGTTATCCCTTCATTCTATCATGTCCACATTAGTCATTTTCTCTTTGGTAACTGGTAGTTCATTCGTGGGCTCTGTGTGTCTGCCACTATTTTGCTCCTTCAGGACTTTCCTGCTTCTCTAACTGCACAGATTGGTCATATCATTTGATACTTGTCCTCCTGTCTTAATTCATTGAAAATATAACCCCATTTTTTATCCATGTTGTCGCAAATGGGAGGATTTTTTCTTCTTATGGGTGAAATGCAATTAATTGTTTATATATACCACTTCTTCTTTATCCATTCATCTTCTGATGGAGATGGATCGGCTACTGTGAATTGTGCTGCGATAAACAAGGGAGTGCACATACCTTTTTTAAATGGGACTACTGCATTCTATCTACTGATCTATGCAACTTTGTTTTCCTCTATGTATCTATCATCTGACAATCTATCTTCTTGCTATCTCACATCTATCCTATTCATCATCTATCTCTATCATCTATCATCTATCTTAAACTCTAATCTCTGAACCCATCTGTGAATATTTCTTATTTCTCATAATTACACAATTACATGAGTAACATTGTTTTCTACATCTTTCATCACCAATATATCCCCAGATATCCCATTGCATTCACTATCCTCCAGTGCAGTAAAATAATGTAGAATCACTAGTCTTCTCTGTGACGAACAGTCCTCCACGTAACCCAACCCAACACTATGTACACTTATTCAATTGCACCGTTTTTAACCCCCTGTCCTACTTAACCCTCCACAAAAGCAAAACCGGCCCAGTCTCTTTCCTTTGGTAACCTCTAGTAAATTCTTCTCTTCAGCGTGGCTTCTTCAGTTTGGTTATTTCACTTTTTTTCTATTTTTTATTTCTCTGCTAGTGAGTGAAATCATTTACCATGTTTCTGACTCTCCATCTCTTACCTCACTGATCATAATTCTCTGCTATCTACATCCATGTTTTTGTAAATCGTAGGATTTGTTTTCCTCATATGGCTGAATAATATCCGTCTCCTCATCTTCTGGTGGTTACTGAACTTTGCTACTATTAATGCTGTGGTTATAAACATAGGTGAGCACATGTCTTGTTTAAACTGTGCTGCTGTATTTTGTTACTCTGTATTCATTTTATTGCATTTGTTCATTTAATAATATCTCATTAATATACAATTACATTAATAAAATTATGTGTGCTAGAACCCGCCCATCACAAAGAACCCCAGGATTCGCAATTACAGTCTCACACCGTGCGCACAGTAAGATACTGTAGAATCCCTACCTCTATTCCCTCTTTTGTACAGCAATCCCCGGAATGCCCACCCACGCTACTCTTGGAAATCATATAGCACACTTTCTTTACTCCGCCCTCCGCCTCCATTCCCTCCTATCCAAAGCATACCCTTTCTCTATGTAAACTCCTAGTCCAATATTCAGTTCTGTGAATATGCTGATGTTATGCTTCTTCAGTATTTCTTGGTTCTACATCTCTGCAGATGGGTCAAGTCATTTGACACTTCTCTTTCTTCACCTCTTATTTCATGAGTACAGTGCAATCCAGATCCTTCCGACATGTTACAAATGTTAGCACTTTTTTTCTTCTTATGACTGATTAATATGCAACTGTCTAAATGTACCACAACATGTTTACACATTAATCTACTGATGGACACTTACCTGGGCTACGATGAATAGTGCTGATAAACCCGTGGATGTATATGCCTTTTTAAACTCGGCCCCTGAAGTGGATTTTTTGATGATTTTATTAATGATTTGTTGATTTATCATTAATCTACAATTACATGGCTAACGTATTTACTAGACGCAATTTACTACATTCCACCCAATCCCCCCCCACAGTCAATTCCATCACCATAGCAATGTACCGTAGAATCGCTAATTGTCTTCTCTGCTGGTCAGGACACCGCGTGCACCCATTCCCACTTTATACATGCTGACTAAAATGCACACTTTCTTCCTAACCTCCTTTCCCCTCCATTCCCAACCATCCGTCTCTGTCTCTTTCCTTTTGGTAACTGTGAATCCATTCTTGTCTTCTGTGACACTGCTTTTTTTCTCCTTCTGTTTTTTCTTTGTTCTTATACTCCAATGATGAGTGACGTCATTTTACCTATACATGTAGACCAGAAATAGTTATGTTTGCTAGGATGGTGCAGCTGTGCAACGCTGAGCTCTGCCCACCATCTGCTAGTGCGGTTTGCAGGAATAGCACTGTTGCCTGGAGAATCCATGATGTCACAGTGTGCTTCTTTCAGGTAGACAGATTATGTTTGCTCAGAGAATTTGTTTCCCACTTCAGAGCCTGCTATCCTACACGGGGTGAAATTATGGTAAGGTTTGTGCTGACCACCTTGACAGCATCAGAGGAAATGGAAATGAGTTCCAAGATACTGCGTGTTTCTTTTTATTTTGGCATCAATACCAGTTACCTTAGCAACATTATTTTAATTAGACTACCCACAATATGAAATCCACACCATATACAGCATAAGTGTCACTGTCCATGAGCCACGTATTGCACTGTATAATCACTACTCTTCTTTGCTGTTCTACCACCTAACTCGTGCCCACACCCTGCCCACTCATGTGTGCTACACTTAACGCCCCATTTTACCTCTCTTTCCTCCCTTCCAAGCCATTCCCGTGTGTCTCTTTCCCTTTGGTAATCGTTAGTCTTCTCTTCAGTTAATGGAAGCTGCTACTGTCTTGTTCTTTCACTATTTTTCTTTTTTTCTAATTCTCCAAAGTTCAGTGACATCAATTGCCACTTGACTTTCTCTTCGTGGCTTATTTCACTGAGAACAATACCCACTAGTTCCATGCGTGTTGCTGTAAATGGTAAGATTCGTTTTCTTCATATGGCTGAATAATATTCTACGTCTCATTTACTGTTAGACGTTAAGCTTGGCTTTTGTCAATACTTCAGTGATAAACACAGGGTTGCAATTTTCGTTTTTAAAATGGGCTGCTGCATTCTGTTTATATATTTATAGATTTGTTTTTTTATGTTTATCCATGTAGGCCTTTGCTGATTCATTAATTTTTAATCTAAAATTACGTGAGAAACATTAATTTTACAAGACCCGCACTATAACCAAGATCAACCCAGTTACTTCCCTGAAGTCACTGTCCATTAGCATAGTAAGATACAGTAGATTCCATCTCCCCCAATCCACATTAATAATGCAAATCGTTATGCCTACCTTCTCCTTGCTTTCACATCTAACAACGCCACTATCTTCCCCTTGGTAACTGTTACTCCAGTCTTGTATTCTGTGAATCGGCTGATGTTTTGCTCCTTCAGTTTTATATTTTCGCTTCGTCTCCACGCCTGTGTTAAATCATTTGATATTTTTTTCTCTTCTTCACTTATTTCAGTGAGCATAATATGCTCTAGCGCCATCCATGTTGCAGCAAATGCTTGGATTTATTTTCTTGTGATGGCTGAGTTATATTCCTTTATGTATATGTACCACATCTTCTGTACCCATTAATCTATTGATGTCCATTTAGCTCGGTTTCTTGGAATAGTACTCTCATTTACATAGGGATATATATGTCTTTATTAACTGGGCAGATTTATTGGTTTTATTGGATTTTTTATTAATTTGTTCTTTATTTACTTATTATTAATCTATACGTAAAAGGATAACATGATATTTTCTAGACTCCACCTGTCTCGAAGTTTTTCCCAATGCCCCACTGCAGTCACTTCCATCAACAGAGCAATGTACTGTCGATTCACTGCCTGTCTTCACGGTTTGGTTCAGCCCTTTCAATGCACCCACAAAAACATTATATATGCTAATCATAATGCATCCTTTCTCTCCCCACTGTTATCCCTTCATTCTATCATGTCCACATTAGTCATTTTCTCTTTGGTAACTGGTAGTTCATTCGTGGGCTCTGTGTGTCTGCCACTATTTTGCTCCTTCAGGACTTTCCTGCTTCTCTAACTGCACAGATTGGTCATATCATTTGATACTTGTCCTCCTGTCTTAATTCATTGAAAATATAACCCCATTTTTTATCCATGTTGTCGCAAATGGGAGGATTTTTTCTTCTTATGGGTGAAATGCAAGTAATTGTTTATATATACCACTTCTTCTTTATCCATTCATCTTCTGATGGAGATGGATCGGCTACTGTGAATTGTGCTGCGATAAACAAGGGAGTGCACATACCTTTTTTAAATGGGACTACTGCATTCTATCTACTGATCTATGCAACTTTGTTTTCCTCTATGTATCTATCATCTGACTATCTATCTTCTTGCTATCTCACATCTATCCTATTCATCATCTATCTCTATCATCTATCATCTATCTTAAACTCTAATCTCTGAACCCATCTGTGAATATTTCTTATTTCTCATAATTACACAATTACATGAGTAACATTGTTTTCTACATCTTTCATCACCAATATATCCCCAGATATCCCATTGCATTCACTATCCTCCAGTGCAGTAAAATAATGTAGAATCACTAGGCTTCTCTGTGACGAACAGTCCTCCACGTAACCCAACCCAACACTATGTACACTTATTCAATTGCACCGTTTTTAACCCCCTGTCCTACTTAACCCTCCACAAAAGCAAAACCGGCCCAGTCTCTTTCCTTTGGTAACCTCTAGTAAATTCTTCTCTTCAGCGTGGCTTCTTCAGTTTGGTTATTTCACTTTTTTTCTATTTTTTATTTCTCTGCTAGTGAGTGAAATCATTTACCATGTTTCTGACTCTCCATCTCTTACCTCACTGATCATAATTCTCTGCTATCTACATCCATGTTTTTGTAAATCGTAGGATTTGTTTTCCTCCTATGGCTGAATAATATCCGTCTCCTCATCTTCTGGTGGTTACTGAACTTTGCTACTATTAATGCTGTGGTTATAAACATAGGTGAGCACATGTCTTGTTTAAACTGTGCTGCTGTATTTTGTTACTCTGTATTCATTTTATTGCATTTGTTCATTTAATAATATCTCATTAATATACAATTACATTAATAAAATTATGTGTGCTAGAACCCGCCCATCACAAAGAACCCCAGGATTCGCAATTACAGTCTCACACCGTGCGCACAGTAAGATACTGTAGAATCCCTACCTCTATTCCCTGTTTTGTACAGCAATCCCCGGAATGCCCACCCACGCTACTCTTGGAAATCATATAGCACACTTTCTTTACTCCGCCCTCCGCCTCCATTCCCTCCTATCCAAAGCATACCCTTTCTCTATGTAAACTCCTAGTCCAATATTCAGTTCTGTGAATATGCTGATGTTATGCTTCTTCAGTATTTCTTGGTTCTACATCTCTGCAGATGGGTCAAGTCATTTGACACTTCTCTTTCTTCACCTCTTATTTCATGAGTACAGTGCAATCCAGATCCTTCCGACATGTTACAAATGTTAGCACTTTTTTTCTTCTTATGACTGATTAATATGCAACTGTCTAAATGTACCACAACATGTTTACACATTAATCTACTGATGGACACTTACCTGGGCTACGATGAATAGTGCTGATAAACCCGTGGATGTATATGCCTTTTTAAACTCGGCCCCTGAAGTGGATTTTTTGATGATTTTATTAATGATTTGTTGATTTATCATTAATCTACAATTACATGGCTAACGTATTTACTAGACGCAATTTACTACATTCCACCCAATCCCCCCCCACAGTCAATTCCATCACCATAGCAATGTACCGTAGAATCGCTAATTGTCTTCTCTGCTGGTCAGCACACCGCGTGCACCCATTCCCACTTTATACATGCTGACTAAAATGCACACTTTCTTCCTAACCTCCTTTCCCCTCCATTCCCAACCATCCGTCTCTGTCTCTTTCCTTTTGGTAACTGTGAATCCGTTCTTGTCTTCTGTGACACTGCTTTTTTTCTCCTTCTGTTTTTTCTTTGTTCTTATACTCCAATGATGAGTGACGTCATTTTACCTATACATGTAGACCAGAAATAGTTATGTTTGCTAGGATGGTGCAGCTGTGCAACGCTGAGCTCTGCCCACCATCTGCTAGTGCGGTTTGCAGGAATAGCACTGTTGCCTGGAGAATCCATGATGTCACAGTGGGCTTCTTTCAGGTAGACAGATTATGTTTGCTCAGAGAATTTGTTTCCCACTTCAGAGCCTGCTATCCTACACGGGGTGAAATTATGGTAAGGTTTGTGCTGACCACCTTGACAGCATCAGAGGAAATGGAAATGAGTTCCAAGATACTGCGTGTTTCTTTTTATTTTGGCATCAATACCAGTTACCTTAGCAACATTATTTTAATTAGACTACCCACAATATGAAATCCACACCATATACAGCATAAGTGTCACTGTCCATGAGCCACGTATTGCACTGTATAATCACTACTCTTCTTTGCTGTTCTACCACCTAACTCGTGCCCACACACTGCCCACTCATGTGTGCTACACTTAACGCCCCATTTTACCTCTCTTTCCTCCCTTCCAAGCCATTCCCGTGTGTCTCTTTCCCTTTGGTAATCGTTAGTCTTCTCTTCAGTTAATGGAAGCTGCTACTGTCTTGTTCCTTCACTATTTTTCTTTTTTTCTAATTCTCCAATGTTCAGTGACATCAATTGCCTCTTGACTTTCTCTTCGTGCCTTATTTCACTGAGAACAATACCCACTAGTTCCATGCGTGTTGCTGTAAATGGTAAGATTCGTTTTCTTCATATGGCTGAATAATATTCTACGTCTCATTTACTGTAAGACGTTAAGCTTGGCTTTTGTCAATACTTCAGTGATAAACACAGGGTTGCAATTTTCGTTTTTAAAATGGGCTGCTGCATTCTCTTTATATATTTATAGATTTGTTTTTTTATGTTTATCCATGTAGGCCTTTGCTGATTCATTAATTTTTAATCTAAAATTACATGAGAAACATTAATTTTACAAGACCCGCACTATAACCAAGATCAACCCAGTTACTTCCCTGAAGTCACTGTCCATTAGCATAGTAAGATACAGTAGATTCCATCTCCCCCAATCCACATTAATAATGCAAATCGTTATGCCTACCTTCTCCTTGCTTTCACATCTAACAACGCCACTATCTTCCCCTTGGTAACTGTTACTCCAGTCTTGTATTCTGTGAATCGGCTGATGTTTTGCTCCTTCAGTTTTATATTTTCGCTTCGTCTCCACGCCTGTGTTAAATCATTTGATATTTTTTTCTCTTCTTCACTTATTTCAGTGAGCATAATATGCTCTAGCGCCATCCATGTTGCAGCAAATGCTTGGATTTATTTTCTTGTGATGGCTGAGTTATATTCCTTTCTGTATATGTACCACATCTTCTGTACCCATTAATCTATTGATGTCCATTTAGCTCGGTTTCTGGGAATAGTACTCTCATTTACATAGGGATATATATGTCTTTATTAACTGGGCAGATTTATTGGTTTTATTGGATTTTTTATTAATTTGTTCTTTATTTACTTATTATTAATCTATACGTAAAAGGATAACATGATATTTTGTAGACTCCACCTGTCTCGAAGTTTTTCCCAATGCCCCACTGCAGTCACTTCCATCAACAGAGCAATGTACTGTCGATTCACTGCCTGTCTTCACATTTTGGTTCAGCCCTTTCAATGCACCCACAAAAACATTATATATGCTAATCATAATGCATCCTTTCTCTCCCCACTGTTATCCCTTCATTCTATCATGTCCACATTAGTCATTTTCTCTTTGGTAACTGGTAGTTCATTCGTGGGCTCTGTGTGTCTGCCACTATTTTGCTCCTTCAGGACTTTCCTGCTTCTCTAACTGCACAGATTGGTCATATCATTTGATACTTGTCCTCCTGTCTTAATTCATTGAAAATATAACCCCATTTTTTATCCATGTTGTCGCAAATGGGAGGATTTTTTCTTCTTATGGGTGAAATGCAATTAATTGTTTATATATACCACTTCTTCTTTATCCATTCATCTTCTGATGGAGATGGATCGGCTACTGTGAATTGTGCTGCGATAAACAAGGGAGTGCACATACCTTTTTTAAATGGGACTACTGCATTCTATCTACTGATCTATGCAACTTTGTTTTCCTCTATGTATCTATCATCTGACAATCTATCTTCTTGCTATCTCACATCTATCCTATTCATCATCTATCTCTATCATCTATCATCTATCTTAAACTCTAATCTCTGAACCCATCTGTGAATATTTCTTATTTCTCATAATTACACAATTACATGAGTAACATTGTTTTCTACATCTTTCATCACCAATATATCCCCAGATATCCCATTGCATTCACTATCCTCCAGTGCAGTAAAATAATGTAGAATCACTAGTCTTCTCTGTGACGAACAGTCCTCCACGTAACCCAACCCAACACTACGTACACTTATTCAATTGCACCGTTTTTAACCCCCTGTCCTACTTAACCCTCCACAAAAGCAAAACCGGCCCAGTCTCTTTCCTTTGGTAACCTCTAGTAAATTCTTCTCTTCAGCGTGGCTTCTTCAGTTTGGTTATTTCACTTTTTTTCTATTTTTTATTTCTCTGCTAGTGAGTGAAATCATTTACCATGTTTCTGACTCTCCATCTCTTACCTCACTGATCATAATTCTCTGCTATCTACATCCATGTTTTTGTAAATCGTAGGATTTGTTTTCCTCATATGGCTGAATAATATCCGTCTCCTCATCTTCTGGTGGTTACTGAACTTTGCTACTATTAATGCTGTGGTTATAAACATAGGTGAGCACATGTCTTGTTTAAACTGTGCTGCTGTATTTTGTTACTCTGTATTCATTTTATTGCATTTGTTCATTTAATAATATCTCATTAATATACAATTACATTAATAAAATTATGTGTGCTAGAACCCGCCCATCACAAAGAACCCCAGGATTCGCAATTACAGTCTCACACCGTGCGCACAGTAAGATACTGTAGAATCCCTACCTCTATTCCCTGTTTTGTACAGCAATCCCCGGAATGCCCACCCACGCTACTCTTGGAAATCATATAGCACACTTTCTTTACTCCGCCCTCCGCCTCCATTCCCTCCTATCCAAAGCATACCCTTTCTCTATGTAAACTCCTAGTCCAATATTCAGTTCTGTGAATATGCTGATGTTATGCTTCTTCAGTATTTCTTGGTTCTACATCTCTGCAGATGGGTCAAGTCATTTGACACTTCTCTTTCTTCACCTCTTATTTCATGAGTACAGTGCAATCCAGATCCTTCCGACATGTTACAAATGTTAGCACTTTTTTTCTTCTTATGACTGATTAATATGCAACTGTCTAAATGTACCACAACATGTTTACACATTAATCTACTGATGGACACTTACCTGGGCTACGATGAATAGTGCTGATAAACCCGTGGATGTATATGCCTTTTTAAACTCGGCCCCTGAAGTGGATTTTTTGATGATTTTATTAATGATTTGTTGATTTATCATTAATCTACAATTACATGGCTAACGTATTTACTAGACGCAATTTACTACATTCCACCCAATCCCCCCCCACAGTCAATTCCATCACCATAGCAATGTACCGTAGAATCGCTAATTGTCTTCTCTGCTGGTCAGCACACCGCGTGCACCCATTCCCACTTTATACATGCTGACTAAAATGCACACTTTCTTCCTAACCTCCTTTCCCCTCCATTCCCAATCATCGGTCTCTGTCTCTTTCCTTTTGGTAACTGTGAATCCGTTCTTGTCTTCTGTGACACTGCTTTTTTTCTCCTTCTGTTTTTTCTTTGTTCTTATACTCCAATGATGAGTGATGTCATTTTACCTATACATGTAGACCAGAAATAGTTATGTTTGCTAGGATGGTGCAGCTGTGCAACGCTGAGCTCTGCCCACCATCTGCTAGTGCGGTTTGCAGGAATAGCACTGTTGCCTGGAGAATCCATGATGTCACAGTGGGCTTCTTTCAGGTAGACAGATTATGTTTGCTCAGAGAATTTGTTTCCCACTTCAGAGCCTGCTATCCTACACGGGGTGAAATTATGGTAAGGTTTGTGCTGAACACCTTGACAGCATCAGAGGAAATGGAAATGAGTTCCAAGATACTGCGTGTTTCTTTTAATTTTGGCATCAATACCAGTTACCTTAGCAACATTATTTTAATTAGACTACCCACAATATGAAATCCACACCATATACAGCATAAGTGTCACTGTCCATGAGCCACGTATTGCACTGTATAATCACTACTCTTCTTTGCTGTTCTACCACCTAACTCGTGCCCACACACTGCCCACTCATGTGTGCTACACTTAACGCCCCATTTTACCTCTCTTTCCTCCCTTCCAAGCCATTCCCGTGTGTCTCTTTCCCTTTGGTAATCGTTAGTCTTCTCTTCAGTTAATGGAAGCTGCTACTGTCTTGTTCCTTCACTATTTTTCTTTTTTTCTAATTCTCCAATGTTCAGTGACATCAATTGCCTCTTGACTTTCTCTTCGTGGCTTATTTCACTGAGAACAATACCCACTAGTTCCATGCGTGTTGCTGTAAATGGTAAGATTCGTTTTCTTCATATGGCTGAATAATATTCTACGTCTCATTTACTGTAAGACGTTAAGCTTGGCTTTTGTCAATACTTCAGTGATAAACACAGGGTTGCAATTTTCGTTTTTAAAATGGGCTGCTGCATTCTCTTTATATATTTATAGATTTGTTTTTTTATGTTTATCCATGTAGGCCTTTGCTGATTCATTAATTTTTAATCTAAAATTACATGAGAAACATTAATTTTACAAGACCCGCACTATAACCAAGATCAACCCAGTTACTTCCCTGAAGTCACTGTCCATTAGCATAGTAAGATACAGTAGATTCCATCTCCCCCAATCCACATTAATAATGCAAATCGTTATGCCTACCTTCTCCTTGCTTTCACATCTAACAACGCCACTATCTTCCCCTTGGTAACTGTTACTCCAGTCTTGTATTCTGTGAATCGGCTGATGTTTTGCTCCTTCAGTTTTATATTTTCGCTTCGTCTCCACGCCTGTGTTAAATCATTTCATATTTTTTTCTCTTCTTCACTTATTTCAGTGAGCATAATATGCTCTAGCGCCATCCATGTTGCAGCAAATGCTTGGATTTATTTTCTTGTGATGGCTGAGTTATATTCCTTTATGTATATGTACCACATCTTCTGTACCCATTAATCTATTGATGTCCATTTAGCTCGGTTTCTTGGAATAGTACTCTCATTTACATAGGGATATATATGTCTTTATTAACTGGGCAGATTTATTGGTTTTATTGGATTTTTTATTAATTTGTTCTTTATTTACTTATTATTAATCTATACGTAAAAGGATAAATGATATTTTCTAGACTCCACCTGTCTCGAAGTTTTTCCCAATGCCCCACTGCAGTCACTTCCATCAACAGAGCAATGTACTGTCGATTCACTGCCTGTCTTCACGGTTTGGTTCAGCCCTTTCAATGCACCCACAAAAACATTATATATGCTAATCATAATGCATCCTTTCTCTCCCCACTGTTATCCCTTCATTCTATCATGTCCACATTAGTCATTTTCTCTTTGGTAACTGGTAGTTCATTCGTGGGCTCTGTGTGTCTGCCACTATTTTGCTCCTTCAGGACTTTCCTGCTTCTCTAACTGCACAGATTGGTCATATCATTTGATACTTGTCCTCCTGTCTTAATTCATTGAAAATATAACCCCATTTTTTATCCATGTTGTCGCAAATGGGAGGATTTTTTCTTCTTATGGGTGAAATGCAATTAATTGTTTATATATACCACTTCTTCTTTATCCATTCATCTTCTGATGGAGATGGATCGGCTACTGTGAATTGTGCTGCGATAAACAAGGGAGTGCACATACCTTTTTTAAATGGGACTACTGCATTCTATCTACTGATCTATGCAACTTTGTTTTCCTCTATGTATCTATCATCTGACAATCTATCTTCTTGCTATCTCACATCTATCCTATTCATCATCTATCTCTATCATCTATCATCTATCTTAAACTCTAATCTCTGAACCCATCTGTGAATATTTCTTATTTCTCATAATTACACAATTACATGAGTAACATTGTTTTCTACATCTTTCATCACCAATATATCCCCAGATATCCCATTGCATTCACTATCCTCCAGTGCAGTAAAATAATGTAGAATCACTAGTCTTCTCTGTGACGAACAGTCCTCCACGTAACCCAACCCAACACTATGTACACTTATTCAATTGCACCGTTTTTAACCCCCTGTCCTACTTAACCCTCCACAAAAGCAAAACCGGCCCAGTCTCTTTCCTTTGGTAACCTCTAGTAAATTCTTCTCTTCAGCGTGGCTTCTTCAGTTTGGTTATTTCACTTTTTTTCTATTTTTTATTTCTCTGCTAGTGAGTGAAATCATTTACCATGTTTCTGACTCTCCATCTCTTACCTCACTGATCATAATTCTCTGCTATCTACATCCATGTTTTTGTAAATCGTAGGATTTGTTTTCCTCATATGGCTGAATAATATCCGTCTCCTCATCTTCTGGTGGTTACTGAACTTTGCTACTATTAATGCTGTGGTTATAAACATAGGTGAGCACATGTCTTGTTTAAACTGTGCTGCTGTATTTTGTTACTCTGTATTCATTTTATTGCATTTGTTCATTTAATAATATCTCATTAATATACAATTACATTAATAAAATTATGTGTGCTAGAACCCGCCCATCACAAAGAACCCCAGGATTCGCAATTACAGTCTCACACCGTGCGCACAGTAAGATACTGTAGAATCCCTACCTCTATTCCCTGTTTTGTACAGCAATCCCCGGAATGCCCACCCACGCTACTCTTGGAAATCATATAGCACACTTTCTTTACTCCGCCCTCCGCCTCCATTCCCTCCTATCCAAAGCATACCCTTTCTCTATGTAAACTCCTAGTCCAATATTCAGTTCTGTGAATATGCTGATGTTATGCTTCTTCAGTATTTCTTGGTTCTACATCTCTGCAGATGGGTCAAGTCATTTGACACTTCTCTTTCTTCACCTCTTATTTCATGAGTACAGTGCAATCCAGATCCTTCCGACATGTTACAAATGTTAGCACTTTTTTTCTTCTTATGACTGATTAATATGCAACTGTCTAAATGTACCACAACATGTTTACACATTAATCTACTGATGGACACTTACCTGGGCTACGATGAATAGTGCTGATAAACCCGTGGATGTATATGCCTTTTTAAACTCGGCCCCTGAAGTGGATTTTTTGATGATTTTATTAATGATTTGTTGATTTATCATTAATCTACAATTACATGGCTAACGTATTTACTAGACGCAATTTACTACATTCCACACAATCCCCCCCCACAGTCAATTCCATCACCATAGCAATGTACCGTAGAATCGCTAATTGTCTTCTCTGCTGGTCAGCACACCGCGTGCACCCATTCCCACTTTATACATGCTGACTAAAATGCACACTTTCTTCCTAACCTCCTTTCCCCTCCATTCCCAATCATCGGTCTCTGTCTCTTTCCTTTTGGTAACTGTGAATCCGTTCTTGTCTTCTGTGACACTTCTTTTTTTCTCCTTCTGTTTTTTCTTTGTTCTTATACTCCAATGATGAGTGACGTCATTTTACCTATACATGTAGACCAGAAATAGTTATGTTTGCTAGGATGGTGCAGCTGTGCAACGCTGAGCTCTGCCCACCATCTGCTAGTGCGGTTTGCAGGAATAGCACTGTTGCCTGGAGAATCCATGATGTCACAGTGGGCTTCTTTCAGGTAGACAGATTATGTTTGCTCAGAGAATTTGTTTCCCACTTCAGAGCCTGCTATCCTACACGGGGTGAAATTATGGTAAGGTTTGTGCTGACCACCTTGACAGCATCAGAGGAAATGGAAATGAGTTCCAAGATACTGCGTGTTTCTTTTTATTTTGGCATCAATACCAGTTACCTTAGCAACATTATTTTAATTAGACTACCCACAATATGAAATCCACACCATATACAGCATAAGTGTCACTGTCCATGAGCCACGTATTGCACTGTATAATCACTACTCTTCTTTGCTGTTCTACCACCTAACTCGTGCCCACACCCTGCCCACTCATGTGTGCTACACTTAACGCCCCATTTTACCTCTCTTTCCTCCCTTCCAAGCCATTCCCGTGTGTCTCTTTCCCTTTGGTAATCGTTAGTCTTCTCTTCAGTTAATGGAAGCTGCTACTGTCTTATTCCTTCACTATTTTTCTTTTTTTCTAATTCTCCAAAGTTCAGTGACATCAATTGCCACTTGACTTTCTCTTCGTGGCTTATTTCACTGAGAACAATACCCACTAGTTCCATGCGTGTTGCTGTAAATGGTAAGATTCGTTTTCTTCATATGGCTGAATAATATTCTACGTCTCATTTACTGTTAGACGTTAAGCTTGGCTTTTGTCAATACTTCAGTGATAAACACAGGGTTGCAATTTTCGTTTTTAAAATGGGCTGCTGCATTCTGTTTATATATTTATAGATTTGTTTTTTTATGTTTATCCATGTAGGCCTTTGCTGATTCATTAATTTTTAATCTAAAATTACGTGAGAAACATTAATTTTACAAGACCCGCACTATAACCAAGATCAACCCAGTTACTTCCCTGAAGTCACTGTCCATTAGCATAGTAAGATACAGTAGATTCCATCTCCCCCAATCCACATTAATAATGCAAATCGTTATGCCTACCTTCTCCTTGCTTTCACATCTAACAACGCCACTATCTTCCCCTTGGTAACTGTTACTCCAGTCTTGTATTCTGTGAATCGGCTGATGTTTTGCTCCTTCAGTTTTATATTTTCGCTTCGTCTCCACGCCTGTGTTAAATCATTTGATATTTTTTTCTCTTCTTCACTTATTTCAGTGAGCATAATATGCTCTAGCGCCATCCATGTTGCAGCAAATGCTTGGATTTATTTTCTTGTGATGGCTGAGTTATATTCCTTTCTGTATATGTACCACATCTTCTGTACCCATTAATCTATTGATGTCCATTTAGCTCGGTTTCTGGGAATAGTACTCTCATTTACATAGGGATATATATGTCTTTATTAACTGGGCAGATTTATTGGTTTTATTGGATTTTTTATTAATTTGTTCTTTATTTACTTATTATTAATCTATACGTAAAAGGATAACATGATATTTTCTAGACTCCACCTGTCTCGAAGTTTTTCCCAATGCCCCACTGCAGTCACTTCCATCAACAGAGCAATGTACTGTCGATTCACTGCCTGTCTTCACGGTTTGGTTCAGCCCTTTCAATGCACCCACAAAAACATTATATATGCTAATCATAATGCATCCTTTCTCTCCCCACTGTTATCCCTTCATTCTATCATGTCCACATTAGTCATTTTCTCTTTGGTAACTGGTAGTTCATTCGTGGGCTCTGTGTGTCTGCCACTATTTTGCTCCTTCAGGACTTTCCTGCTTCTCTAACTGCACAGATTGGTCATATCATTTGATACTTGTCCTCCTGTCTTAATTCATTGAAAATATAACCCCATTTTTTATCCATGTTGTCGCAAATGGGAGGATTTTTTCTTCTTATGGGTGAAATGCAATTAATTGTTTATATATACCACTTCTTCTTTATCCATTCATCTTCTGATGGAGATGGATCGGCTACTGTGAATTGTGCTGCGATAAACAAGGGAGTGCACATACCTTTTTTAAATGGGACTACTGCATTCTATCTACTGATCTATGCAACTTTGTTTTCCTCTATGTATCTATCATCTGACAATCTATCTTCTTGCTATCTCACATCTATCCTATTCATCATCTATCTCTATCATCTATCATCTATCTTAAACTCTAATCTCTGAACCCATCTGTGAATATTTCTTATTTCTCATAATTACACAATTACATGAGTAACATTGTTTTCTACATCTTTCATCACCAATATATCCCCAGATATCCCATTGCATTCACTATCCTCCAGTGCAGTAAAATAATGTAGAATCACTAGTCTTCTCTGTGACGAACAGTCCTCCACGTAACCCAACCCAACACTATGTACACTTATTCAATTGCACCGTTTTTAACCCCCTGTCCTACTTAACCCTCCACAAAAGCAAAACCGGCCCAGTCTCTTTCCTTTGGTAACCTCTAGTAAATTCTTCTCTTCAGCGTGGCTTCTTCAGTTTGGTTATTTCACTTTTTTTCTATTTTTTATTTCTCTGCTAGTGAGTGAAATCATTTACCATGTTTCTGACTCTCCATCTCTTACCTCACTGATCATAATTCTCTGCTATCTACATCCATGTTTTTGTAAATCGTAGGATTTGTTTTCCTCATATGGCTGAATAATATCCGTCTCCTCATCTTCTGGTGGTTACTGAACTTTGCTACTATTAATGCTGTGGTTATAAACATAGGTGAGCACATGTCTTGTTTAAACTGTGCTGCTGTATTTTGTTACTCTGTATTCATTTTATTGCATTTGTTCATTTAATAATATCTCATTAATATACAATTACATTAATAAAATTATGTGTGCTAGAACCCGCCCATCACAAAGAACCCCAGGATTCGCAATTACAGTCTCACACCGTGCGCACAGTAAGATACTGTAGAATCCCTACCTCTATTCCCTCTTTTGTACAGCAATCCCCGGAATGCCCACCCACGCTACTCTTGGAAATCATATAGCACACTTTCTTTACTCCGCCCTCCGCCTCCATTCCCTCCTATCCAAAGCATACCCTTTCTCTATGTAAACTCCTAGTCCAATATTCAGTTCTGTGAATATGCTGATGTTATGCTTCTTCAGTATTTCTTGGTTCTACATCTCTGCAGATGGGTCAAGTCATTTGACACTTCTCTTTCTTCACCTCTTATTTCATGAGTACAGTGCAATCCAGATCCTTCCGACATGTTACAAATGTTAGCACTTTTTTTCTTCTTATGACTGATTAATATGCAACTGTCTAAATGTACCACAACATGTTTACACATTAATCTACTGATGGACACTTACCTGGGCTACGATGAATAGTGCTGATAAACCCGTGGATGTATATGCCTTTTTAAACTCGGCCCCTGAAGTGGATTTTTTGATGATTTTATTAATGATTTGTTGATTTATCATTAATCTACAATTACATGGCTAACGTATTTACTAGACGCAATTTACTACATTCCACACAATCCCCCCCCACAGTCAATTCCATCACCATAGCAATGTACCGTAGAATCGCTAATTGTCTTCTCTGCTGGTCAGCACACCGCGTGCACCCATTCCCACTTTATACATGCTGACTAAAATGCACACTTTCTTCCTAACCTCCTTTCCCCTCCATTCCCAATCATCGGTCTCTGTCTCTTTCCTTTTGGTAACTGTGAATCCGTTCTTGTCTTCTGTGACACTTCTTTTTTTCTCCTTCTGTTTTTTCTTTGTTCTTATACTCCAATGATGAGTGACGTCATTTTACCTATACATGTAGACCAGAAATAGTTATGTTTGCTAGGATGGTGCAGCTGTGCAACGCTGAGCTCTGCCCACCATCTGCTAGTGCGGTTTGCAGGAATAGCACTGTTGCCTGGAGAATCCATGATGTCACAGTGGGCTTCTTTCAGGTAGACAGATTATGTTTGCTCAGAGAATTTGTTTCCCACTTCAGAGCCTGCTATCCTACACGGGGTGAAATTATGGTAAGGTTTGTGCTGACCACCTTGACAGCATCAGAGGAAATGGAAATGAGTTCCAAGATACTGCGTGTTTCTTTTTATTTTGGCATCAATACCAGTTACCTTAGCAACATTATTTTAATTAGACTACCCACAATATGAAATCCACACCATATACAGCATAAGTGTCACTGTCCATGAGCCACGTATTGCACTGTATAATCACTACTCTTCTTTGCTGTTCTACCACCTAACTCGTGCCCACACCCTGCCCACTCATGTGTGCTACACTTAACGCCCCATTTTACCTCTCTTTCCTCCCTTCCAAGCCATTCCCGTGTGTCTCTTTCCCTTTGGTAATCGTTAGTCTTCTCTTCAGTTAATGGAAGCTGCTACTGTCTTATTCCTTCACTATTTTTCTTTTTTTCTAATTCTCCAAAGTTCAGTGACATCAATTGCCACTTGACTTTCTCTTCGTGGCTTATTTCACTGAGAACAATACCCACTAGTTCCATGCGTGTTGCTGTAAATGGTAAGATTCGTTTTCTTCATATGGCTGAATAATATTCTACGTCTCATTTACTGTTAGACGTTAAGCTTGGCTTTTGTCAATACTTCAGTGATAAACACAGGGTTGCAATTTTCGTTTTTAAAATGGGCTGCTGCATTCTGTTTATATATTTATAGATTTGTTTTTTTATGTTTATCCATGTAGGCCTTTGCTGATTCATTAATTTTTAATCTAAAATTACGTGAGAAACATTAATTTTACAAGACCCGCACTATAACCAAGATCAACCCAGTTACTTCCCTGAAGTCACTGTCCATTAGCATAGTAAGATACAGTAGATTCCATCTCCCCCAATCCACATTAATAATGCAAATCGTTATGCCTACCTTCTCCTTGCTTTCACATCTAACAACGCCACTATCTTCCCCTTGGTAACTGTTACTCCAGTCTTGTATTCTGTGAATCGGCTGATGTTTTGCTCCTTCAGTTTTATATTTTCGCTTCGTCTCCACGCCTGTGTTAAATCATTTGATATTTTTTTCTCTTCTTCACTTATTTCAGTGAGCATAATATGCTCTAGCGCCATCCATGTTGCAGCAAATGCTTGGATTTATTTTCTTGTGATGGCTGAGTTATATTCCTTTCTGTATATGTACCACATCTTCTGTACCCATTAATCTATTGATGTCCATTTAGCTCGGTTTCTGGGAATAGTACTCTCATTTACATAGGGATATATATGTCTTTATTAACTGGGCAGATTTATTGGTTTTATTGGATTTTTTATTAATTTGTTCTTTATTTACTTATTATTAATCTATACGTAAAAGGATAACATGATATTTTCTAGACTCCACCTGTCTCGAAGTTTTTCCCAATGCCCCACTGCAGTCACTTCCATCAACAGAGCAATGTACTGTCGATTCACTGCCTGTCTTCACGGTTTGGTTCAGCCCTTTCAATGCACCCACAAAAACATTATATATGCTAATCATAATGCATCCTTTCTCTCCCCACTGTTATCCCTTCATTCTATCATGTCCACATTAGTCATTTTCTCTTTGGTAACTGGTAGTTCATTCGTGGGCTCTGTGTGTCTGCCACTATTTTGCTCCTTCAGGACTTTCCTGCTTCTCTAACTGCACAGATTGGTCATATCATTTGATACTTGTCCTCCTGTCTTAATTCATTGAAAATATAACCCCATTTTTTATCCATGTTGTCGCAAATGGGAGGATTTTTTCTTCTTATGGGTGAAATGCAATTAATTGTTTATATATACCACTTCTTCTTTATCCATTCATCTTCTGATGGAGATGGATCGGCTACTGTGAATTGTGCTGCGATAAACAAGGGAGTGCACATACCTTTTTTAAATGGGACTACTGCATTCTATCTACTGATCTATGCAACTTTGTTTTCCTCTATGTATCTATCATCTGACAATCTATCTTCTTGCTATCTCACATCTATCCTATTCATCATCTATCTCTATCATCTATCATCTATCTTAAACTCTAATCTCTGAACCCATCTGTGAATATTTCTTATTTCTCATAATTACACAATTACATGAGTAACATTGTTTTCTACATCTTTCATCACCAATATATCCCCAGATATCCCATTGCATTCACTATCCTCCAGTGCAGTAAAATAATGTAGAATCACTAGTCTTCTCTGTGACGAACAGTCCTCCACGTAACCCAACCCAACACTATGTACACTTATTCAATTGCACCGTTTTTAACCCCCTGTCCTACTTAACCCTCCACAAAAGCAAAACCGGCCCAGTCTCTTTCCTTTGGTAACCTCTAGTAAATTCTTCTCTTCAGCGTGGCTTCTTCAGTTTGGTTATTTCACTTTTTTTCTATTTTTTATTTCTCTGCTAGTGAGTGAAATCATTTACCATGTTTCTGACTCTCCATCTCTTACCTCACTGATCATAATTCTCTGCTATCTACATCCATGTTTTTGTAAATCGTAGGATTTTATTTTCCTCATATGGCTGAATAATATCCGTCTCCTCATCTTCTGGTGGTTACTGAACTTTGCTACTATTAATGCTGTGGTTATAAACATAGGTGAGCACATGTCTTGTTTAAACTGTGCTGCTGTATTTTGTTACTCTGTATTCATTTTATTGCATTTGTTCATTTAATAATATCTCATTAATATACAATTACATTAATAAAATTATGTGTGCTAGAAGCCGCCCATCACAAAGAACCCCAGGATTCGCAATTACAGTCTCACACCGTGCGCACAGTAAGATACTGTAGAATCCCTACCTCTATTCCCTGTTTTGTACAGCAATCCCCGGAATGCCCACCCACGCTACTCTTGGAAATCATATAGCACACTTTCTTTACTCCGCCCTCCGCCTCCATTCCCTCCTATCCAAAGCATACCCTTTCTCTATGTAAACTCCTAGTCCAATATTCAGTTCTGTGAATATGCTGATGTTATGCTTCTTCAGTATTTCTTGGTTCTACATCTCTGCAGATGGGTCAAGTCATTTGACACTTCTCTTTCTTCACCTCTTATTTCATGAGTACAGTGCAATCCAGATCCTTCCGACATGTTACAAATGTTAGCACTTTTTTTCTTCTTATGACTGATTAATATGCAACTGTCTAAATGTACCACAACATGTTTACACATTAATCTACTGATGGACACTTACCTGGGCTACGATGAATAGTGCTGATAAACCCGTGGATGTATATGCCTTTTTAAACTCGGCCCCTGAAGTGGATTTTTTGATGATTTTATTAATGATTTGTTGATTTATCATTAATCTACAATTACATGGCTAACGTATTTACTAGACGCAATTTACTACATTCCACACAATCCCCCCCCACAGTCAATTCCATCACCATAGCAATGTACCGTAGAATCGCTAATTGTCTTCTCTGCTGGTCAGCACACCGCGTGCACCCATTCCCACTTTATACATGCTGACTAAAATGCACACTTTCTTCCTAACCTCCTTTCCCCTCCATTCCCAATCATCGGTCTCTGTCTCTTTCCTTTTGGTAACTGTGAATCCGTTCTTGTCTTCTGTGACACTGCTTTTTTTCTCCTTCTGTTTTTTCTTTGTTCTTATACTCCAATGATGAGTGATGTCATTTTACCTATACATGTAGACCAGAAATAGTTATGTTTGCTAGGATGGTGCAGCTGTGCAACGATGAGCTCTGCCCACCATCTGCTAGTGCGGTTTGCAGGAGTAGCACTGTTGCCTGGAGAATCCATGATGTCACAGTGGGCTTCTTTCAGGTAGACAGATTATGTTTGCTCAGAGAATTTGTTTCCCACTTCAGAGCCTGCTATCCTACACGGGGTGAAATTATGGTAAGGTTTGTGCTGACCACCTTGACAGCATCAGAGGAAATGGAAATGAGTTCCAAGATACTGCGTGTTTCTTTTTATTTTGGCATCAATACCAGTTACCTTAGCAACATTATTTTAATTAGACTACCCACAATATGAAATCCACACCATATACAGCATAAGTGTCACTGTCCATGAGCCACGTATTGCACTGTATAATCACTACTCTTCTTTGCTGTTCTACCACCTAACTCGTGCCCACACACTGCCCACTCATGTGTGCTACACTTAACGCCCCATTTTACCTCTCTTTCCTCCCTTCCAAGCCATTCCCGTGTGTCTCTTTCCCTTTGGTAATCGTTAGTCTTCTCTTCAGTTAATGGAAGCTGCTACTGTCTTGTTCCTTCACTATTTTTCTTTTTTTCTAATTCTCCAAAGTTCAGTGACATCAATTGCCACTTGACTTTCTCTTCGTGGCTTATTTCACTGAGAACAATACCCACTAGTTCCATGCGTGTTGCTGTAAATGGTAAGATTCGTTTTCTTCATATGGCTGAATAATATTCTACGTCTCATTTACTGTTAGACGTTAAGCTTGGCTTTTGTCAATACTTCAGTGATAAACACAGGGTTGTAATTTTCGTTTTTAAAATGGGCTGCTGCATTCTGTTTATATATTTATAGATTTGTTTTTTTATGTTTATCCATGTAGGCCTTTGCTGATTCATTAATTTTTAATCTAAAATTACATGAGAAACATTAATTTTACAAGACCCGCACTATAACCAAGATCAACCCAGTTACTTCCCTGAAGTCACTGTCCATTAGCATAGTAAGATACAGTAGATTCCATCTCCCCCAATCCACATTAATAATGCAAATCGTTATGCCTACCTTCTCCTTGCTTTCACATCTAACAACGCCACTATCTTCCCCTTGGTAACTGTTACTCCAGTCTTGTATTCTGTGAATCGGCTGATGTTTTGCTCCTTCAGTTTTATATTTTCGCTTCGTCTCCACGCCTGTGTTAAATCATTTGATATTTTTTTCTCTTCTTCACTTATTTCAGTGAGCATAATATGCTCTAGCGCCATCCATGTTGCAGCAAATGCTTGGATTTATTTTCTTGTGATGGCTGAGTTATATTCCTTTATGTATATGTACCACATCTTCTGTACCCATTAATCTATTGATGTCCATTTAGCTCGGTTTCTTGGAATAGTACTCTCATTTACATAGGGATATATATGTCTTTATTAACTGGGCAGATTTATTGGTTTTATTGGATTTTTTATTAATTTGTTCTTTATTTACTTATTATTAATCTATACGTAAAAGGATAACATGATATTTTCTAGACTCCACCTGTCTCGAAGTTTTTCCCAATGCCCCACTGCAGTCACTTCCATCAACAGAGCAATGTACTGTCGATTCACTGCCTGTCTTCACGGTTTGGTTCAGCCCTTTCAATGCACCCACAAAAACATTATATATGCTAATCATAATGCATCCTTTCTCTCCCCACTGTTATCCCTTCATTCTATCATGTCCACATTAGTCATTTTCTCTTTGGTAACTGGTAGTTCATTCGTGGGCTCTGTGTGTCTGCCACTATTTTGCTCCTTCAGGACTTTCCTGCTTCTCTAACTGCACAGATTGGTCATATCATTTGATACTTGTCCTCCTGTCTTAATTCATTGAAAATATAACCCCATTTTTTATCCATGTTGTCGCAAATGGGAGGATTTTTTCTTCTTATGGGTGAAATGCAATTAATTGTTTATATATACCACTTCTTCTTTATCCATTCATCTTCTGATGGATTTGGATCGGCTACTGTGAATTGTGCTGCGATAAACAAGGGAGTGCACATACCTTTTTTAAATGGGACTACTGCATTCTATCTACTGATCTATGCAACTTTGTTTTCCTCTATGTATCTATCATCTGACAATCTATCTTCTTGCTATCTCACATCTATCCTATTCATCATCTATCTCTATCATCTATCATCTATCTTAAACTCTAATCTCTGAACCCATCTGTGAATATTTCTTATTTCTCATAATTACACAATTACATGAGTAACATTGTTTTCTACATCTTTCATCACCAATATATCCCCAGATATCCCATTGCATTCACTATCCTCCAGTGCAGTAAAATAATGTAGAATCACTAGTCTTCTCTGTGACGAACAGTCCTCCACGTAACCCAACCCAACACTACGTACACTTATTCAATTGCACCGTTTTTAACCCCCTGTCCTACTTAACCCTCCACAAAAGCAAAACCGGCCCAGTCTCTTTCCTTTGGTAACCTCTAGTAAATTCTTCTCTTCAGCGTGGCTTCTTCAGTTTGGTTATTTCACTTTTTTTCTATTTTTTATTTCTCTGCTAGTGAGTGAAATCATTTACCATGTTTCTGACTCTCCATCTCTTACCTCACTGATCATAATTCTCTGCTATCTACATCCATGTTTTTGTAAATCGTAGGATTTGTTTTCCTCATATGGCTGAATAATATCCGTCTCCTCATCTTCTGGTGGTTACTGAACTTTGCTACTATTAATGCTGTGGTTATAAACATAGGTGAGCACATGTCTTGTTTAAACTGTGCTGCTGTATTTTGTTACTCTGTATTCATTTTATTGCATTTGTTCATTTAATAATATCTCATTAATATACAATTACATTAATAAAATTATGTGTGCTAGAACCCGCCCATCACAAAGAACCCCAGGATTCGCAATTACAGTCTCACACCGTGCGCACAGTAAGATACTGTAGAATCCCTACCTCTATTCCCTGTTTTGTACAGCAATCCCCGGAATGCCCACCCACGCTACTCTTGGAAATCATATAGCACACTTTCTTTACTCCGCCCTCCGCCTCCATTCCCTCCTATCCAAAGCATACCCTTTCTCTATGTAAACTCCTAGTCCAATATTCAGTTCTGTGAATATGCTGATGTTATGCTTCTTCAGTATTTCTTGGTTCTACATCTCTGCAGATGGGTCAAGTCATTTGACACTTCTCTTTCTTCACCTCTTATTTCATGAGTACAGTGCAATCCAGATCCTTCCGACATGTTACAAATGTTAGCACTTTTTTTCTTCTTATGACTGATTTATATGCAACTGTCTAAATGTACCACAACATGTTTACACATTAATCTACTGATGGACACTTACCTGGGCTACGATGAATAGTGCTGATAAACCCGTGGATGTATATGCCTTTTTAAACTCGGCCCCTGAAGTGGATTTTTTGATGATTTTATTAATGATTTGTTGATTTATCATTAATCTACAATTACATGGCTAACGTATTTACTAGACGCAATTTACTACATTCCACACAATCCCCCCCACAGTCAATTCCATCACCATAGCAATGTACCGTAGAATCGCTAATTGTCTTCTCTGCTGGTCAGCACACCGCGTGCACCCATTCCCACTTTATACATGCTGACTAAAATGCACACTTTCTTCCTAACCTCCTTTCCCCTCCATTCCCAATCATCGGTCTCTGTCTCTTTCCTTTTGGTAACTGTGAATCCGTTCTTGTCTTCTGTGACACTGCTTTTTTTCTCCTTCTGTTTTTTCTTTGTTCTTATACTCCAATGATGAGTGACGTCATTTTACCTATACATGTAGACCAGAAATAGTTATGTTTGCTAGGATGGTGCAGCTGTGCAACGCTGAGCTCTGCCCACCATCTGCTAGTGCGGTTTGCAGGAATAGCACTGTTGCCTGGAGAATCCATGATGTCACAGTGGGCTTCTTTCAGGTAGACAGATTATGTTTGCTCAGAGAATTTGTTTCCCACTTCAGAGCCTGCTATCCTACACGGGGTGAAATTATGGTAAGGTTTGTGCTGACCACCTTGACAGCATCAGAGGAAATGGAAATGAGTTCCAAGATACTGCGTGTTTCTTTTTATTTTGGCATCAATACCAGTTACCTTAGCAACATTATTTTAATTAGACTACCCACAATATGAAATCCACACCATATACAGCATAAGTGTCACTGTCCATGAGCCACGTATTGCACTGTATAATCACTACTCTTCTTTGCTGTTCTACCACCTAACTCGTGCCCACACCCTGCCCACTCATGTGTGCTACACTTAACGCCCCATTTTACCTCTCTTTCCTCCCTTCCAAGCCATTCCCGTGTGTCTCTTTCCCTTTGGTAATCGTTAGTCTTCTCTTCAGTTAATGGAAGCTGCTACTGTCTTATTCCTTCACTATTTTTCTTTTTTTCTAATTCTCCAAAGTTCAGTGACATCAATTGCCACTTGACTTTCTCTTCGTGGCTTATTTCACTGAGAAAAATACCCACTAGTTCCATGCGTGTTGCTGTAAATGGTAAGATTCGTTTTCTTCATATGGCTGAATAATATTCTACGTCTCATTTACTGTTAGACGTTAAGCTTGGCTTTTGTCAATACTTCAGTGATAAACACAGGGTTGCAATTTTCGTTTTTAAAATGGGCTGCTGCATTCTGTTTATATATTTATAGATTTGTTTTTTTATGTTTATCCATGTAGGCCTTTGCTGATTCATTAATTTTTAATCTAAAATTACGTGAGAAACATTAATTTTACAAGACCCGCACTATAACCAAGATCAACCCAGTTACTTCCCTGAAGTCACTGTCCATTAGCATAGTAAGATACAGTAGATTCCATCTCCCCCAATCCACATTAATAATGCAAATCGTTATGCCTACCTTCTCCTTGCTTTCACATCTAACAACGCCACTATCTTCCCCTTGGTAACTGTTACTCCAGTCTTGTATTCTGTGAATCGGCTGATGTTTTGCTCCTTCAGTTTTATATTTTCGCTTCGTCTCCACGCCTGTGTTAAATCATTTGATATTTTTTTCTCTTCTTCACTTATTTCAGTGAGCATAATATGCTCTAGCGCCATCCATGTTGCAGCAAATGCTTGGATTTATTTTCTTGTGATGGCTGAGTTATATTCCTTTATGTATATGTACCACATCTTCTGTACCCATTAATCTATTGATGTCCATTTAGCTCGGTTTCTTGGAATAGTACTCTCATTTACATAGGGATATATATGTCTTTATTAACTGGGCAGATTTATTGGTTTTATTGGATTTTTTATTAATTTGTTCTTTATTTACTTATTATTAATCTATACGTAAAAGGATAACATGATATTTTCTAGACTCCACCTGTCTCGAAGTTTTTCCCAATGCCCCACTGCAGTCACTTCCATCAACAGAGCAATGTACTGTCGATTCACTGCCTGTCTTCACGGTTTGGTTCAGCCCTTTCAATGCACCCACAAAAACATTATATATGCTAATCATAATGCATCCTTTCTCTCCCCACTGTTATCCCTTCATTCTATCATGTCCACATTAGTCATTTTCTCTTTGGTAACTGGTAGTTCATTCGTGGGCTCTGTGTGTCTGCCACTATTTTGCTCCTTCAGGACTTTCCTGCTTCTCTAACTGCACAGATTGGTCATATCATTTGATACTTGTCCTCCTGTCTTAATTCATTGAAAATATAACCCCATTTTTTATCCATGTTGTCGCAAATGGGAGGATTTTTTCTTCTTATGGGTGAAATGCAATTAATTGTTTATATATACCACTTCTTCTTTATCCATTCATCTTCTGATGGATTTGGATCGGCTACTGTGAATTGTGCTGCGATAAACAAGGGAGTGCACATACCTTTTTTAAATGGGACTACTGCATTCTATCTACTGATCTATGCAACTTTGTTTTCCTCTATGTATCTATCATCTGACAATCTATCTTCTTGCTATCTCACATCTATCCTATTCATCATCTATCTCTATCATCTATCATCTATCTTAAACTCTAATCTCTGAACCCATCTGTGAATATTTCTTATTTCTCATAATTACACAATTACATGAGTAACATTGTTTTCTACATCTTTCATCACCAATATATCCCCAGATATCCCATTGCATTCACTATCCTCCAGTGCAGTAAAATAATGTAGAATCACTAGTCTTCTCTGTGACGAACAGTCCTCCACGTAACCCAACCCAACACTACGTACACTTATTCAATTGCACCGTTTTTAACCCCCTGTCCTACTTAACCCTCCACAAAAGCAAAACCGGCCCAGTCTCTTTCCTTTGGTAACCTCTAGTAAATTCTTCTCTTCAGCGTGGCTTCTTCAGTTTGGTTATTTCACTTTTTTTCTATTTTTTATTTCTCTGCTAGTGAGTGAAATCATTTACCATGTTTCTGACTCTCCATCTCTTACCTCACTGATCATAATTCTCTGCTATCTACATCCATGTTTTTGTAAATCGTAGGATTTGTTTTCCTCATATGGCTGAATAATATCCGTCTCCTCATCTTCTGGTGGTTACTGAACTTTGCTACTATTAATGCTGTGGTTATAAACATAGGTGAGCACATGTCTTGTTTAAACTGTGCTGCTGTATTTTGTTACTCTGTATTCATTTTATTGCATTTGTTCATTTAATAATATCTCATTAATATACAATTACATTAATAAAATTATGTGTGCTAGAACCCGCCCATCACAAAGAACCCCAGGATTCGCAATTACAGTCTCACACCGTGCGCACAGTAAGATACTGTAGAATCCCTACCTCTATTCCCTGTTTTGTACAGCAATCCCCGGAATGCCCACCCACGCTACTCTTGGAAATCATATAGCACACTTTCTTTACTCCGCCCTCCGCCTCCATTCCCTCCTATCCAAAGCATACCCTTTCTCTATGTAAACTCCTAGTCCAATATTCAGTTCTGTGAATATGCTGATGTTATGCTTCTTCAGTATTTCTTGGTTCTACATCTCTGCAGATGGGTCAAGTCATTTGACACTTCTCTTTCTTCACCTCTTATTTCATGAGTACAGTGCAATCCAGATCCTTCCGACATGTTACAAATGTTAGCACTTTTTTTCTTCTCATGACTGATTTATATGCAACTGTCTAAATGTACCACAACATGTTTACACATTAATCTACTGATGGACACTTACCTGGGCTACGATGAATAGTGCTGATAAACCCGTGGATGTATATGCCTTTTTAAACTCGGCCCCTGAAGTGGATTTTTTGATGATTTTATTAATGATTTGTTGATTTATCATTAATCTACAATTACATGGCTAACGTATTTACTAGACGCAATTTACTACATTCCACACAATCCCCCCCACAGTCAATTCCATCACCATAGCAATGTACCGTAGAATCGCTAATTGTCTTCTCTGCTGGTCAGCACACCGCGTGCACCCATTCCCACTTTATACATGCTGACTAAAATGCACACTTTCTTCCTAACCTCCTTTCCCCTCCATTCCCAATCATCGGTCTCTGTCTCTTTCCTTTTGGTAACTGTGAATCCGTTCTTGTCTTCTGTGACACTGCTTTTTTTCTCCTTCTGTTTTTTCTTTGTTCTTATACTCCAATGATGAGTGACGTCATTTTACCTATACATGTAGACCAGAAATAGTTATGTTTGCTAGGATGGTGCAGCTGTGCAACGCTGAGCTCTGCCCACCATCTGCTAGTGCGGTTTGCAGGAATAGCACTGTTGCCTGGAGAATCCATGATGTCACAGTGGGCTTCTTTCAGGTAGACAGATTATGTTTGCTCAGAGAATTTGTTTCCCACTTCAGAGCCTGCTATCCTACACGGGGTGAAATTATGGTAAGGTTTGTGCTGACCACCTTGACAGCATCAGAGGAAATGGAAATGAGTTCCAAGATACTGCGTGTTTCTTTTTATTTTGGCATCAATACCAGTTACCTTAGCAACATTATTTTAATTAGACTACCCACAATATGAAATCCACACCATATACAGCATAAGTGTCACTGTCCATGAGCCACGTATTGCACTGTATAATCACTACTCTTCTTTGCTGTTCTACCACCTAACTCGTGCCCACACCCTGCCCACTCATGTGTGCTACACTTAACGCCCCATTTTACCTCTCTTTCCTCCCTTCCAAGCCATTCCCGTGTGTCTCTTTCCCTTTGGTAATCGTTAGTCTTCTCTTCAGTTAATGGAAGCTGCTACTGTCTTATTCCTTCACTATTTTTCTTTTTTTCTAATTCTCCAAAGTTCAGTGACATCAATTGCCACTTGACTTTCTCTTCGTGGCTTATTTCACTGAGAAAAATACCCACTAGTTCCATGCGTGTTGCTGTAAATGGTAAGATTCGTTTTCTTCATATGGCTGAATAATATTCTACGTCTCATTTACTGTTAGACGTTAAGCTTGGCTTTTGTCAATACTTCAGTGATAAACACAGGGTTGCAATTTTCGTTTTTAAAATGGGCTGCTGCATTCTGTTTATATATTTATAGATTTGTTTTTTTATGTTTATCCATGTAGGCCTTTGCTGATTCATTAATTTTTAATCTAAAATTACGTGAGAAACATTAATTTTACAAGACCCGCACTATAACCAAGATCAACCCAGTTACTTCCCTGAAGTCACTGTCCATTAGCATAGTAAGATACAGTAGATTCCATCTCCCCCAATCCACATTAATAATGCAAATCGTTATGCCTACCTTCTCCTTGCTTTCACATCTAACAACGCCACTATCTTCCCCTTGGTAACTGTTACTCCAGTCTTGTATTCTGTGAATCGGCTGATGTTTTGCTCCTTCAGTTTTATATTTTCGCTTCGTCTCCACGCCTGTGTTAAATCATTTGATATTTTTTTCTCTTCTTCACTTATTTCAGTGAGCATAATATGCTCTAGCGCCATCCATGTTGCAGCAAATGCTTGGATTTATTTTCTTGTGATGGCTGAGTTATATTCCTTTCTGTATATGTACCACATCTTCTGTACCCATTAATCTATTGATGTCCATTTAGCTCGGTTTCTTGGAATAGTACTCTCATTTACATAGGGATATATATGTCTTTATTAACTGGGCAGATTTATTGGTTTTATTGGATTTTTTATTAATTTGTTCTTTATTTACTTATTATTAATCTATACGTAAAAGGATAACATGATATTTTCTAGACTCCACCTGTCTCGAAGTTTTTCCCAATGCCCCACTGCAGTCACTTCCATCAACAGAGCAATGTACTGTCGATTCACTGCCTGTCTTCACGGTTTGGTTCAGCCCTTTCAATGCACCCACAAAAACATTATATATGCTAATCATAATGCATCCTTTCTCTCCCCACTGTTATCCCTTCATTCTATCATGTCCACATTAGTCATTTTCTCTTTGGTAACTGGTAGTTCATTCGTGGGCTCTGTGTGTCTGCCACTATTTTGCTCCTTCAGGACTTTCCTGCTTCTCTAACTGCACAGATTGGTCATATCATTTGATACTTGTCCTCCTGTCTTAATTCATTGAAAATATAACCCCATTTTTTATCCATGTTGTCGCAAATGGGAGGATTTTTTCTTCTTATGGGTGAAATGCAATTAATTGTTTATATATACCACTTCTTCTTTATCCATTCATCTTCTGATGGAGATGGATCGGCTACTGTGAATTGTGCTGCGATAAACAAGGGAGTGCACATACCTTTTTTAAATGGGACTACTGCATTCTATCTACTGATCTATGCAACTTTGTTTTCCTCTATGTATCTATCATCTGACAATCTATCTTCTTGCTATCTCACATCTATCCTATTCATCATCTATCTCTATCATCTATCATCTATCTTAAACTCTAATCTCTGAACCCATCTGTGAATATTTCTTATTTCTCATAATTACACAATTACATGAGTAACATTGTTTTCTACATCTTTCATCACCAATATATCCCCAGATATCCCATTGCATTCACTATCCTCCAGTGCAGTAAAATAATGTAGAATCACTAGTCTTCTCTGTGACGAACAGTCCTCCACGTAACCCAACCCAACACTACGTACACTTATTCAATTGCACCGTTTTTAACCCCCTGTCCTACTTAACCCTCCACAAAAGCAAAACCGGCCCAGTCTCTTTCCTTTGGTAACCTCTAGTAAATTCTTCTCTTCAGCGTGGCTTCTTCAGTTTGGTTATTTCACTTTTTTTCTATTTTTTATTTCTCTGCTAGTGAGTGAAATCATTTACCATGTTTCTGACTCTCCATCTCTTACCTCACTGATCATAATTCTCTGCTATCTACATCCATGTTTTTGTAAATCGTAGGATTTGTTTTCCTCATATGGCTGAATAATATCCGTCTCCTCATCTTCTGGTGGTTACTGAACTTTGCTACTATTAATGCTGTGGTTATAAACATAGGTGAGCACATGTCTTGTTTAAACTGTGCTGCTGTATTTTGTTACTCTGTATTCATTTTATTGCATTTGTTCATTTAATAATATCTCATTAATATACAATTACATTAATAAAATTATGTGTGCTAGAACCCGCCCATCACAAAGAACCCCAGGATTCGCAATTACAGTCTCACACCGTGCGCACAGTAAGATACTGTAGAATCCCTACCTCTATTCCCTCTTTTGTACAGCAATCCCCGGAATGCCCACCCACGCTACTCTTGGAAATCATATAGCACACTTTCTTTACTCCGCCCTCCGCCTCCATTCCCTCCTATCCAAAGCATACCCTTTCTCTATGTAAACTCCTAGTCCAATATTCAGTTCTGTGAATATGCTGATGTTATGCTTCTTCAGTATTTCTTGGTTCTACATCTCTGCAGATGGGTCAAGTCATTTGACACTTCTCTTTCTTCACCTCTTATTTCATGAGTACAGTGCAATCCAGATCCTTCCGACATGTTACAAATGTTAGCACTTTTTTTCTTCTTATGACTGATTAATATGCAACTGTCTAAATGTACCACAACATGTTTACACATTAATCTACTGATGGACACTTACCTGGGCTACGATGAATAGTGCTGATAAACCCGTGGATGTATATGCCTTTTTAAACTCGGCCCCTGAAGTGGATTTTTTGATGATTTTATTAATGATTTGTTGATTTATCATTAATCTACAATTACATGGCTAACGTATTTACTAGACGCAATTTACTACATTCCACACAATCCCCCCCACAGTCAATTCCATCACCATAGCAATGTACCGTAGAATCGCTAATTGTCTTCTCTGCTGGTCAGCACACCGCGTGCACCCATTCCCACTTTATACATGCTGACTAAAATGCACACTTTCTTCCTAACCTCCTTTCCCCTCCATTCCCAATCATCGGTCTCTGTCTCTTTCCTTTTGGTAACTGTGAATCCGTTCTTGTCTTCTGTGACACTTCTTTTTTTCTCCTTCTGTTTTTTCTTTGTTCTTATACTCCAATGATGAGTGACGTCATTTTACCTATACATGTAGACCAGAAATAGTTATGTTTGCTAGGATGGTGCAGCTGTGCAACGCTGAGCTCTGCCCACCATCTGCTAGTGCGGTTTGCAGGAATAGCACTGTTGCCTGGAGAATCCATGATGTCACAGTGGGCTTCTTTCAGGTAGACAGATTATGTTTGCTCAGAGAATTTGTTTCCCACTTCAGAGCCTGCTATCCTACACGGGGTGAAATTATGGTAAGGTTTGTGCTGACCACCTTGACAGCATCAGAGGAAATGGAAATGAGTTCCAAGATACTGCGTGTTTCTTTTTATTTTGGCATCAATACCAGTTACCTTAGCAACATTATTTTAATTAGACTACCCACAATATGAAATCCACACCATATACAGCATAAGTGTCACTGTCCATGAGCCACGTATTGCACTGTATAATCACTACTCTTCTTTGCTGTTCTACCACCTAACTCGTGCCCACACCCTGCCCACTCATGTGTGCTACACTTAACGCCCCATTTTACCTCTCTTTCCTCCCTTCCAAGCCATTCCCGTGTGTCTCTTTCCCTTTGGTAATCGTTAGTCTTCTCTTCAGTTAATGGAAGCTGCTACTGTCTTATTCCTTCACTATTTTTCTTTTTTTCTAATTCTCCAAAGTTCAGTGACATCAATTGCCACTTGACTTTCTCTTCGTGGCTTATTTCACTGAGAAAAATACCCACTAGTTCCATGCGTGTTGCTGTAAATGGTAAGATTCGTTTTCTTCATATGGCTGAATAATATTCTACGTCTCATTTACTGTTAGACGTTAAGCTTGGCTTTTGTCAATACTTCAGTGATAAACACAGGGTTGCAATTTTCGTTTTTAAAATGGGCTGCTGCATTCTGTTTATATATTTATAGATTTGTTTTTTTATGTTTATCCATGTAGGCCTTTGCTGATTCATTAATTTTTAATCTAAAATTACGTGAGAAACATTAATTTTACAAGACCCGCACTATAACCAAGATCAACCCAGTTACTTCCCTGAAGTCACTGTCCATTAGCATAGTAAGATACAGTAGATTCCATCTCCCCCAATCCACATTAATAATGCAAATCGTTATGCCTACCTTCTCCTTGCTTTCACATCTAACAACGCCACTATCTTCCCCTTGGTAACTGTTACTCCAGTCTTGTATTCTGTGAATCGGCTGATGTTTTGCTCCTTCAGTTTTATATTTTCGCTTCGTCTCCACGCCTGTGTTAAATCATTTGATATTTTTTTCTCTTCTTCACTTATTTCAGTGAGCATAATATGCTCTAGCGCCATCCATGTTGCAGCAAATGCTTGGATTTATTTTCTTGTGATGGCTGAGTTATATTCCTTTCTGTATATGTACCACATCTTCTGTACCCATTAATCTATTGATGTCCATTTAGCTCGGTTTCTGGGAATAGTACTCTCATTTACATAGGGATATATATGTCTTTATTAACTGGGCAGATTTATTGGTTTTATTGGATTTTTTATTAATTTGTTCTTTATTTACTTATTATTAATCTATACGTAAAAGGATAACATGATATTTTGTAGACTCCACCTGTCTCGAAGTTTTTCCCAATGCCCCACTGCAGTCACTTCCATCAACAGAGCAATGTACTGTCGATTCACTGCCTGTCTTCACGGTTTGGTTCAGCCCTTTCAATGCACCCACAAAAACATTATATATGCTAATCATAATGCATCCTTTCTCTCCCCACTGTTATCCCTTCATTCTATCATGTCCACATTAGTCATTTTCTCTTTGGTAACTGGTAGTTCATTCGTGGGCTCTGTGTGTCTGCCACTATTTTGCTCCTTCAGGACTTTCCTGCTTCTCTAACTGCACAGATTGGTCATATCATTTGATACTTGTCCTCCTGTCTTAATTCATTGAAAATATAACCCCATTTTTTATCCATGTTGTCGCAAATGGGAGGATTTTTTCTTCTTATGGGTGAAATGCAATTAATTGTTTATATATACCACTTCTTCTTTATCCATTCATCTTCTGATGGAGATGGATCGGCTACTGTGAATTGTGCTGCGATAAACAAGGGAGTGCACATACCTTTTTTAAATGGGACTACTGCATTCTATCTACTGATCTATGCAACTTTGTTTTCCTCTATGTATCTATCATCTGACAATCTATCTTCTTGCTATCTCACATCTATCCTATTCATCATCTATCTCTATCATCTATCATCTATCTTAAACTCTAATCTCTGAACCCATCTGTGAATATTTCTTATTTCTCATAATTACACAATTACATGAGTAACATTGTTTTCTACATCTTTCATCACCAATATATCCCCAGATATCCCATTGCATTCACTATCCTCCAGTGCAGTAAAATAATGTAGAATCACTAGTCTTCTCTGTGACGAACAGTCCTCCACGTAACCCAACCCAACACTATGTACACTTATTCAATTGCACCGTTTTTAACCCCCTGTCCTACTTAACCCTCCACAAAAGCAAAACCGGCCCAGTCTCTTTCCTTTGGTAACCTCTAGTAAATTCTTCTCTTCAGCGTGGCTTCTTCAGTTTGGTTATTTCACTTTTTTTCTATTTTTTATTTCTCTGCCAGTGAGTGAAATCATTTACCATGTTTCTGACTCTCCATCTCTTACCTCACTGATCATAATTCTCTGCTATCTACATCCATGTTTTTGTAAATCGTAGGATTTGTTTTCCTCATATGGCTGAATAATATCCGTCTCCTCATCTTCTGGTGGTTACTGAACTTTGCTACTATTAATGCTGTGGTTATAAACATAGGTGAGCACATGTCTTGTTTAAACTGTGCTGCTGTATTTTGTTACTCTGTATTCATTTTATTGCATTTGTTCATTTAATAATATCTCATTAATATACAATTACATTAATAAAATTATGTGTGCTAGAACCCGCCCATCACAAAGAACCCCAGGATTCGCAATTACAGTCTCACACCGTGCGCACAGTAAGATACTGTAGAATCCCTACCTCTATTCCCTCTTTTGTACAGCAATCCCCGGAATGCAAACCCACGCTACTCTTGGAAATCATATAGCACACTTTCTTTACTCCGCCCTCCGCCTCCATTCCCTCCTATCCAAAGCATACCCTTTCTCTATGTAAACTCCTAGTCCAATATTCAGTTCTGTGAATATGCTGATGTTATGCTTCTTCAGTATTTCTTGGTTCTACATCTCTGCAGATGGGTCAAGTCATTTGACACTTCTCTTTCTTCACCTCTTATTTCATGAGTACAGTGCAATCCAGATCCTTCCGACATGTTACAAATGTTAGCACTTTTTTTCTTCTTATGACTGATTAATATGCAACTGTCTAAATGTACCACAACATGTTTACACATTAATCTACTGATGGACACTTACCTGGGCTACGATGAATAGTGCTGATAAACCCGTGGATGTATATGCCTTTTTAAACTCGGCCCCTGAAGTGGATTTTTTGATGATTTTATTAATGATTTGTTGATTTATCATTAATCTACAATTACATGGCTAACGTATTTACTAGACGCAATTTACTACATTCCACCCAATCCCCCCCCACAGTCAATTCCATCACCATAGCAATGTACCGTAGAATCGCTAATTGTCTTCTCTGCTGGTCAGCACACCGCGTGCACCCATTCCCACTTTATACATGCTGACTAAAATGCACACTTTCTTCCTAACCTCCTTTCCCCTCCATTCCCAATCATCGGTCTCTGTCTCTTTCCTTTTGGTAACTGTGAATCCGTTCTTGTCTTCTGTGACACTGCTTTTTTTCTCCTTCTGTTTTTTCTTTGTTCTTATACTCCAATGATGAGTGATGTCATTTTACCTATACATGTAGACCAGAAATAGTTATGTTTGCTAGGATGGTGCAGCTGTGCAACGCTGAGCTCTGCCCACCATCTGCTAGTGCGGTTTGCAGGAATAGCACTGTTGCCTGGAGAATCCATGATGTCACAGTGGGCTTCTTTCAGGTAGACAGATTATGTTTGCTCAGAGAATTTGTTTCCCACTTCAGAGCCTGCTATCCTACACGGGGTGAAATTATGGTAAGGTTTGTGCTGACCACCTTGACAGCATCAGAGGAAATGGAAATGAGTTCCAAGATACTGCGTGTTTCTTTTTATTTTGGCATCAATACCAGTTACCTTAGCAACATTATTTTAATTAGACTACCCACAATATGAAATCCACACCATATACAGCATAAGTGTCACTGTCCATGAGCCACGTATTGCACTGTATAATCACTACTCTTCTTTGCTGTTCTACCACCTAACTCGTGCCCACACACTGCCCACTCATGTGTGCTACACTTAACGCCCCATTTTACCTCTCTTTCCTCCCTTCCAAGCCATTCCCGTGTGTCTCTTTCCCTTTGGTAATCGTTAGTCTTCTCTTCAGTTAATGGAAGCTGCTACTGTCTTGTTCCTTCACTATTTTTCTTTTTTTCTAATTCTCCAAAGTTCAGTGACATCAATTGCCACTTGACTTTCTCTTCGTGGCTTATTTCACTGAGAACAATACCCACTAGTTCCATGCGTGTTGCTGTAAATGGTAAGATTCGTTTTCTTCATATGGCTGAATAATATTCTACGTCTCATTTACTGTTAGACGTTAAGCTTGGCTTTTGTCAATACTTCAGTGATAAACACAGGGTTGCAATTTTCGTTTTTAAAATGGGCTGCTGCATTCTCTTTATATATTTATAGATTTGTTTTTTTATGTTTATCCATGTAGGCCTTTGCTGATTCATTAATTTTTAATCTAAAATTACATGAGAAACATTAATTTTACAAGACCCGCACTATAACCAAGATCAACCCAGTTACTTCCCTGAAGTCACTGTCCATTAGCATAGTAAGATACAGTAGATTCCATCTCCCCCAATCCACATTAATAATGCAAATCGTTATGCCTACCTTCTCCTTGCTTTCACATCTAACAACGCCACTATCTTCCCCTTGGTAACTGTTACTCCAGTCTTGTATTCTGTGAATCGGCTGATGTTTTGCTCCTTCAGTTTTATATTTTCGCTTCGTCTCCACGCCTGTGTTAAATCATTTGATATTTTTTTCTCTTCTTCACTTATTTCAGTGAGCATAATATGCTCTAGCGCCATCCATGTTGCAGCAAATGCTTGGATTTATTTTCTTGTGATGGCTGAGTTATATTCCTTTATGTATATGTACCACATCTTCTGTACCCATTAATCTATTGATGTCCATTTAGCTCGGTTTCTTGGAATAGTACTCTCATTTACATAGGGATATATATGTCTTTATTAACTGGGCAGATTTATTGGTTTTATTGGATTTTTTATTAATTTGTTCTTTATTTACTTATTATTAATCTATACGTAAAAGGATAACATGATATTTTCTAGACTCCACCTGTCTCGAAGTTTTTCCCAATGCCCCACTGCAGTCACTTCCATCAACAGAGCAATGTACTGTCGATTCACTGCCTGTCTTCACGGTTTGGTTCAGCCCTTTCAATGCACCCACAAAAACATTATATATGCTAATCATAATGCATCCTTTCTCTCCCCACTGTTATCCCTTCATTCTATCATGTCCACATTAGTCATTTTCTCTTTGGTAACTGGTAGTTCATTCGTGGGCTCTGTGTGTCTGCCACTATTTTGCTCCTTCAGGACTTTCCTGCTTCTCTAACTGCACAGATTGGTCATATCATTTGATACTTGTCCTCCTGTCTTAATTCATTGAAAATATAACCCCATTTTTTATCCATGTTGTCGCAAATGGGAGGATTTTTTCTTCTTATGGGTGAAATGCAATTAATTGTTTATATATACCACTTCTTCTTTATCCATTCATCTTCTGATGGAGATGGATCGGCTACTGTGAATTGTGCTGCGATAAACAAGGGAGTGCACATACCTTTTTTAAATGGGACTACTGCATTCTATCTACTGATCTATGCAACTTTGTTTTCCTCTATGTATCTATCATCTGACAATCTATCTTCTTGCTATCTCACATCTATCCTATTCATCATCTATCTCTATCATCTATCATCTATCTTAAACTCTAATCTCTGAACCCATCTGTGAATATTTCTTATTTCTCATAATTACACAATTACATGAGTAACATTGTTTTCTACATCTTTCATCACCAATATATCCCCAGATATCCCATTGCATTCACTATCCTCCAGTGCAGTAAAATAATGTAGAATCACTAGTCTTCTCTGTGACGAACAGTCCTCCACGTAACCCAACCCAACACTACGTACACTTATTCAATTGCACCGTTTTTAACCCCCTGTCCTACTTAACCCTCCACAAAAGCAAAACCGGCCCAGTCTCTTTCCTTTGGTAACCTCTAGTAAATTCTTCTCTTCAGCGTGGCTTCTTCAGTTTGGTTATTTCACTTTTTTTCTATTTTTTATTTCTCTGCTAGTGAGTGAAATCATTTACCATGTTTCTGACTCTCCATCTCTTACCTCACTGATCATAATTCTCTGCTATCTACATCCATGTTTTTGTAAATCGTAGGATTTGTTTTCCTCATATGGCTGAATAATATCCGTCTCCTCATCTTCTGGTGGTTACTGAACTTTGCTACTATTAATGCTGTGGTTATAAACATAGGTGAGCACATGTCTTGTTTAAACTGTGCTGCTGTATTTTGTTACTCTGTATTCATTTTATTGCATTTGTTCATTTAATAATATCTCATTAATATACAATTACATTAATAAAATTATGTGTGCTAGAACCCGCCCATCACAAAGAACCCCAGGATTCGCAATTACAGTCTCACACCGTGCGCACAGTAAGATACTGTAGAATCCCTACCTCTATTCCCTGTTTTGTACAGCAATCCCCGGAATGCCCACCCACGCTACTCTTGGAAATCATATAGCACACTTTCTTTACTCCGCCCTCCGCCTCCATTCCCTCCTATCCAAAGCATACCCTTTCTCTATGTAAACTCCTAGTCCAATATTCAGTTCTGTGAATATGCTGATGTTATGCGTCTTCAGTATTTCTTGGTTCTACATCTCTGCAGATGGGTCAAGTCATTTGACACTTCTCTTTCTTCACCTCTTATTTCATGAGTACAGTGCAATCCAGATCCTTCCGACATGTTACAAATGTTAGCACTTTTTTTCTTCTTATGACTGATTAATATGCAACTGTCTAAATGTACCACAACATGTTTACACATTAATCTACTGATGGACACTTACCTGGGCTACGATGAATAGTGCTGATAAACCCGTGGATGTATATGCCTTTTTAAACTCGGCCCTTGAAGTGGATTTTTTGATGATTTTATTAATGATTTGTTGATTTATCATTAATCTACAATTACATGGCTAACGTATTTACTAGACGCAATTTACTACATTCCACACAATCCCCCCCCACAGTCAATTCCATCACCATAGCAATGTACCGTAGAATCGCTAATTGTCTTCTCTGCTGGTCAGCACACCGCGTGCACCCATTCCCACTTTATACATGCTGACTAAAATGCACACTTTCTTCCTAACCTCCTTTCCCCTCCATTCCCAACCATCCGTCTCTGTCTCTTTCCTTTTGTTAACTGTGAATCCGTTCTTGTCTTCTGTGACACTGCTTTTTTTCTCCTTCTGTTTTTTCTTTGTTCTTATACTCCAATGATGAGTGACGTCATTTTACCTATACATGTAGACCAGAAATAGTTATGTTTGCTAGGATGGTGCAGCTTGCAACGCTTAGCTCTGCCCACCATCTGCTAGTGCGGTTTGCAGGAATAGCACTGTTGCCTGGAGAATCCATGATGTCACAGTGGGCTACTTTCAGGTAGACAGATTATGTTTGCTCAGAGAATTTGTTTCCCACTTCAGAGCCTGCTATCCTACACGGGGTGAAATTATGGTAAGGTTTGTGCTGACCACCTTGACAGCATCAGAGGAAATGGAAATGAGTTCCAAGATACTGCGTGTTTCTTTTTATTTTGGCATCAATACCAGTTACCTTAGCAACATTATTTTAATTACACTACCCACAATATGAAATCCACACCATATACAGCATAAGTGTCACTGTCCATGAGCCACGTATTGCACTGTATAATCACTACTCTTCTTTGCTGTTCTACCACCTAACTCGTGCCCAAACCCTGCCCACTCATGTGTGCTGCACTTAACGCCCCATTTTACCTCTCTTTCCTCCCTTCCAAGCCATTCCCGTGTGTCTCTTTCCCTTTGGTAATCGTTAGTCTTCTCTTCAGTTAATGGAAGCTGCTACTGTCTTGTTCCTTCACTATTTTTCTTTTTTTCTAATTCTCCAAAGTTCAGTGACATCAATTGCCACTTGACTTTCTCTTCGTGGCTTATTTCACTGAGAACAATACCCACTAGTTCCATGCGTGTTGCTGTAAATGGTAAGATTCGTTTTCTTCATATGGCTGAATAATATTCTACGTCTCATTTACTGTTAGACGTTAAGCTTGGCTTTTGTCAATACTTCAGTGATAAACACAGGGTTGCAATTTTCGTTTTTAAAATGGGCTGCTGCATTCTGTTTATATATTTATAGATTTGTTTTTTTATGTTTATCCATGTAGGCCTTTGCTGATTCATTAATTTTAATCTAAAATTACATGAGAAACATTAATTTTACAAGACCCGCACTATAACCAAGTTCAACCCAGTTACTTCCCTGAAGTCACTGTCCATTAGCATAGTAAGATACAGTAGATTCCATCTCCCCCAATCCACATTAATAATGCAAATCGTTATGCCTACCTTCTCCTTGCTTTCACATCTAACAACGCCACTATCTTCCCCTTGGTAACTGTTACTCCAGTCTTGTATTCTGTGAATCGGCTGATGTTTTGCTCCTTCAGTTTTATATTTTCGCTTCGTCTCCACGCCTGTGTTAAATCATTTGATATTTTTTTCTCTTCTTCACTTATTTCAGTGAGCATAATATGCTCTAGCGCCATCCATGTTACAGCAAATGCTTGGATTTATTTTCTTGTGATGGCTGAGTAATATTCCTTTCTGTATATGTACCACGTCTTCTGTACCCATTAATCTATTTATGTCCATTTAACTCGTTTTCTTGGAATAGTACTCTCATTTACATAGGGATATATATGTCTTTATTAACTGGGCAGATTTATTGCTTTTATTGGATTTTTTATTAATTTGTTCTTTATTTACTTATTATTAATTTATACGTAAAAGCATAACATGATATTTTCTAGACTCCACCTGTCTCGAAGTTTTTCCCAATGCCCCACTGCAGTCACTTCCATTAACAGAGCAATGTACTCTCGATTTACTGCTTGTCTTCACGGTTTGGTTCAGCCCTTTCCATGCACCCACAAAAACATTATATATGCTAATCATAATGCATCCTTTCTCTCCCCACTGTTATCCCTTCATTCTATCATGTCCAAATTAGTCATTTTCTCTTTGGTAACTGGTAGTTCATTCGTGGGCTCTGTGTGTCTGCCACTATTTTGCTCCTTCAGGACTTTCCTGCTTCTCTAATTGCACAGATTGGTCATATCATTTGATACTTGTCCTCCTGTCTTAATTCATTGAAAATATAACCCCATTTTTTATCCATGTTGTCGCAAATGGGAGGATTTTTTCTTCTTTTGGGTGAATTGCAATTAATTGCTTATATATACCACTTCTTCTTTATCCATTCATTTTCTGATGAAGATGGATCGGCTACTGTGAATTGTGCTGCAATAAACAAGGGAGTGCACATACCTTTTTTAAATGGGACTACTGCATTCTATCTACTGATCTATGCAACTTTGTTTTCCTCTATGTATCTATCATCTGAAAATCTATCTTCTTGCTATCTCACATCTATCCTATTCATCATCTATCTCTATCATCTATCATCTATCTTAAACTCTAATCTCTGAACCCATCTGTGAATATTTCTTATTTCTCATAATTACACAATTACATGAGTAACATTGTTTTCTACAACTTCCATCACCAATATATCCCCAGATATCCCATTGCATTCACTATCCTCCAGGGCAGTAAAATAATGTAGAATCACTAGTCTTCTCTGTGACGTACAGTCCTCCACGTAACCCAACCCAACACTATGTACACTTATTCAATTGCACCGTTTTTAACCCCTTGTCCTACTTATCCCTCCACAATAGCAAAATCGGCCCAGTCTCTTTCCTTTGGTAACCACTAGTAAATTCTTCTATTCAGCGTGGCTTCTTCAGTTTGGTTATTTCACTTTTTTTCTATTTTTTATTTCTCTGCTAGTGAGTGAAATCATTTACCATGTTTCTGACTCTCCATCTCTTACCTCACTGATCATAATTCTCTGCTATCTACATCCATGTTGTTGTAAATCATAGGATTTGTTTTCCTCATATGGCTGAATAATATCCGTCTCCTCATCTTCTGGTGGTTACTGAACTTTGCTACTATTAATGCTGTGGTTATAAACATAGGTGAGCACATGTCTTGTTTAAACTGTGCTGCTGTATTTTGTTACTCTGTATTCATTTTATTGCCTTTGTTCATTTAATAATATCTCATTAATGTACAATTACATTAATAAAATTATGTGTGCTAGAAACCGCCCATCACAAAGAAACCCAGGATTCGCAATTACAGTCACACACCGTGCGCACAGTAAGATACTGTGGAATCCCTACCTCTGTTCCCTGTTTTTTACAGCAATCCCCGGAATGCCCACCCACGCTACTCTTGGAAATCATATAGCACACTTTCTTTACTCCGCCCTCCGCCTCCATTCCCTCCTATCCAAAGCATACCCTTTCTCTATGTAAACTCCTAGTCCAATATTCAGTTCTGTGAATATGCTGATGTTATGCTTCTTCAGTATTTCTTGGTTCTACATCTCTGCAGATGGGTCAAGTCATTTGACACTTCTCTTTCTTCACCTCTTACTTCATGAGTATAGTGCAATCCAGATCCTTCCGACATGTTACAAATGTTAGGACTGTTTTTTCTTCTTATGACTGATTAATATGCAACTGACTAAATGTACCACAACATGTTTACACATTAATCTACTGATGGAAACTTACCTGTGCCACGAAGAATAGTGCTGATAAACCCGTGGATGTATATACCTTTTTAAACTCGGCCCCTGAAGTGGATTTTTTGATGAGTTTATTATTGATTTGTTGATTTACCATTAATCTACAATTACATGGCTAACGTATTTACTAGACGCCCTTTACTACGTTCCACCCAATCCCCCCCCACAGTCAATTCCATCACCATAGCAATGTACCGTAGAATCGCTAATTGTCTTCTCTGCTGGTCAGCACACCGCATGCACCCATTCCCACTTTATACATGCTGACTAAAATGCACACTTTCTTCCTCACCTCCTTTCCCCTCCATTCCCAAACATCCATCTCTGTCTCTCTCCTTTTCGTAACTGTGAATCCGTTCTTGTCTTCTGTGACACTGCTTTTTTTCTCCTTCTGTTTTTTCTTTGTTCTTATACTCCAATGATGAGTGACGTCATTTTACCTATACATGTAGACCAGAAATAGTTATGTTTGCTAGGATGGTGCAGCTGTGCAACGCTGAGCTCTGCCCACCATCTGCTAGTGCGGTTTGCAGGAACAGCACTGTTGCCTGGAGATTCCATGATGTCACAGTGGGCGTCTTTCATGTAGACAGACTATGTTTGCTCAGAGAATCTGTTTCCCACTTCAGAGCCTGCTATCCTACACGGGGTGTAATTATGGTAAGGTTTGTGCTGACCACCTTGACAGCATCAGCGGAAATGGAAATGAGTTCCAAGATACTGCGTGTTTCTTTTTATTTTGGCATCAATACCAGTTAACTTAGCAACAATATTTTAATTAGACTACCCACATTATGAAATCCACACCATATACAGCATAAGTGTCACTGTCCATTAGCCACGTGTTGCACTGTATAATCACTACTCTTCTTTGCTGTTCTACCACCTTCCTCGTGCCCACACACTGCCCACTCATGTGTGCTACACTTAACGCCCCATTTTACGTCTCTTTCCTCCCTTCCAAGCCATTCCCGTGTGTCTCTTTCCCTTTGGTAATCGTTAGTCTTCTCTTCAGTTAATGGAAGCTGCTACTGTCTTGTTCCTTCACTATTTTTCTTTTTTTCTAATTCTCCAAAGTTCAGTGACATCAATTGCCACTTGACTTTCTCTTCGTGGCTTATTTCACTGAGAACAATACCCACTAGTTCCATGCGTGTTGCTGTAAATGGTAAGATTCGTTTTCTTCATATGGCTGAATAATATTCTACGTCTCATTTACTGTTAGACGTTAAGCTTGGCTTTTGTCAATACTTCAGTGATAAACACAGGGTTGCAATTTTCGTTTTTAAAATGGGCTGCTGCATTCTGTTTATATATTTATAGATTTGTTTTTTTATGTTTATCCATGTAGGCCTTTGCTGATTCATTAATTTTAATCTAAAATTACATGAGAAACATTAATTTTACAAGACCCGCACTATAACCAAGTTCAACCCAGTTACTTCCCTGAAGTCACTGTCCATTAGCATAGTAAGATACAGTAGATTCCATCTCCCCCAATCCACATTAATAATGCAAATCGTTATGCCTACCTTCTCCTTGCTTTCACATCTAACAACGCCACTATCTTCCCCTTGGTAACTGTTACTCCAGTCTTGTATTCTGTGAATCGGCTGATGTTTTGCTCCTTCAGTTTTATATTTTCGCTTCGTCTCCACGCCTGTGTTAAATCATTTGATATTTTTTTCTCTTCTTCACTTATTTCAGTGAGCATAATATGCTCTAGCGCCATCCATGTTACAGCAAATGCTTGGATTTATTTTCTTGTGATGGCTGAGTAATATTCCTTTCTGTATATGTACCACGTCTTCTGTACCCATTAATCTATTTATGTCCATTTAACTCGTTTTCTTGGAATAGTACTCTCATTTACATAGGGATATATATGTCTTTATTAACTGGGCAGATTTATTGCTTTTATTGGATTTTTTATTAATTTGTTCTTTATTTACTTATTATTAATTTATACGTAAAAGCATAACATGATATTTTCTAGACTCCACCTGTCTCGAAGTTTTTCCCAATGCCCCACTGCAGTCACTTCCATTAACAGAGCAATGTACTCTCGATTTACTGCTTGTCTTCACGGTTTGGTTCAGCCCTTTCCATGCACCCACAAAAACATTATATATGCTAATCATAATGCATCCTTTCTCTCCCCACTGTTATCCCTTCATTCTATCATGTCCAAATTAGTCATTTTCTCTTTGGTAACTGGTAGTTCATTCGTGGGCTCTGTGTGTCTGCCACTATTTTGCTCCTTCAGGACTTTCCTGCTTCTCTAATTGCACAGATTGGTCATATCATTTGATACTTGTCCTCCTGTCTTAATTCATTGAAAATATAACCCCATTTTTTATCCATGTTGTCGCAAATGGGAGGATTTTTTCTTCTTTTGGGTGAATTGCAATTAATTGCTTATATATACCACTTCTTCTTTATCCATTCATTTTCTGATGAAGATGGATCGGCTACTGTGAATTGTGCTGCAATAAACAAGGGAGTGCACATACCTTTTTTAAATGGGACTACTGCATTCTATCTACTGATCTATGCAACTTTGTTTTCCTCTATGTATCTATCATCTGAAAATCTATCTTCTTGCTATCTCACATCTATCCTATTCATCATCTATCTCTATCATCTATCATCTATCTTAAACTCTAATCTCTGAACCCATCTGTGAATATTTCTTATTTCTCATAATTACACAATTACATGAGTAACATTGTTTTCTACAACTTCCATCACCAATATATCCCCAGATATCCCATTGCATTCACTATCCTCCAGGGCAGTAAAATAATGTAGAATCACTAGTCTTCTCTGTGACGTACAGTCCTCCACGTAACCCAACCCAACACTATGTACACTTATTCAATTGCACCGTTTTTAACCCCTTGTCCTACTTATCCCTCCACAATAGCAAAATCGGCCCAGTCTCTTTCCTTTGGTAACCACTAGTAAATTCTTCTATTCAGCGTGGCTTCTTCAGTTTGGTTATTTCACTTTTTTTCTATTTTTTATTTCTCTGCTAGTGAGTGAAATCATTTACCATGTTTCTGACTCTCCATCTCTTACCTCACTGATCATAATTCTCTGCTATCTACATCCATGTTGTTGTAAATCATAGGATTTGTTTTCCTCATATGGCTGAATAATATCCGTCTCCTCATCTTCTGGTGGTTACTGAACTTTGCTACTATTAATGCTGTGGTTATAAACATAGGTGAGCACATGTCTTGTTTAAACTGTGCTGCTGTATTTTGTTACTCTGTATTCATTTTATTGCCTTTGTTCATTTAATAATATCTCATTAATGTACAATTACATTAATAAAATTATGTGTGCTAGAAACCGCCCATCACAAAGAAACCCAGGATTCGCAATTACAGTCACACACCGTGCGCACAGTAAGATACTGTGGAATCCCTACCTCTGTTCCCTGTTTTTTACAGCAATCCCCGGAATGCCCACCCACGCTACTCTTGGAAATCATATAGCACACTTTCTTTACTCCGCCCTCCGCCTCCATTCCCTCCTATCCAAAGCATACCCTTTCTCTATGTAAACTCCTAGTCCAATATTCAGTTCTGTGAATATGCTGATGTTATGCTTCTTCAGTATTTCTTGGTTCTACATCTCTGCAGATGGGTCAAGTCATTTGACACTTCTCTTTCTTCACCTCTTACTTCATGAGTATAGTGCAATCCAGATCCTTCCGACATGTTACAAATGTTAGGACTGTTTTTTCTTCTTATGACTGATTAATATGCAACTGACTAAATGTACCACAACATGTTTACACATTAATCTACTGATGGAAACTTACCTGTGCCACGAAGAATAGTGCTGATAAACCCGTGGATGTATATACCTTTTTAAACTCGGCCCCTGAAGTGGATTTTTTGATGAGTTTATTATTGATTTGTTGATTTACCATTAATCTACAATTACATGGCTAACGTATTTACTAGACGCCCTTTACTACGTTCCACCCAATCCCCCCCCACAGTCAATTCCATCACCATAGCAATGTACCGTAGAATCGCTAATTGTCTTCTCTGCTGGTCAGCACACCGCATGCACCCATTCCCACTTTATACATGCTGACTAAAATGCACACTTTCTTCCTCACCTCCTTTCCCCTCCATTCCCAAACATCCATCTCTGTCTCTCTCCTTTTCGTAACTGTGAATCCGTTCTTGTCTTCTGTGACACTGCTTTTTTTCTCCTTCTGTTTTTTCTTTGTTCTTATACTCCAATGATGAGTGACGTCATTTTACCTATACATGTAGACCAGAAATAGTTATGTTTGCTAGGATGGTGCAGCTGTGCAACGCTGAGCTCTGCCCACCATCTGCTAGTGCGGTTTGCAGGAACAGCACTGTTGCCTGGAGATTCCATGATGTCACAGTGGGCGTCTTTCATGTAGACAGACTATGTTTGCTCAGAGAATCTGTTTCCCACTTCAGAGCCTGCTATCCTACACGGGGTGTAATTATGGTAAGGTTTGTGCTGACCACCTTGACAGCATCAGCGGAAATGGAAATGAGTTCCAAGATACTGCGTGTTTCTTTTTATTTTGGCATCAATACCAGTTACCTTAGCAACATTATTTTAATTAGACTACCCACATTAAGAAATCCACACCATATACAGCATAAGTGTCACTGTCCATTAGCCACGTATTGCACTGTATAATCACTACTCTTCTTTGCTGTTCTACCACCTAACTCGTGCCCACACACTGCCCACTCATGTGTGCTACACTTAACGCCCCATTTTACCTCTCTTTCCTCCCTTCCAAGCCATTCCCGTGTGTCTCTTTCCCTTTGGTAATCGTTAGTCTTCTCTTCAGTTAATGGAAGCTGCTACTGTCTTGTTCCTTCACTATTTTTCTTTTTTTCTAATTCTCCAAAGTTCAGTGACATCAATTGCCACTTGACTTTCTCTTCGTTTCTTATTTCACTGAGAACAATACCCACTAGTTCCATGCGTGTTGCTGTAAATGGTAAGATTCGTTTTCTTCATATGGCTGAATAATATTCTACGTCTCATTTACTGTTAGACGTTAAGCTTGGCTTTTGTCAATACTTCAGTGATAAACACAGGGTTGCAATTTTCGTTTTTAAAATGGGCTGCTGCATTCTGTTTATATATTTATAGATTTGTTTTTTTATGTTTATCCATGTAGGCCTTTGCTGATTCATTAATTTTTAATCTAAAATTACATGAGAAACATTAATTTTACAAGACCCGCACTATAACAAAGATCAACCCAGTTACTTCCCTGAAGTCACTGTCCATTAGCATAGTAAGATACAGTAGATTCCATCTCCCCCAATCCACATTAATAATGCAAATCGTTATGCCTACCTTCTCCTTGCTTTCACATCTAACAACGCCACTATCTTCCCCTTGGTAACTGTTACTCCAGTCTTGTATTCTGTGAATCGGCTGATGTTTTGCTCCTTCAGTTTTATATTTTCGCTTCGTCTCCACGCCTGTGTTAAATCATTTGATATTTTTTTCTCTTCTTCACTTATTTCAGTGAGCATAATATGCTCTAGCGCCATCCATGTTGCAGCAAATGCTTGGATTTATTTTCTTGTGATGGCTGAGTAATATTCCTTTCTGTATATGTACCACATCTTCTGTACCCATTAATCTATTGATGTCCATTTAGCTCGGTTTCTTGGAATAGTACTCTCATTTACATTGGGATATATATGTCTTTATTAACTGGGCAGATTTATTGGTTTTATTGGATTTTTTATTAATTTGTTCTTTATTTACTTATTATTAATCTATACGTAAAAGGATAACATGATATTTTCTAGACTCCACCTGTCTCGAAGTTTTTCCCAATGCCCCACTGCAGTCACTTCCATCAACAGAGCAATGTACTGTCGATTCACTGCCTGTCTTCACGGTTTGGTTCAGCCCTTTCCATGCACCCACAAAAACATTATATATGCTAAACATAATGCATCCTTTCTCTCCCCACTGTTATCCCTTCATTCTATCATGTCCACATTAGTCATTTTCTCTTTGGTAACTGGTAGTTCATTCGTGGGCTCTGTGTGTCTGCCACTATTTTGCTCCTTCAGGACTTTCCTGCTTCTCTAACTGCACAGATTGGTCATATCATTTGATACTTGTCCTCCTGTCTTAATTCATTTGAAATATAACCCCATTTTTTATCTATGTTGTCGCAAATGGGAGGATATTTTCTTCTTATGGGTGAAATGCAATTAATTGTTTATATATACCACTTCTTCTTTATCCATTCATCTTCTGAAGGAGATGGATCGGCTACTGTGAATTGTGCTGTGATAAACAAGGGAGTGCACATACCTTTTTTAAATGGGACTACTGCATTCTATCTACTGATCTATGCAACTTTGTTTTCCTCTATGTATCTATCATCTGACAATCTATCTTCTTGCTATCTCACATCTATCCTATTCATCATCTATCTCTATCATATATCATCTATCTTAAACTCTAATCTCTGAACCCATCTGTGAATATTTCTTATTTCTCATAATTACACAATTACATGAGTAACATTGTTTTCTACAACTTTCATCATCAATATATCCCCAGATATCCCATTGCATTCACTATCCTCCAGTGCAGTAAAATAATGTAGAATCACTAGGCTTCTCTGTGACGAACAGTCCTCCACGTAACCCAACCCAACACTACGTACACTTATTCAATTGCACCGTTTTTAACCCCCTGTCCTACTTAACCTTCCACAAAAGCAAAACCGGCCCAGTCTCTTTCCTTTGGTAACCTCTAGTAAATTCTTCTCTTCAGCGTGGCTTCTTCAGTTTGGTTATTTCACTTTTTTTCTATTTTTTATTTCTCTGCTAGTGAGTGAAATCATTTACCATGTTTCTGACTCTCCATCTCTTACCTCACTGATCATAATTCTCTGCTATCTACATCCATGTTTTTGTAAATCGTAGGATTTGTTTTCCTCATATGGCTGAATAATATCCGTCTCCTCATCTTCTGGTGGTTACTGAACTTTGCTACTATTAATGCTGTGGTTATAAACATAGGTGAGCACATGTCTTGTTTAAACTGTGCTGCTGTATTTTGTTACTCTGTATTCATTTTATTGCATTTGTTCATTTAATAATATCTCATTAATATACAATTACATTAATAAAATTATGTGTGCTAGAACCCGCCCATCACAAAGAACCCCAGGATTCGCAATTACAGTCTCACACCGTGCGCACAGTAAGATACTGTAGAATCCCTACCTCTATTCCCTGTTTTGTACAGCAATCCCCGGAATGCCCACCCACGCTACTCTTGGAAATCATATAGCACACTTTCTTTACTCCACCCTCCGCATCCATTCCCTCCTATCCAAAGCATACCCTTTCTCTATGTAAACTCCAATCCAATATTCAGTTCTGTGAATATGCTGATGTTATGCTTCCTCAGTATTTCTTGGTTCTACATCTCTGCAGATGGGTCAAGTCATTTGACACTTCTCTTTCTTCACCTCTTATTTCATGAGTACAGTGCAATCCAGATCCTTCCGACATGTTACAAATGTTAGCACTTTTTTTCTTCTTATGACTGATTAATATGCAACTGTCTAAATGTACCACAACATGTTTACACATTAATCTACTGATGGACACTTACCTGGGCTACGATGAATAGTGCTGATAAACCCGTGGATGTATATGCCTTTTTAAACTCGGCCCCTGAAGTGGATTTTTTGATGATTTTATTAATGATTTGTTGATTTATCATTAATCTACAATTACATGGCTAACGTATTTACTAGACGCAATTTACTACATTCCACCCAATCCCCCCCCACCGTGAATTCCATCACCATAGCAATGTACCGTAGAATCGCTAATTGTCTTCTCTGCTGGTCAGCACACGACGTGCACCCATTCCCACTTTATACATGCTGACTAAAATGCACACTTTCTTCCTAACCTCCTTTCCCCTCCATTCCCAACCATCCGTCTCTGTCTCTTTCCTTTTGGTAACTGTGAATCCGTTCTTGTCTTCTGTGACACTGCTTTTTTTCTCCTTCTGTTTTTTCTTTGTTCTTTTACTCCAATGATGAGTGACGTCATTTTACCTATACATGTAGACCAGAAATAGTTATGTTTGCTAGGATGGTGCAGCTGTGCAACGCTGAGCTCTGCCCACCATCTGCTAGTGCGGTTTGCAGGAATAGCACTGTTGCCTGGAGAATCCATGATGTCACAGTGGGCTTCTTTCAGGTAGACAGATTATGTTTGCTCAGAGAATTTGTTTCCCACTTCAGAGCCTGCTATCCTACACGGGGTGAAATTATGGTAAGGTTTGTGCTGACCACCTTGACAGCATCAGAGGAAATGGAAATGAGTTCCAAGATACTGCGTGTTTCTTTTTATTTTGGCATCAATACCAGTTACCTTAGCAACATTATTTTAATTAGACTACCCACAATATGAAATCCACACCATATACAGCATAAGTGTCACTGTCCATGAGCCACGAATTGCACTGTATAATCACTACTCTTCTTTGCTGTTCTACCACCTAACTCGTGCCCACACCCTGCCCACTCATGTGTGCTACACTTAACGCCCCATTTTACGTCTCTTTCCTCCCTTCCAAGCCATTCCCGTGTGTCTCTTTGCCTTTGGTAATCGTTAGTCTTCTCTTCAGTTAATGGAAGCTGCTACTGTCTTGTTCCTTCACTATTTTTCTATTTTTCTAATTCTCCAAAGTTCAGTGACATCAATTGCCACTTGACTTTCTTTTCGTGGTTTATTTCACTGAGAACAATACCCACTAGTTCCATGCGTGTTGCTGTAAATGGTAAGTTTCGTTTTCTTCATATGGCTGAATAATATTCTACGTCTCATTTACTGTTAGACGTTAAGCTTGGCTTTTGTCAATACTTCAGTGATAAACACAGGGTTGCAATTTTCGTTTTTAAAATGGGCTGCTGCATTCTGTTTATATATTTATAGATTTGTTTTTTTATGTTTATCCATGTAGGCCTTTGCTGATTCATTAATTTTAATCTAAAATTACATGAGAAACATTAATTTTACAAGACCCGCACTATAACCAAGATCAACCCAGTTACTTCTCTGAAGTCACTGTCCATTAGCATAGTAAGATACAGTAGATTCCATCTCCCCCAATCCAAATTAATAATGCAAATCGTTATGCCTACCTTCTCCTTGCTTTCACATCTAACAACGCCACTATCTTCCCCTTGGTAACTGTTACTCCAGTCTTGTATTCTGTGAATCGGCTGATGTTTTGCTCCTTCAGTTTTATATTTTCGCTTCGTCTCCACGCCTGTGTTAAATCATTTGATATTTTTTTCTCTTCTTCACTTATTTCAGTGAGCATAATATGCTCTAGCGCCATCCATGTTACAGCAAATGCTTGGATTTATTTTCTTGTGATGGCTGTGTAATATTCCTTTCTGTATATGTACCACGTCTTCTGTACCCATTAATCTATTTATGTCCATTTAACTCGTTTTCTTGGAATAGTACTCTCATTTACATAGGGATATATATGTCTTTATTAACTGGGCAGATTTATTGCTTTTATTGGATTTTTTATTAATTTGTTCTTTATTTACTTATTATTAATTTATACGTAAAAGCATAACATGATATTTTCTAGACTCCACCTGTCTCGAAGTTTTTCCCAATGCCCCACTGCAGTCACTTCCATTAACAGAGCAATGTACTCTCGATTTACTGCTTGTCTTCACGGTTTGGTTCAGCCCTTTCCATGCACCCACAAAAACATTATATATGCTAATCATAATGCATCCTTTCTCTCCCCACTGTTATCCCTTCATTCTATCATGTCCAAATTAGTCATTTTCTCTTTGGTAACTGGTAGTTCATTCGTGGGCTCTGTGTGTCTGCCACTATTTTGCTCCTTCAGGACTTTCCTGCTTCTCTAATTGCACAGATTGGTCATATCATTTGATACTTGTCCTCCTGTCTTAATTCATTGAAAATATAACCCCATTTTTTATCCATGTTGTCGCAAATGGGAGGATTTTTTCTTCTTTTGGGTGAATTGCAATTAATTGCTTATATATACCACTTCTTCTTTATCCATTCATTTTCTGATGAAGATGGATCGGCTACTGTGAATTGTGCTGCAATAAACAAGGGAGTGCATATACCTTTTTTAAATGGGACTACTGCATTCTATCTACTGATCTATGCAACTTTGTTTTCCTCTATGTATCTATCATCTGACAATCTATCTTCTTGCTATCTCACATCTATCCTATTCATCATCTATCTCTATCATCTATCATCTATCTTAAACTCTAATCTCTGAACCCATCTGTGAATATTTCTTATTTCTCATAATTACACAATTACATGAGTAACATTGTTTTCTACAACTTCCATCACCAATATATCCCCAGATATCCCATTGCATTCACTATCCTCCAGGGCAGTAAAATAATGTAGAATCACTAGTCTTCTCTGTGACGTACAGTCCTCCACGTAACCCAACCCAACACTATGTACACTTATTCAATTGCACCGTTTTTAACCCCTTGTCCTACTTATCCCTCCACAATAGCAAAATCGGACCAGTCTCTTTCCTTTGGTAATCACTAGTAAATTCTTCTATTCAGCGTGGCTTCTTCAGTTTGGTTATTTCACTTTTTTTCTATTTTTTATTTCTCTGCTAGTGAGTGAAATCATTTACCATGTTTCTGACTCTCCATCTCTTACTTCACTGATCATAATTCTCTGCTATCTACATCCATGTTGTTGTAAATCATAGGATTTGTTTTCCTCATATGGCTGAATAATATCCGTCTCCTCATCTTCTGGTGGTTACTGAACTTTGCTACTATTAATGCTGTGGTTATAAACATAGGTGAGCACATGTCTTGTTTAAACTGTGCTGCTGTATTTTGTTACTCTGTATTCATTTTATTGCCTTTGTTCATTTAATAATATCTCATTAATGTACAATTACATTAATAAAATTATGTGTGCTAGAAACCGCCCATCACAAAGAAACCCAGGATTCGCAATTACAGTCACACACCGTGCGCACAGTAAGATACTGTGGAATCCCTACCTCTGTTCCCTGTTTTTTACAGCAATCCCCGGAATGCCCACCCACGCTACTCTTGGAAATCATATAGCACACTTTCTTTACTCCGCCCTCCGCCTCCATTCCCTCCTATCCAAAGCATACCCTTTCTCTATGTAAACTCCTAGTCCAATATTCAGTTCTGTGAATATGCTGATGTTATGCTTTTTCAGTTTTTCTTGGTTCTACATCTCTGCAGATGGGTCAAGTCATTTGACACTTCTCTTTCTTCACCTCTTACTTCATGAGTATAGTGTAATCCAGATCCTTCCGACATGTTACAAATGTTAGGACTGTTTTTTCTTCTTATGACTGATTAATATGCAACTGACTAAATGTACCACAACATGTTTACACATTAATCTACTGATGGAAACTTACCTGTGCCACGAAGAATAGTGCTGATAAACCCGTGGATGTATATACCTTTTTAAACTCGGCCCCTGAAGTGGATTTTTTGATGAGTTTATTATTGATTTGTTGATTTACCATTAATCTACAATTACATGGCTAACGTATTTACTAGACGCCCTTTACTACGTTCCACCCAATCCACCCCCACAGTCAATTCCATCACCATAGCAATGTACCGTAGAATCGCTAATTGTCTTCTCTGCTGGTCAGCACACCGCATGCACCCATTCCCACTTTATACAGGCTGACTAAAATGCACACTTTCTTCCTCACCTCCTTTCCCCTCCATTCCCAAACATCCATCTCTGTCTCTCTCCTTTTCGTAACTGTGAATCCGTTCTTGTCTTCTGTGACACTGCTTTTTTTCTCCTTCTGTTTTTTCTTTGTTCTTATACTAAAATGATGAGTGACGTCATTTTACCTATACATGTAGACCAGAAATAGTTATGTTTGCTATGATCGTGCAGCTGTGCAACGCTGAGCTCTGCCCACCATCTGCTAGTGCGGTTTGCAGGAACAGCACTGTTGCCTGGAGATTCCATGATGTCACAGTGGGCTTCTTTCATGTAGACAGACTATGTTTGCTCAGAGAATCTGTTTCCCACTTCAGAGCCTGCTATCCTACACGGGGTGTAATTATGGTAAGGTTTGTGCTGACCACCTTGACAGCATCAGCGGAAATGGAAATGAGTTCCAAGATACTGCGTGTTTCTTTTTATTTTGGCATCAATACCAGTTACCTTAGCAACAATATTTTAATTAGACTACCCACATTATGAAATCCACACCATATACAGCATAAGTGTCACTGTCCATTAGCCACGTGTTGCACTGTATAATCACTACTCTTCTTTGCTGTTCTACCACCTTCCTCGTGCCCACACACTGCCCACTCATGTGTGCTACACTTAACGCCCCATTTTACCTCTCTTTCCTCCCTTCCAAGCCATTCCCGTGTGTCTCTTTCCCTTTGGTAATCGTTAGTCTTCTCTTCAGTTAATGGAAGCTGCTACTGTCTTGTTCCTTCACTATTTTTCTTTTTTTCTAATTCTCCAAAGTTCAGTGACATCAATTGCCACTTGACTTTCTCTTCGTGGCTTATTTCACTGAGAACAATACGCACTAGTTCCATGCGTGTTGCTGTAAATGGTAAGATTCGTTTTCTTCATATGGCTGAATAATATTCTACGTCTCATTTACTGTTAGACGTTAAGCTTGGCTTTTGTCAATACTTCAGTGATAAACACAGGGTTGCAATTTTCGTTTTTAAAATGGGCTGCTGCAATCTGTTTATATATTTATAGATTTGTTTTTTTATGTTTATCCATGTAGGCCTTTGCTGATTCATTAATTTTTAATCTAAAATTACATGAGAAACATTAATTTTACAAGACCCGCACTATAACCAAGATCAACCCAGTTACTTCCCTGAAGTCACTGTCCATTAGCATAGTAAGATACAGTAGATTCCATCTCCCCCAATCCACATTAATAATGCAAATCGTTATGCCTACCTTCTCCTTGCTTTCACATCTAACAACGCCACTATCTTCCCCTTGGTAACTGTTACTCCAGTCTTGTATTCTGTGAATCGGCTGATGTTTTGCTCCTTCAGTTTTATATTTTCGCTTCGTCTCCACGCCTGTGTTAAATCATTTGATATTTTTTTCTCTTCTTCACTTATTTCAGTGAGCATAATATGCTCTAGCGCCATCCATGTTGCAGCAAATGCTTGGATTTATTTTCTTGTGATGGCTGAGTTATATTCCTTTCTGTATATGTACCACATCTTCTGTACCCATTAATCTATTGATGTCCATTTAGCTCGGTTTCTTGGAATAGTACTCTCATTTACATAGGGATATATATGTCTTTATTAACTGGGCAGATTTATTGGTTTTATTGGATTTTTTATTAATTTGTTCTTTATTTACTTATTATTAATCTATACGTAAAAGGATAACATGATATTTTCTAGACTCCACCTGTCTCGAAGTTTTTCCCAATGAACCACTGCAGTCACTTCCATCAACAGAGCAATGTACTGTCGATTCACTGCCTGTCTTCACGGTTTGGTTCAGCCCTTTCCATGCACCCACAAAAACATTATATATGCTAAACATAATGCATCCTTTCTCTCCCCACTGTTATCCCTTCATTCTATCATGTCCACATTAGTCATTTTCTCTTTGGTAACTGGTAGTTCATTCGTGGGCTCTGTGTGTCTGCCACTATTTTGCTCCTTCAGGACTTTCCTGCTTCTCTAACTGCACAGATTGGTCATATCATTTGATACTTGTCCTCCTGTCTTAATTCATTTGAAATATAACCCCATTTTTTATCCATGTTGTCGCAAATGGTAGGATATTTTCTTCTTATGGGTGAAATGCAATTAATTGTTTATATATACCACTTCTTCTTTATCCATTCATCTTCTGAAGGAGATGGATCGGCTACTGTGAATTGTGCTGTGATAAACAAGGGAGTGCACATACCTTTTTTAAATGGGACTACTGCATTCTATCTACTGATCTATGCAACTTTGTTTTCCTCTATGTATCTATCATCTGACAATCTATCTTCTTGCTATCTCACATCTATCCTATTCATCATCTATCTCTATCATATATCATCTATCTTAAACTCTAATCTCTGAACCCATCTGTGAATATTTCTTATTTCTCATAATTACACAATTACATGAGTAACATTGTTTTCTACAACTTTCATCATCAATATATCCCCAGATATCCCATTGCATTCACTATCCTCCAGTGCAGTAAAATAATGTAGAATCACTAGGCTTCTCTGTGACGAACAGTCCTCCACGTAACCCAACCCAACACTACGTACACTTATTCAATTGCACCGTTTTTAACCCCCTGTCCTACTTAACCCTCCACAAAAGCAAAACCGGCCCAGTCTCTTTCCTTTGGTAACCTCTAGTAAATTCTTCTCTTCAGCGTGGCTTCTTCAGTTTGGTTATTTCACTTTTTTTCTATATTTTTTATTTCTCTGCTAGTGAGTGAAATCATTTACCATGTTTCTGACTCTCCATCTCTTACCTCACTGATCATAATTCTCTGCTATCTACATCCATGTTTTTGTAAATCGTAGGATTTGTTTTCCTCATATGGCTGAATAATATCCGTCTCCTCATCTTCTGGTGGTTACTGAACTTTGCTACTATTAATGCTGTGGTTATAAACATAGGTGAGCACATGTCTTGTTTAAACTGTGCTGCTGTATTTTGTTACTCTGTATTCATTTTACTGCATTTGTTCATTTAATAATATCTCATTAATATACAATTACATTAATAAAATTATGTGTGCTAGAACCCGCCCATCACAAAGAACCCCAGGATTCGCAATTACAGTCTCACCCCGTGCGCACAGTAAGATACTGTAGAATCCCTACCTCTAATCCCTGTTTTGTACAGCAATCCCCGGAATGCCCACCCACGCTACTCTTGGAAATCATATAGCACACTTTCTTTACTCCGCCCTCCGCCTCCATTCCCTCCTATCCAAAGCATACCCTTTCTCTATGTAAACTCCTAGTCCAATATTCAGTTCTGTGAATATGCTGATGTTATTCTTCTTCAGTATTTCTTGGTTCTACATCTCTGCAGATGGGTCAAGTCATTTGACACTTCTCTTTCTTCACCTCATATTTCATGAGTACAGTGCAATCCAGATCCTTCCGACATGTTACAAATGTTAGCACTTTTTTTCTTCTTATGACTGATTAATATGCAACTGTCTAAATGTACCACAACATGTTTACACATTAATCTACTGATGGACACTTACCTGGGCTACGATGAATAGTGCTGATAAACCCGTGGATGTATATGCCTTTTTAAACTCGGCCCCTGAAGTGGATTTTTTGATGATTTTATTAATGATTTGTTGATTTATCATTAATCTACAATTACATGGCTAACTTATTTACTAGACGCAATTTACTACATTCCACCCAATCCCCCCCCACAGTCAATTCCATCACCATAGCAATGTACCGTAGAATCGCTAATTGTCTTCTCTGCTGGCCAGCACACGACGTGCACCCATTCCCACTTTATACATGCTGACTAAAATGCACACTTTCTTCCTAACCTCCTTTCCCCTCCATTCCCAACCATCCGTCTCTGTCTCTTTCCTTTTGGTAACTGTGAATCCGTTCTTGTCTTTTGTGACACTGCTTTTTTTCTCCTTCAGTTTTTTCTTTGTTCTTATACTCCAATGATGAGTGACGTCATTTTACCTATACATGTAGACCAGAAATAGTTATGTTTGCTATGATGGTGCAGCTGTGCAACGCTGAGCTCTGCCCACCATCTGCTAGTGCGGTTTGCAGGAATAGCACTGTTGCCTGGAGAATCCATGAAGTCACAGTGGGCTTCTTTCAGGTAGACAGATTATGTTTGCTCAGAGAATTTGTTTCCCACTTCAGAGCCTGCTATCCTACACGGGGTGAAATTATGGTAAGGTTTGTGCTGACCACCTTGACAGCATCAGAGGAAATGGAAATGAGTTCCAAGATACTGCGTGTTTCTTTTTATTTTGGCATCAATACCAGTTACCTTAGCAACATTATTTTAATTAGACTACCCACAATATGAAATCCACACCATATACAGCATAAGTGTCACTGTCCATGAGCCACGTATTGCACTGTATAATCACTACTCTTCTTTGCTGTTCTACCACCTAACTCGTGCCCACACCCTGCCCACTCATGTGTGCTACACTTAACGCCCCATTTTACCTCTCTTTCCTCCCTTCCAAGCCATTCCCGTGTGTCTCTTTCCCTTTGGTAATCGTTAGTCTTCTCTTCAGTTAATGGAAGCTGCTACTGTCTTGTTCCTTCACTATTTTTCTTTTTTTCTAATTCTCCAAAGTTCAGTGACATCAATTGCCACTTGACTTTCTCTTCGTGGCTTATTTCACTGAGAACAATACCCACTAGTTCCATGCGTGTTGCTGTAAATGGTAAGATTCGTTTTCTTCATATGGCTGAATAATATTCTACGTCTCATTTACTGTTAGACGTTAAGCTTGGCTTTTGTCAATACATCAGTGATAAACACAGGGTTGCAATTTTCGTTTCTAAAATGGGCTGCTGCATTCTGTTTATATATTTATAGATTTGTTTTTTTATGTTTATCCATGTAGGCCTTTGCTGATTCATTAATTTTTAATCTAAAATTACATGAGAAACATTAATTTTACAAGACCCGCACTATAACCAAGATCAACCCAGTTACTTCCCTGAAGTCACTGTCCATTAGCATAGTAAGATACAGTAGATTCCATCTCCCCCAATCCACATTAATAATGCAAATCGTTATGCCTACCTTCTCCTTGCTTTCACATCTAACAACGCCACTATCTTCCCCTTGGTAACTGTTACTCCAGTCTTGTATTCTGTGAATCGGCTGATGTTTTGCTCCTTCAGTTTTATACTTTCGCTTCGTCTCCACGCCTGTGTTAAATCATTTGATATTTTTTTCTCTTCTTCACTTATTTCAGTGAGCATAATATGCTCTAGCGCCATCCATGTTGCAGCAAATGCTTGGATTTATTTTCTTGTGATGGCTGAGTAATATTCCTTTCTGTATATGTACCACATCTTCTGTACCCATTAATCTATTGATGTCCATTTAGCTCGGTTTCTTGGAATAGTACTCTCATTTACATAGGGATATATATGTCTTTATTAACTGGGCAGATTTATTGGTTTTATTGGATTTTTTATTAATTTGTTCTTTATTTACTTATTATTAATCTATACGTAAAAGGATAACATGATATTTTCTAGACTCCACCTGTCTCGAAGTTTTTCCCAATGCCCCACTGCAGTCACTTCCATCAACAGAGCAATGTACTGTCGATTCACTGCCTGTCTTCACGGTTTGGTTCAGCCCTTTCAATGCACCCACAAAAACATTATATATGCTAATCATAATGCATCCTTTCTCTCCCCACTGTTATCCCTTCATTCTATCATGTCCACATTAGTCATTTTCTCTTTGGTAATTGGTAGTTCATTCGTGGGCTCTGTGTGTCTGCCACTATTTTGCTCCTTCAGGACTTTCCTGCTTCTCTAACTGCACAGATTGGTCATATCATTTGATACTTGTCCTCCTGTCTTAATTCATTGAAAATATAACCCCATTTTTTATCCATGTTGTCGCAAATGGGAGGATTTTTTCTTCTTATGGGTGAAATGCAATTAATTGTTTATATATACCACTTCTTCTTTATCCATTCATCTTCTGATGGAGATGGATCGGCTACTGTGAATTGTGCTGCGATAAACAAGGGAGTGCACATACCTTTTTTAAATGGGACTACTGCATTCTATCTACTGATCTATGCAACTTTGTTTTCCTCTATGTATCTATCATCTGACAATCTATCTTCTTGCTATCTCACATCTATCCTATTCATCATCTATCTCTATCATCTATCATCTATCTTAAACTCTAATCTCTGAACCCATCTGTGAATATTTCTTATTTCTCATAATTACACAATTACATGAATAACATTGTTTTCTACAACTTTCATCACCAATATATCCCCAGATATCCCATTGCATTCACTATCCTCCAGTGCAGTAAAATAATGTAGAATCACTAGGCTTCTCTGTGACGAACAGTCCTCCACGTAACCCAACCCAACACTATGTACACTTATTCAATTGCACCGTTTTTAACCCCCTGTCCTACTTAACCCTCCACAAAAGCAAAACCGGCCCAGTCTCTTTCCTTTGGTAACCTCTAGTAAATTCTTCTCTTCAGCGTGGCTTCTTCAGTTTGGTTATTTCACTTTTTTTCTATTTTTTATTTCTCTGCTAGTGAGTGAAATCATTTACCATGTTTCTGACTCTCCATCTCTTACCTCACTGATCATAATTCTCTGCTATCTACATCCATGTTTTTGTAAATCGTAGGATTTGTTTTCCTCCTATGGCTGAATAATATCCGTCTCCTCATCTTCTGGTGGTTACTGAACTTTGCTACTATTAATGCTGTGGTTATAAACATAGGTGAGCACATGTCTTGTTTAAACTGTGCTGCTGTATTTTGTTACTCTGTATTCATTTTATTGCATTTGTTCATTTAATAATATCTCATTAATATACAATTACATTAATAAAATTATGTGTGCTAGAACCCGCCCATCACAAAGAACCCCAGGATTCGCAATTACAGTCTCACCCCGTGCGCACAGTAAGATACTGTAGAATCCCTACCTCTATTCCCTGTTTTGTACAGCAATCCCCGGAATGCCCCCCCACGCTACTCTTGGAAATCATATAGCACACTTTCTTTACTCCGCCCTCCGCCTCCATTCCCTCCTATCCAAAGCATACCCTTTCTCTATGTAAACTCCTAGTCCAATATTCAGTTCTGTGAATATGCTGATGTTATGCTTCTTCAGTATTTCTTGGTTCTACATCTCTGCAGATGGGTCAAGTCATTTGACACTTCTCTTTCTTCACCTCTTATTTCATGAGTACAGTGCAATCCAGATCCTTCCGACATGTTACAAATGTTAGCACTTTTTTTCTTCTTATGACTGATTAATATGCAACTGTCTAAATGTACCACAACATGTTTACACATTAATCTACTGATGGACACTTACCTGGGCTACGATGAATAGTGCTGATAAACCCGTGGATGTATATGCCTTTTTAAACTCGGCCCCTGAAGTGGATTTTTTGATGATTTTATTAATGATTTGTTGATTTATCATTAATCTACAATTACATGGCTAACGTATTTACTAGACGCAATTTACTACATTCCACCCAATCCCCCCCCCACAGTGAATTCCATCACCATAGCAATGTACCGTAGAATCGCTAATTGTCTTCTCTGCTGGTCAGCACACCGCGTGCACCCATTCCCACTTTATACATGCTGACTAAAATGCACACTTTCTTCCTAACCTCCTTTCCCCTCCATTCCCAACCATCCGTCTCTGTCTCTTTCCTTTTGGTAACTGTGAATCCGTTCTTGTCTTCTGTGACACTGCTTTTTTTCTCCTTCTGTTTTTTCTTTGTTCTTATACTCCAATGATGAGTGACGTCATTTTACCTATACATGTAGACCAGAAATAGTTATGTTTGCTATGATGGTGCAGCTGTGCAACGCTGAGCTCTGCCCACCATCTGCAAGTGCGGTTTGCAGGAATAGCACTGTTGCCTGGAGAATCCATGATGTCACAGTGGGCTTCTTTCAGGTAGACAGATTATGTTTGCTCAGAGAATTTGTTTCCCGCTTCAGAGCCTGCTATCCTACACGGGGTGAAATTATGGTAAGGTTTGTGCTGACCACCTTGACAGCATCAGAGGAAATGGAAATGAGTTCCAAGATACTGCGTGTTTCTTTTTATTTTGGCATCAATACCAGTTACCTTAGCAACATTATTTTAATTAGACTACCCACAATATGAAATCCACACCATATACAGCATAAGTGTCACTGTCCATGAGCCACGTATTGCACTGTATAATCACTACTCTTCTTTGCTGTTCTACCACCTAACTCGTGCCCACACCCTGCCCACTCATGTGTGCTACACTTAACGCCCCATTTTACCTCTCTTTCCTCCCTTCCAAGCCATTCCCGTGTGTCTCTTTCCCTTTGGTAATCGTTAGTCTTCTCTTCAGTTAATGGAAGCTGCTACTGTCTTGTTCCTTCACTATTTTTCTATTTTTCTAATTCTCCAAAGTTCAGTGACATCAATTGCCACTTGACTTTCTCTTCGTGGCTTATTTCACTGAGAACAATACCCACTAGTTCCATGCGTGTTGCTGTAAATGGTAAGATTCGTTTTCTTCATATGGCTGAATAATATTCTACGTCTCATTTACTGTTAGACGTTAAGCTTGGCTTTTGTCAATACTTCAGTGATAAACACAGGGTTGCAATTTTCGTTTTTAAAATGGGCTGCTGCATTCTGTTTATATATTTATAGATTTGTTTTTTTATGTTTATCCATGTAGGCCTTTGCTGATTCATTAATTTTTAATCTAAAATTACATGAGAAACATTAATTTTACAAGACCCGCACTATAACCAAGATCAACCCAGTTACTTCCCTGAAGTCACTGTCCATTAGCATAGTAAGATACAGTAGATTCCATCTCCCCCAATCCACATTAATAATGCAAATCGTTATGCCTACCTTCTCCTTGCTTTCACATCTAACAACGCCACTATCTTCCCCTTGGTAACTGTTACTCCAATCTTGTATTCTGTGAATCGGCTGATGTTTTGCTCCTTCAGTTTTATATTTTCGCTTCGTCTCCACGCCTGTGTTAAATCATTTGATATTTTTTTCTCTTCTTCACTTATTTCAGTGAGCATAATATGCTCTACGCCATCCATGTTGCAGCAAATGCTTGGATTTATTTTCTTGTGATGGCTGAGTAATATTCCTTTCTGTATATGTACCACATCTTCTGTACCCATTAATCTATTGATGTCCATTTAGCTCGGTTTCTTGGAATAGTACTCTCATTTACATAGGGATATATATGTCTTTATTAACTGGGCAGATTTATTGGTTTTATTGGATTTTTTATTAATTTGTTCTTTATTTACTTATTATTAATCTATACGTAAAAGGATAACATGATATTTTCTAGACTCCACCTGTCTCGAAGTTTTTCCCAATGCCCCACTGCAGTCACTTCCATCAGCAGAGAAATGTACTGTCGATTCACTGCCTGTCTTCACGGTTTGGTTCAGCCCTTTCAATGCACCCACATAAACATTATATATGCTAATCATAATGCATCCTTTCTCTCCCCACTGTTATCCCTTCATTCTATCATGTCCAAATTAGTCATTTTCTCTTTGGTAACTGGTAGTTCATTCGTGGGCTCTGTGTGTCTGCCACTATTTTGCTCCTTCAGGACTTTCCTGCTTCTCTAATTGCACAGATTGGTCATATCATTTGATACTTGTCCTCCTGTCTTAATTCATTGAAAATATAACCCCATTTTTTATCCATGTTGTCGCAAATGGGAGGATTTTTTCTTCTTTTGGGTGAATTGCAATTAATTGCTTATATATACCACTTCTTCTTTATCCATTCATTTTCTGATGAAGATGGATCGGCTACTGTGAATTGTGCTGCAATAAACAAGGGAGTGCATATACCTTTTTTAAATGGGACTACTGCATTCTATCTACTGATCTATGCAACTTTGTTTTCCTCTATGTATCTATCATCTGAAAATCTATCTTCTTGCTATCTCACATCTATCCTATTCATCATCTATCTCTATCATCTATCATCTATCTTAAACTCTAATCTCTGAACCCATCTGTGAATATTTCTTATTTCTCATAATTACACAATTACATGAGTAACATTGTTTTCTACAACTTCCATCACCAATATATCCCCAGATATCCCATTGCATTCACTATCCTCCAGGGCAGTAAAATAATGTAGAATCACTAGTCTTCTCTGTGACGTACAGTCCTCCACGTAACCCAACCCAACACTATGTACACTTATTCAATTGCACCGTTTTTAACCCCTTGTCCTACTTATCCCTCCACAATAGCAAAATCGGACCAGTCTCTTTCCTTTGGTAATCACTAGTAAATTCTTCTATTCAGCGTGGCTTCTTCAGTTTGGTTATTTCACTTTTTTTCTATTTTTTATTTCTCTGCTAGTGAGTGAAATCATTTACCATGTTTCTGACTCTCCATCTCTTACTTCACTGATCATAATTCTCTGCTATCTACATCCATGTTGTTGTAAATCATAGGATTTGTTTTCCTCATATGGCTGAATAATATCCGTCTCCTCATCTTCTGGTGGTTACTGAACTTTGCTACTATTAATGCTGTGGTTATAAACATAGGTGAGCACATGTCTTGTTTAAACTGTGCTGCTGTATTTTGTTACTCTGTATTCATTTTATTGCCTTTGTTCATTTAATAATATCTCATTAATGTACAATTACATTAATAAAATTATGTGTGCTAGAAACCGCCCATCACAAAGAAACCCAGGATTCGCAATTACAGTCACACACCGTGCGCACAGTAAGATACTGTGGAATCCCTACCTCTGTTCCCTGTTTTTTACAGCAATCCCCGGAATGCCCACCCACGCTACTCTTGGAAATCATATAGCACACTTTCTTTACTCCGCCCTCCGCCTCCATTCCCTCCTATCCAAAGCATACCCTTTCTCTATGTAAACTCCTAGTCCAATATTCAGTTCTGTGAATATGCTGATGTTATGCTTTTTCAGTTTTTCTTGGTTCTACATCTCTGCAGATGGGTCAAGTCATTTGACACTTCTCTTTCTTCACCTCTTACTTCATGAGTATAGTGTAATCCAGATCCTTCCGACATGTTACAAATGTTAGGACTGTTTTTTCTTCTTATGACTGATTAATATGCAACTGACTAAATGTACCACAACATGTTTACACATTAATCTACTGATGGAAACTTACCTGTGCCACGAAGAATAGTGCTGATAAACCCGTGGATGTATATACCTTTTTAAACTCGGCCCCTGAAGTGGATTTTTTGATGAGTTTATTATTGATTTGTTGATTTACCATTAATCTACAATTACATGGCTAACGTATTTACTAGACGCCCTTTACTACGTTCCACCCAATCCACCCCCACAGTCAATTCCATCACCATAGCAATGTACCGTAGAATCGCTAATTGTCTTCTCTGCTGGTCAGCACACCGCATGCACCCATTCCCACTTTATACATGCTGACTAAAATGCACACTTTCTTCCTCACCTCCTTTCCCCTCCATTCCCAAACATCCATCTCTGTCTCTCTCCTTTTCGTAACTGTGAATCGGTTCTTGTCTTCTGTGACACTGCTTTTTTTCTCCTTCTGTTTTTTCTTTGTTCTTATACTCCAATGATGAGTGACGTCATTTTACCTATACATGTAGACCAGAAATAGTTATGTTTGCTATGATCGTGCAGCTGTGCAACGCTGAGCTCTGCCCACCATCTGCTAGTGCGGTTTGCAGGAACAGCACTGTTGCCTGGAGATTCCATGATGTCACAGTGGGCTTCTTTCATGTAGACAGACTATGTTTGCTCAGAGAATCTGTTTCCCACTTCAGAGCCTGCTATCCTACACGGGGTGTAATTATGGTAAGGTTTGTGCTGACCACCTTGACAGCATCAGCGGAAATGGAAATGAGTTCCAAGATACTGCGTGTTTCTTTTTATTTTGGCATCAATACCAGTTAACTTAGCAACAATATTTTAATTAGACTACCCACATTATGAAATCCACACCATATACAGCATAAGTGTCACTGTCCATTAGCCACGTGTTGCACTGTATAATCACTACTCTTCTTTGCTGTTCTACCACCTTCCTCGTGCCCACACACTGCCCACTCATGTGTGCTACACTTAACGCCCCATTTTACGTCTCTTTCCTCCCTTCCAAGCCATTCCCGTGTGTCTCTTTCCCTTTGGTAATCGTTAGTCTTCTCTTCAGTTAATGGAAGCTGCTACTGTCTTGTTCCTTCACTATTTTTCTTTTTTTCTAATTCTCCAAAGTTCAGTGACATCAATTGCCACTTGACTTTCTCTTCGTGGCTTATTTCACTGAGAACAATACCCACTAGTTCCATGCGTGTTGCTGTAAATGGTAAGATTCGTTTTCTTCATATGGCTGAATAATATTCTACGTCTCATTTACTGTTAGACGTTAAGCTTGGCTTTTGTCAATACTTCAGTGATAAACACAGGGTTGCAATTTTCGTTTTTAAAATGGGCTGCTGCATTCTCTTTATATATTTATAGATTTGTTTTTTTATGTTTATCCATGTAGGCCTTTGCTGATTCATTAATTTTTAATCTAAAATTACATGAGAAACATTAATTTTACAAGACCCGCACTATAACCAAGATCAACCCAGTTACTTCCCTGAAGTCACTGTCCATTAGCATAGTAAGATACAGTAGATTCCATCTCCCCCAATCCACATTAATAATGCAAATCGTTATGCCTACCTTCTCCTTGCTTTCACATCTAACAACGCCACTATCTTCCCCTTGGTAACTGTTACTCCAGTCTTGTATTCTGTGAATCGGCTGATGTTTTGCTCCTTCAGTTTTATATTTTCGCTTCGTCTCCACGCCTGTGTTAAATCATTTGATATTTTTTTCTCTTCTTCACTTATTTCAGTGAGCATAATATGCTCTAGCGCCATCCATGTTGCAGCAAATGCTTGGATTTATTTTCTTGTGATGGCTGAGTTATATTCCTTTCTGTATATGTACCACATCTTCTGTACCCATTAATCTATTGATGTCCATTTAGCTCGGTTTCTTGGAATAGTACTCTCATTTACATAGGGATATATATGTCTTTATTAACTGGGCAGATTTATTGGTTTTATTGGATTTTTTATTAATTTGTTCTTTATTTACTTATTATTAATCTATACGTAAAAGGATAACATGATATTTTCTAGACTCCACCTGTCTCGAAGTTTTTCCCAATGCCCCACTGCAGTCACTTCCATCAACAGAGCAATGTACTGTCGATTCACTGCCTGTCTTCACGGTTTGGTTCAGCCCTTTCAATGCACCCACAAAAACATTATATATGCTAATCATAATGCATCCTTTCTCTCCCCACTGTTATCCCTTCATTCTATCATGTCCACATTAGTCATTTTCTCTTTGGTAACTGGTAGTTCATTCGTGGGCTCTGTGTGTCTGCCACTATTTTGCTCCTTCAGGACTTTCCTGCTTCTCTAACTGCACAGATTGGTCATATCATTTGATACTTGTCCTCCTGTCTTAATTCATTGAAAATATAACCCCATTTTTTATCCATGTTGTCGCAAATGGGAGGATTTTTTCTTCTTATGGGTGAAATGCAATTAATTGTTTATATATACCACTTCTTCTTTATCCATTCATCTTCTGATGGAGATGGATCGGCTACTGTGAATTGTGCTGCGATAAACAAGGGAGTGCACATACCTTTTTTAAATGGGACTACTGCATTCTATCTACTGATCTATGCAACTTTGTTTTCCTCTATGTATCTATCATCTGACAATCTATCTTCTTGCTATCTCACATCTATCCTATTCATCATCTATCTCTATCATCTATCATCTATCTTAAACTCTAATCTCTGAACCCATCTGTGAATATTTCTTATTTCTCATAATTACACAATTACATGAGTAACATTGTTTTCTACATCTTTCATCACCAATATATCCCCAGATATCCCATTGCATTCACTATCCTCCAGTGCAGTAAAATAATGTAGAATCACTAGTCTTCTCTGTGACGAACAGTCCTCCACGTAACCCAACCCAACACTACGTACACTTATTCAATTGCACCGTTTTTAACCCCCTGTCCTACTTAACCCTCCACAAAAGCAAAACCGGCCCAGTCTCTTTCCTTTGGTAACCTCTAGTAAATTCTTCTCTTCAGCGTGGCTTCTTCAGTTTGGTTATTTCACTTTTTTTCTATATTTTTTATTTCTCTGCTAGTGAGTGAAATCATTTACCATGTTTCTGACTCTCCATCTCTTACCTCACTGATCATAATTCTCTGCTATCTACATCCATGTTTTTGTAAATCGTAGGATTTGTTTTCCTCATATGGCTGAATAATATCCGTCTCCTCATCTTCTGGTGGTTACTGAACTTTGCTACTATTAATGCTGTGGTTATAAACATAGGTGAGCACATGTCTTGTTTAAACTGTGCTGCTGTATTTTGTTACTCTGTATTCATTTTACTGCATTTGTTCATTTAATAATATCTCATTAATATACAATTACATTAATAAAATTATGTGTGCTAGAACCCGCCCATCACAAAGAACCCCAGGATTCGCAATTACAGTCTCACCCCGTGCGCACAGTAAGATACTGTAGAATCCCTACCTCTAATCCCTGTTTTGTACAGCAATCCCCGGAATGCCCACCCACGCTACTCTTGGAAATCATATAGCACACTTTCTTTACTCCGCCCTCCGCCTCCATTCCCTCCTATCCAAAGCATACCCTTTCTCTATGTAAACTCCTAGTCCAATATTCAGTTCTGTGAATATGCTGATGTTATTCTTCTTCAGTATTTCTTGGTTCTACATCTCTGCAGATGGGTCAAGTCATTTGACACTTCTCTTTCTTCACCTCATATTTCATGAGTACAGTGCAATCCAGATCCTTCCGACATGTTACAAATGTTAGCACTTTTTTTCTTCTTATGACTGATTAATATGCAACTGTCTAAATGTACCACAACATGTTTACACATTAATCTACTGATGGACACTTACCTGGGCTACGATGAATAGTGCTGATAAACCCGTGGATGTATATGCCTTTTTAAACTCGGCCCCTGAAGTGGATTTTTTGATGATTTTATTAATGATTTGTTGATTTATCATTAATCTACAATTACATGGCTAACTTATTTACTAGACGCAATTTACTACATTCCACCCAATCCCCCCCCACAGTCAATTCCATCACCATAGCAATGTACCGTAGAATCGCTAATTGTCTTCTCTGCTGGCCAGCACACGACGTGCACCCATTCCCACTTTATACATGCTGACTAAAATGCACACTTTCTTCCTAACCTCCTTTCCCCTCCATTCCCAACCATCCGTCTCTGTCTCTTTCCTTTTGGTAACTGTGAATCCGTTCTTGTCTTTTGTGACACTGCTTTTTTTCTCCTTCAGTTTTTTCTTTGTTCTTATACTCCAATGATGAGTGACGTCATTTTACCTATACATGTAGACCAGAAATAGTTATGTTTGCTATGATGGTGCAGCTGTGCAACGCTGAGCTCTGCCCACCATCTGCTAGTGCGGTTTGCAGGAATAGCACTGTTGCCTGGAGAATCCATGAAGTCACAGTGGGCTTCTTTCAGGTAGACAGATTATGTTTGCTCAGAGAATTTGTTTCCCACTTCAGAGCCTGCTATCCTACACGGGGTGAAATTATGGTAAGGTTTGTGCTGACCACCTTGACAGCATCAGAGGAAATGGAAATGAGTTCCAAGATACTGCGTGTTTCTTTTTATTTTGGCATCAATACCAGTTACCTTAGCAACATTATTTTAATTAGACTACCCACAATATGAAATCCACACCATATACAGCATAAGTGTCACTGTCCATGAGCCACGTATTGCACTGTATAATCACTACTCTTCTTTGCTGTTCTACCACCTAACTCGTGCCCACACCCTGCCCACTCATGTGTGCTACACTTAACGCCCCATTTTACCTCTCTTTCCTCCCTTCCAAGCCATTCCCGTGTGTCTCTTTCCCTTTGGTAATCGTTAGTCTTCTCTTCAGTTAATGGAAGCTGCTACTGTCTTGTTCCTTCACTATTTTTCTTTTTTTCTAATTCTCCAAAGTTCAGTGACATCAATTGCCACTTGACTTTCTCTTCGTGGCTTATTTCACTGAGAACAATACCCACTAGTTCCATGCGTGTTGCTGTAAATGGTAAGATTCGTTTTCTTCATATGGCTGAATAATATTCTACGTCTCATTTACTGTTAGACGTTAAGCTTGGCTTTTGTCAATACATCAGTGATAAACACAGGGTTGCAATTTTCGTTTCTAAAATGGGCTGCTGCATTCTGTTTATATATTTATAGATTTGTTTTTTTATGTTTATCCATGTAGGCCTTTGCTGATTCATTAATTTTTAATCTAAAATTACATGAGAAACATTAATTTTACAAGACCCGCACTATAACCAAGATCAACCCAGTTACTTCCCTGAAGTCACTGTCCATTAGCATAGTAAGATACAGTAGATTCCATCTCCCCCAATCCACATTAATAATGCAAATCGTTATGCCTACCTTCTCCTTGCTTTCACATCTAACAACGCCACTATCTTCCCCTTGGTAACTGTTACTCCAGTCTTGTATTCTGTGAATCGGCTGATGTTTTGCTCCTTCAGTTTTATACTTTCGCTTCGTCTCCACGCCTGTGTTAAATCATTTGATATTTTTTTCTCTTCTTCACTTATTTCAGTGAGCATAATATGCTCTAGCGCCATCCATGTTGCAGCAAATGCTTGGATTTATTTTCTTGTGATGGCTGAGTAATATTCCTTTCTGTATATGTACCACATCTTCTGTACCCATTAATCTATTGATGTCCATTTAGCTCGGTTTCTTGGAATAGTACTCTCATTTACATAGGGATATATATGTCTTTATTAACTGGGCAGATTTATTGGTTTTATTGGATTTTTTATTAATTTGTTCTTTATTTACTTATTATTAATCTATACGTAAAAGGATAACATGATATTTTCTAGACTCCACCTGTCTCGAAGTTTTTCCCAATGCCCCACTGCAGTCACTTCCATCAACAGAGCAATGTACTGTCGATTCACTGCCTGTCTTCACGGTTTGGTTCAGCCCTTTCAATGCACCCACAAAAACATTATATATGCTAATCATAATGCATCCTTTCTCTCCCCACTGTTATCCCTTCATTCTATCATGTCCACATTAGTCATTTTCTCTTTGGTAACTGGTAGTTCATTCGTGGGCTCTGTGTGTCTGCCACTATTTTGCTCCTTCAGGACTTTCCTGCTTCTCTAACTGCACAGATTGGTCATATCATTTGATACTTGTCCTCCTGTCTTAATTCATTGAAAATATAACCCCATTTTTTATCCATGTTGTCGCAAATGGGAGGATTTTTTCTTCTTATGGGTGAAATGCAATTAATTGTTTATATATACCACTTCTTCTTTATCCATTCATCTTCTGATGGAGATGGATCGGCTACTGTGAATTGTGCTGCGATAAACAAGGGAGTGCACATACCTTTTTTAAATGGGACTACTGCATTCTATCTACTGATCTATGCAACTTTGTTTTCCTCTATGTATCTATCATCTGACAATCTATCTTCTTGCTATCTCACATCTATCCTATTCATCATCTATCTCTATCATCTATCATCTATCTTAAACTCTAATCTCTGAACCCATCTGTGAATATTTCTTATTTCTCATAATTACACAATTACATGAGTAACATTGTTTTCTACAACTTTCATCACCAATATATCCCCAGATATCCCATTGCATTCACTATCCTCCAGTGCAGTAAAATAATGTAGAATCACTAGGCTTCTCTGTGACGAACAGTCCTCCACGTAACCCAACCCAACACTATGTACACTTATTCAATTGCACCGTTTTTAACCCCCTGTCCTACTTAACCCTCCACAAAAGCAAAACCGGCCCAGTCTCTTTCCTTTGGTAACCTCTAGTAAATTCTTCTCTTCAGCGTGGCTTCTTCAGTTTGGTTATTTCACTTTTTTTCTATTTTTTATTTCTCTGCTAGTGAGTGAAATCATTTACCATGTTTCTGACTCTCCATCTCTTACCTCACTGATCATAATTCTCTGCTATCTACATCCATGTTTTTGTAAATCGTAGGATTTGTTTTCCTCCTATGGCTGAATAATATCCGTCTCCTCATCTTCTGGTGGTTACTGAACTTTGCTACTATTAATGCTGTGGTTATAAACATAGGTGAGCACATGTCTTGTTTAAACTGTGCTGCTGTATTTTGTTACTCTGTATTCATTTTATTGCATTTGTTCATTTAATAATATCTCATTAATATACAATTACATTAATAAAATTATGTGTGCTAGAACCCGCCCATCACAAAGAACCCCAGGATTCGCAATTACAGTCTCACCCCGTGCGCACAGTAAGATACTGTGGAATCCCTACCTCTGTTCCCTGTTTTTTACAGCAATCCCCGGAATGCCCACCCACGCTACTCTTGGAAATCATATAGCACACTTTCTTTACTCCGCCCTCCGCCTCCATTCCCTCCTATCCAAAGCATACCCTTTCTCTATGTAAACTCCTAGTCCAATATTCAGTTCTGTGAATATGCTGATGTTATGCTTTTTCAGTTTTTCTTGGTTCTACATCTCTGCAGATGGGTCAAGTCATTTGACACTTCTCTTTCTTCACCTCTTACTTCATGAGTATAGTGTAATCCAGATCCTTCCGACATGTTACAAATGTTAGGACTGTTTTTTCTTCTTATGACTGATTAATATGCAACTGACTAAATGTACCACAACATGTTTACACATTAATCTACTGATGGAAACTTACCTGTGCCACGAAGAATAGTGCTGATAAACCCGTGGATGTATATACCTTTTTAAACTCGGCCCCTGAAGTGGATTTTTTGATGAGTTTATTATTGATTTGTTGATTTACCATTAATCTACAATTACATGGCTAACGTATTTACTAGACGCCCTTTACTACGTTCCACCCAATCCACCCCCACAGTCAATTCCATCACCATAGCAATGTACCGTAGAATCGCTAATTGTCTTCTCTGCTGGTCAGCACACCGCATGCACCCATTCCCACTTTATACATGCTGACTAAAATGCACACTTTCTTCCTCACCTCCTTTCCCCTCCATTCCCAAACATCCATCTCTGTCTCTCTCCTTTTCGTAACTGTGAATCCGTTCTTGTCTTCTGTGACACTGCTTTTTTTCTCCTTCTGTTTTTTCTTTGTTCTTATACTCCAATGATGAGTGACGTCATTTTACCTATACATGTAGACCAGAAATAGTTATGTTTGCTATGATCGTGCAGCTGTGCAACGCTGAGCTCTGCCCACCATCTGCTAGTGCGGTTTGCAGGAACAGCACTGTTGCCTGGAGATTCCATGATGTCACAGTGGGCTTCTTTCATGTAGACAGACTATGTTTGCTCAGAGAATCTGTTTCCCACTTCAGAGCCTGCTATCCTACACGGGGTGTAATTATGGTAAGGTTTGTGCTGACCACCTTGACAGCATCAGCGGAAATGGAAATGAGTTCCAAGATACTGCGTGTTTCTTTTTATTTTGGCATCAATACCAGTTAACTTAGCAACAATATTTTAATTAGACTACCCACATTATGAAATCCACACCATATACAGCATAAGTGTCACTGTCCATTAGCCACGTGTTGCACTGTATAATCACTACTCTTCTTTGCTGTTCTACCACCTTCCTCGTGCCCACACACTGCCCACTCATGTGTGCTACACTTAACGCCCCATTTTACGTCTCTTTCCTCCCTTCCAAGCCATTCCCGTGTGTCTCTTTCCCTTTGGTAATCGTTAGTCTTCTCTTCAGTTAATGGAAGCTGCTACTGTCTTGTTCCTTCACTATTTTTCTTTTTTTCTAATTCTCCAAAGTTCAGTGACATCAATTGCCACTTGACTTTCTCTTCGTGGCTTATTTCACTGAGAACAATACCCACTAGTTCCATGCGTGTTGCTGTAAATGGTAAGATTCGTTTTCTTCATATGGCTGAATAATATTCTACGTCTCATTTACTGTTAGACGTTAAGCTTGGCTTTTGTCAATACTTCAGTGATAAACACAGGGTTGCAATTTTCGTTTTTAAAATGGGCTGCTGCATTCTCTTTATATATTTATAGATTTGTTTTTTTATGTTTATCCATGTAGGCCTTTGCTGATTCATTAATTTTTAATCTAAAATTACATGAGAAACATTAATTTTACAAGACCCGCACTATAACCAAGATCAACCCAGTTACTTCCCTGAAGTCACTGTCCATTAGCATAGTAAGATACAGTAGATTCCATCTCCCCCAATCCACATTAATAATGCAAATCGTTATGCCTACCTTCTCCTTGCTTTCACATCTAACAACGCCACTATCTTCCCCTTGGTAACTGTTACTCCAGTCTTGTATTCTGTGAATCGGCTGATGTTTTGCTCCTTCAGTTTTATATTTTCGCTTCGTCTCCACGCCTGTGTTAAATCATTTGATATTTTTTTCTCTTCTTCACTTATTTCAGTGAGCATAATATGCTCTAGCGCCATCCATGTTGCAGCAAATGCTTGGATTTATTTTCTTGTGATGGCTGAGTTATATTCCTTTCTGTATATGTACCACATCTTCTGTACCCATTAATCTATTGATGTCCATTTAGCTCGGTTTCTTGGAATAGTACTCTCATTTACATAGGGATATATATGTCTTTATTAACTGGGCAGATTTATTGGTTTTATTGGATTTTTTATTAATTTGTTCTTTATTTACTTATTATTAATCTATACGTAAAAGGATAACATGATATTTTCTAGACTCCACCTGTCTCGAAGTTTTTCCCAATGCCCCACTGCAGTCACTTCCATCAACAGAGCAATGTACTGTCGATTCACTGCCTGTCTTCACGGTTTGGTTCAGCCCTTTCAATGCACCCACAAAAACATTATATATGCTAATCATAATGCATCCTTTCTCTCCCCACTGTTATCCCTTCATTCTATCATGTCCACATTAGTCATTTTCTCTTTGGTAACTGGTAGTTCATTCGTGGGCTCTGTGTGTCTGCCACTATTTTGCTCCTTCAGGACTTTCCTGCTTCTCTAACTGCACAGATTGGTCATATCATTTGATACTTGTCCTCCTGTCTTAATTCATTGAAAATATAACCCCATTTTTTATCCATGTTGTCGCAAATGGGAGGATTTTTTCTTCTTATGGGTGAAATGCAATTAATTGTTTATATATACCAATTCTTCTTTATCCATTCATCTTCTGATGGAGATGGATCGGCTACTGTGAATTGTGCTGCGATAAACAAGGGAGTGCACATACCTTTTTTAAATGGGACTACTGCATTCTATCTACTGATCTATGCAACTTTGTTTTCCTCTATGTATCTATCATCTGACAATCTATCTTCTTGCTATCTCACATCTATCCTATTCATCATCTATCTCTATCATCTATCATCTATCTTAAACTCTAATCTCTGAACCCATCTGTGAATATTTCTTATTTCTCATAATTACACAATTACATGATTAACATTGTTTTCTACAACTTTCATCACCAATATATCCCCAGATATCCCATTGCATTCACTATCCTCCAGTGCAGTAAAATAATGTAGAATCACTAGGCTTCTCTGTGACGAACAGTCCTCCACGTAACCCAACCCAACACTATGTACACTTATTCAATTGCACCGTTTTTAACCCCCTGTCCTACTTAACCCTCCACAAAAGCAAAACCGGCCCAGTCTCTTTCCTTTGGTAACCTCTAATAAATTCTTCTCTTCAGCGTGGCTTCTTCAGTTTGGTTATTTCACTTTTTTTCTATTTTTTATTTCTCTGCTAGTGAGTGAAATCATTTACCATGTTTCTGACTCTCCATCTCTTACCTCACTGATCATAATTCTCTGCTATCTACATCCATGTTTTTGTAAATCGTAGGATTTGTTTTCCTCATATGGCTGAATAATATCCGTCTCCTCATCTTCTTTTGGTTACTGAACTTTGCTACTATTAATGCTGTGGTTATAAACATAGGTGAGCACATGTCTTGTTTAAACTGTGCTGCTGTATTTTGTTACTCTGTATTCATTTTACTGCATTTGTTCATTTAATAATATCTCATTAATATACAATTACATTAATAAAATTATGTGTGCTAGAACCCGCCCATCACAAAGAACCCCAGGATTCGCAATTACAGTCTCACCCCGTGCGCACAGTAAGATACTGTGGAATCCCTACCTCTGTTCCCTGTTTTTTACAGCAATCCCCGGAATGCCCACCCACGCTACTCTTGGAAATCATATAGCACACTTTCTTTACTCCGCCCTCCGCCTCCATTCCCTCCTATCCAAAGCATACCCTTTCTCTATGTAAACTCCTAGTCCAATATTCAGTTCTGTGAATATGCTGATGTTATGCTTTTTCAGTTTTTCTTGGTTCTACATCTCTGCAGATGGGTCAAGTCATTTGACACTTCTCTTTCTTCACCTCTTACTTCATGAGTATAGTGTAATCCAGATCCTTCCGACATGTTACAAATGTTAGGACTGTTTTTTCTTCTTATGACTGATTAATATGCAACTGACTAAATGTACCACAACATGTTTACACATTAATCTACTGATGGAAACTTACCTGTGCCACGAAGAATAGTGCTGATAAACCCGTGGATGTATATACCTTTTTAAACTCGGCCCCTGAAGTGGATTTTTTGATGAGTTTATTATTGATTTGTTGATTTACCATTAATCTACAATTACATGGCTAACGTATTTACTAGACGCCCTTTACTACGTTCCACCCAATCCACCCCCACAGTCAATTCCATCACCATAGCAATGTACCGTAGAATCGCTAATTGTCTTCTCTGCTGGTCAGCACACCGCATGCACCCATTCCCACTTTATACATGCTGACTAAAATGCACACTTTCTTCCTCACCTCCTTTCCCCTCCATTCCCAAACATCCATCTCTGTCTCTCTCCTTTTCGTAACTGTGAATCCGTTCTTGTCTTCTGTGACACTGCTTTTTTTCTCCTTCTGTTTTTTCTTTGTTCTTATACTCCAATGATGAGTGACGTCATTTTACCTATACATGTAGACCAGAAATAGTTATGTTTGCTATGATCGTGCAGCTGTGCAACGCTGAGCTCTGCCCACCATCTGCTAGTGCGGTTTGCAGGAACAGCACTGTTGCCTGGAGATTCCATGATGTCACAGTGGGCTTCTTTCATGTAGACAGACTATGTTTGCTCAGAGAATCTGTTTCCCACTTCAGAGCCTGCTATCCTACACGGGGTGTAATTATGGTAAGGTTTGTGCTGACCACCTTGACAGCATCAGCGGAAATGGAAATGAGTTCCAAGATACTGCGTGTTTCTTTTTATTTTGGCATCAATACCAGTTAACTTAGCAACAATATTTTAATTAGACTACCCACATTATGAAATCCACACCATATACAGCATAAGTGTCACTGTCCATTAGCCACGTGTTGCACTGTATAATCACTACTCTTCTTTGCTGTTCTACCACCTTCCTCGTGCCCACACACTGCCCACTCATGTGTGCTACACTTAACGCCCCATTTTACGTCTCTTTCCTCCCTTCCAAGCCATTCCCGTGTGTCTCTTTCCCTTTGGTAATCGTTAGTCTTCTCTTCAGTTAATGGAAGCTGCTACTGTCTTGTTCCTTCACTATTTTTCTTTTTTTCTAATTCTCCAAAGTTCAGTGACATCAATTGCCACTTGACTTTCTCTTCGTGGCTTATTTCACTGAGAACAATACCCACTAGTTCCATGCGTGTTGCTGTAAATGGTAAGATTCGTTTTCTTCATATGGCTGAATAATATTCTACGTCTCATTTACTGTTAGACGTTAAGCTTGGCTTTTGTCAATACTTCAGTGATAAACACAGGGTTGCAATTTTCGTTTTTAAAATGGGCTGCTGCATTCTCTTTATATATTTATAGATTTGTTTTTTTATGTTTATCCATGTAGGCCTTTGCTGATTCATTAATTTTTAATCTAAAATTACATGAGAAACATTAATTTTACAAGACCCGCACTATAACCAAGATCAACCCAGTTACTTCCCTGAAGTCACTGTCCATTAGCATAGTAAGATACAGTAGATTCCATCTCCCCCAATCCACATTAATAATGCAAATCGTTATGCCTACCTTCTCCTTGCTTTCACATCTAACAACGCCACTATCTTCCCCTTGGTAACTGTTACTCCAGTCTTGTATTCTGTGAATCGGCTGATGTTTTGCTCCTTCAGTTTTATATTTTCGCTTCGTCTCCACGCCTGTGTTAAATCATTTGATATTTTTTTCTCTTCTTCACTTATTTCAGTGAGCATAATATGCTCTAGCGCCATCCATGTTGCAGCAAATGCTTGGATTTATTTTCTTGTGATGGCTGAGTTATATTCCTTTCTGTATATGTACCACATCTTCTGTACCCATTAATCTATTGATGTCCATTTAGCTCGGTTTCTTGGAATAGTACTCTCATTTACATAGGGATATATATGTCTTTATTAACTGGGCAGATTTATTGGTTTTATTGGATTTTTTATTAATTTGTTCTTTATTTACTTATTATTAATCTATACGTAAAAGGATAACATGATATTTTCTAGACTCCACCTGTCTCGAAGTTTTTCCCAATGCCCCACTGCAGTCACTTCCATCAACAGAGCAATGTACTGTCGATTCACTGCCTGTCTTCACGGTTTGGTTCAGCCCTTTCAATGCACCCACAAAAACATTATATATGCTAATCATAATGCATCCTTTCTCTCCCCACTGTTATCCCTTCATTCTATCATGTCCACATTAGTCATTTTCTCTTTGGTAACTGGTAGTTCATTCGTGGGCTCTGTGTGTCTGCCACTATTTTGCTCCTTCAGGACTTTCCTGCTTCTCTAACTGCACAGATTGGTCATATCATTTGATACTTGTCCTCCTGTCTTAATTCATTGAAAATATAACCCCATTTTTTATCCATGTTGTCGCAAATGGGAGGATTTTTTCTTCTTATGGGTGAAATGCAATTAATTGTTTATATATACCAATTCTTCTTTATCCATTCATCTTCTGATGGAGATGGATCGGCTACTGTGAATTGTGCTGCGATAAACAAGGGAGTGCACATACCTTTTTTAAATGGGACTACTGCATTCTATCTACTGATCTATGCAACTTTGTTTTCCTCTATGTATCTATCATCTGACAATCTATCTTCTTGCTATCTCACATCTATCCTATTCATCATCTATCTCTATCATCTATCATCTATCTTAAACTCTAATCTCTGAACCCATCTGTGAATATTTCTTATTTCTCATAATTACACAATTACATGATTAACATTGTTTTCTACAACTTTCATCACCAATATATCCCCAGATATCCCATTGCATTCACTATCCTCCAGTGCAGTAAAATAATGTAGAATCACTAGGCTTCTCTGTGACGAACAGTCCTCCACGTAACCCAACCCAACACTATGTACACTTATTCAATTGCACCGTTTTTAACCCCCTGTCCTACTTAACCCTCCACAAAAGCAAAACCGGCCCAGTCTCTTTCCTTTGGTAACCTCTAATAAATTCTTCTCTTCAGCGTGGCTTCTTCAGTTTGGTTATTTCACTTTTTTTCTATTTTTTATTTCTCTGCTAGTGAGTGAAATCATTTACCATGTTTCTGACTCTCCATCTCTTACCTCACTGATCATAATTCTCTGCTATCTACATCCATGTTTTTGTAAATCGTAGGATTTGTTTTCCTCATATGGCTGAATAATATCCGTCTCCTCATCTTCTTTTGGTTACTGAACTTTGCTACTATTAATGCTGTGGTTATAAACATAGGTGAGCACATGTCTTGTTTAAACTGTGCTGCTGTATTTTGTTACTCTGTATTCATTTTACTGCATTTGTTCATTTAATAATATCTCATTAATATACAATTACATTAATAAAATTATGTGTGCTAGAACCCGCCCATCACAAAGAACCCCAGGATTCGCAATTACAGTCTCACCCCGTGCGCACAGTAAGATACTGTGGAATCCCTACCTCTGTTCCCTGTTTTTTACAGCAATCCCCGGAATGCCCACCCACGCTACTCTTGGAAATCATATAGCACACTTTCTTTACTCCGCCCTCCGCCTCCATTCCCTCCTATCCAAAGCATACCCTTTCTCTATGTAAACTCCTAGTCCAATATTCAGTTCTGTGAATATGATGATGTTATGCTTTTTCAGTTTTTCTTGGTTCTACATCTCTGCAGATGGGTCAAGTCATTTGACACTTCTCTTTCTTCACCTCTTACTTCATGAGTATAGTGTAATCCAGATCCTTCCGACATGTTACAAATGTTAGGACTGTTTTTTCTTCTTATGACTGATTAATATGCAACTGACTAAATGTACCACAACATGTTTACACATTAATCTACTGATGGAAACTTACCTGTGCCACGAAGAATAGTGCTGATAAACCCGTGGATGTATATACCTTTTTAAACTCGGCCCCTGAAGTGGATTTTTTGATGAGTTTATTATTGATTTGTTGATTTACCATTAATCTACAATTACATGGCTAACGTATTTACTAGACGCCCTTTACTACGTTCCACCCAATCCACCCCCACAGTCAATTCCATCACCATAGCAATGTACCGTAGAATCGCTAATTGTCTTCTCTGCTGGTCAGCACACCGCATGCACCCATTCCCACTTTATACATGCTGACTAAAATGCACACTTTCTTCCTCACCTCCTTTCCCCTCCATTCCCAAACATCCATCTCTGTCTCTCTCCTTTTCGTAACTGTGAATCCGTTCTTGTCTTCTGTGACACTGCTTTTTTTCTCCTTCTGTTTTTTCTTTGTTCTTATACTCCAATGATGAGTGACGTCATTTTACCTATACATGTAGACCAGAAATAGTTATGTTTGCTATGATCGTGCAGCTGTGCAACGCTGAGCTCTGCCCACCATCTGCTAGTGCGGTTTGCAGGAACAGCACTGTTGCCTGGAGATTCCATGATGTCACAGTGGGCTTCTTTCATGTAGACAGACTATGTTTGCTCAGAGAATCTGTTTCCCACTTCAGAGCCTGCTATCCTACACGGGGTGTAATTATGGTAAGGTTTGTGCTGACCACCTTGACAGCATCAGCGGAAATGGAAATGAGTTCCAAGATACTGCGTGTTTCTTTTTATTTTGGCATCAATACCAGTTAACTTAGCAACAATATTTTAATTAGACTACCCACATTATGAAATCCACACCATATACAGCATAAGTGTCACTGTCCATTAGCCACGTGTTGCACTGTATAATCACTACTCTTCTTTGCTGTTCTACCACCTTCCTCGTGCCCACACACTGCCCACTCATGTGTGCTACACTTAACGCCCCATTTTACGTCTCTTTCCTCCCTTCCAAGCCATTCCCGTGTGTCTCTTTCCCTTTGGTAATCGTTAGTCTTCTCTTCAGTTAATGGAAGCTGCTACTGTCTTGTTCCTTCACTATTTTTCTTTTTTTCTAATTCTCCAAAGTTCAGTGACATCAATTGCCACTTGACTTTCTCTTCGTGGCTTATTTCACTGAGAACAATACCCACTAGTTCCATGCGTGTTGCTGTAAATGGTAAGATTCGTTTTCTTCATATGGCTGAATAATATTCTACGTCTCATTTACTGTTAGACGTTAAGCTTGGCTTTTGTCAATACTTCAGTGATAAACACAGGGTTGCAATTTTCGTTTTTAAAATGGGCTGCTGCATTCTCTTTATATATTTATAGATTTGTTTTTTTATGTTTATCCATGTAGGCCTTTGCTGATTCATTAATTTTTAATCTAAAATTACATGAGAAACATTAATTTTACAAGACCCGCACTATAACCAAGATCAACCCAGTTACTTCCCTGAAGTCACTGTCCATTAGCATAGTAAGATACAGTAGATTCCATCTCCCCCAATCCACATTAATAATGCAAATCGTTATGCCTACCTTCTCCTTGCTTTCACATCTAACAACGCCACTATCTTCCCCTTGGTAACTGTTACTCCAGTCTTGTATTCTGTGAATCGGCTGATGTTTTGCTCCTTCAGTTTTATATTTTCGCTTCGTCTCCACGCCTGTGTTAAATCATTTGATATTTTTTTCTCTTCTTCACTTATTTCAGTGAGCATAATATGCTCTAGCGCCATCCATGTTGCAGCAAATGCTTGGATTTATTTTCTTGTGATGGCTGAGTTATATTCCTTTCTGTATATGTACCACATCTTCTGTACCCATTAATCTATTGATGTCCATTTAGCTCGGTTTCTTGGAATAGTACTCTCATTTACATAGGGATATATATGTCTTTATTAACTGGGCAGATTTATTAGTTTTATTGGATTTTTTATTAATTTGTTCTTTATTTACTTATTATTAATCTATACGTAAAAGGATAACATGATATTTTCTAGACTCCACCTGTCTCGAAGTTTTTCCCAATGCCCCACTGCAGTCACTTCCATCAACAGAGCAATGTACTGTCGATTCACTGCCTGTCTTCACGGTTTGGTTCAGCCCTTTCAATGCACCCACAAAAACATTATATATGCTAATCATAATGCATCCTTTCTCTCCCCACTGTTATCCCTTCATTCTATCATGTCCACATTAGTCATTTTCTCTTTGGTAACTGGTAGTTCATTCGTGGGCTCTGTGTGTCTGCCACTATTTTGCTCCTTCAGGACTTTCCTGCTTCTCTAACTGCACAGATTGGTCATATCATTTGATACTTGTCCTCCTGTCTTAATTCATTGAAAATATAACCCCATTTTTTATCCATGTTGTCGCAAATGGGAGGATTTTTTCTTCTTATGGGTGAAATGCAATTAATTGTTTATATATACCAATTCTTCTTTATCCATTCATCTTCTGATGGAGATGGATCGGCTACTGTGAATTGTGCTGCGATAAACAAGGGAGTGCACATACCTTTTTTAAATGGGACTACTGCATTCTATCTACTGATCTATGCAACTTTGTTTTCCTCTATGTATCTATCATCTGACAATCTATCTTCTTGCTATCTCACATCTATCCTATTCATCATCTATCTCTATCATCTATCATCTATCTTAAACTCTAATCTCTGAACCCATCTGTGAATATTTCTTATTTCTCATAATTACACAATTACATGATTAACATTGTTTTCTACAACTTTCATCACCAATATATCCCCAGATATCCCATTGCATTCACTATCCTCCAGTGCAGTAAAATAATGTAGAATCACTAGGCTTCTCTGTGACGAACAGTCCTCCACGTAACCCAACCCAACACTATGTACACTTATTCAATTGCACCGTTTTTAACCCCCTGTCCTACTTAACCCTCCACAAAAGCAAAACCGGCCCAGTCTCTTTCCTTTGGTAACCTCTAATAAATTCTTCTCTTCAGCGTGGCTTCTTCAGTTTGGTTATTTCACTTTTTTTCTATTTTTTATTTCTCTGCTAGTGAGTGAAATCATTTACCATGTTTCTGACTCTCCATCTCTTACCTCACTGATCATAATTCTCTGCTATCTACATCCATGTTTTTGTAAATCGTAGGATTTGTTTTCCTCATATGGCTGAATAATATCCGTCTCCTCATCTTCTTTTGGTTACTGAACTTTGCTACTATTAATGCTGTGGTTATAAACATAGGTGAGCACATGTCTTGTTTAAACTGTGCTGCTGTATTTTGTTACTCTGTATTCATTTTACTGCATTTGTTCATTTAATAATATCTCATTAATATACAATTACATTAATAAAATTATGTGTGCTAGAACCCGCCCATCACAAAGAACCCCAGGATTCGCAATTACAGTCTCACCCCGTGCGCACAGTAAGATACTGTAGAATCCCTACCTCTAATCCCTGTTTTGTACAGCAATCCCCGGAATGCCCACCCACGCTACTCTTGGAAATCATATAGCACACTTTCTTTACTCCGCCCTCCGCCTCCATTCCCTCCTATCCAAAGCATACCCTTTCTCTATGTAAACTCCTAGTCCAATATTCAGTTCTGTGAATATGCTGATGTTATTCTTCTTCAGTATTTCTTGGTTCTACATCTCTGCAGATGGGTCAAGTCATTTGACACTTCTCTTTCTTCACCTCATATTTCATGAGTACAGTGCAATCCAGATCCTTCCGACATGTTACAAATGTTAGCACTTTTTTTCTTCTTATGACTGATTAATATGCAACTGTCTAAATGTACCACAACATGTTTACACATTAATCTACTGATGGACACTTACCTGGGCTACGATGAATAGTGCTGATAAACCCGTGGATGTATATGCCTTTTTAAACTCGGCCCCTGAAGTGGATTTTTTGATGATTTTATTAATGATTTGTTGATTTATCATTAATCTACAATTACATGGCTAACGTATTTACTAGACGCAATTTACTACATTCCACCCAATCCCCCCCCACAGTCAATTCCATCACCATAGCAATGTACCGTAGAATCGCTAATTGTCTTCTCTGCTGGCCAGCACACGACGTGCACCCATTCCCACTTTATACATGCTGACTAAAATGCACACTTTCTTCCTAACCTCCTTTCCCCTCCATTCCCAACCATCCGTCTCTTTCTCTTTCCTTTTGGTAACTGTGAATCCGTTCTTGTCTTTTGTGACACTGCTTTTTTTCTCCTTCAGTTTTTTCTTTGTTCTTATACTCCAATGATGAGTGACGTCATTTTACCTATACATGTAGACCAGAAATAGTTATGTTTGCTATGATGGTGCAGCTGTGCAACGCTGAGCTCTGCCCACCATCTGCTAGTGCGGTTTGCAGGAATAGCACTGTTGCCTGGAGAATCCATGAAGTCACAGTGGGCTTCTTTCAGGTAGACAGATTATGTTTGCTCAGAGAATTTGTTTCCCACTTCAGAGCCTGCTATCCTACACGGGGTGAAATTATGGTAAGGTTTGTGCTGACCACCTTGACAGCATCAGAGGAAATGGAAATGAGTTCCAAGATACTGCGTGTTTCTTTTTATTTTGGCATCAATACCAGTTACCTTAGCAACATTATTTTAATTAGACTACCCACAATATGAAATCCACACCATATACAGCATAAGTGTCACTGTCCATGAGCCACGTATTGCACTGTATAATCACTACTCTTCTTTGCTGTTCTACCACCTAACTCGTGCCCACACCCTGCCCACTCATGTGTGCTACACTTAACGCCCCATTTTACCTCTCTTTCCTCCCTTCCAAGCCATTCCCGTGTGTCTCTTTCCCTTTGGTAATCGTTAGTCTTCTCTTCAGTTAATGGAAGCTGCTACTGTCTTGTTCCTTCACTATTTTTCTTTTTTTCTAATTCTCCAAAGTTCAGTGACATCAATTGCCACTTGACTTTCTCTTCGTGGCTTATTTCACTGAGAACAATACCCACTAGTTCCATGCGTGTTGCTGTAAATGGTAAGATTCGTTTTCTTCATATGGCTGAATAATAATCTACGTCTCATTTACTGTTAGACGTTAAGCTTGGCTTTTGTCAATACATCAGTGATAAACACAGGGTTGCAATTTTCGTTTCTAAAATGGGCTGCTGCATTCTGTTTATATATTTATAGATTTGTTTTTTTATGTTTATCCATGTAGGCCTTTGCTGATTCATTAATTTTTAATCTAAAATTACATGAGAAACATTAATTTTACAAGACCCGCACTATAACCAAGATCAACCCAGTTACTTCCCTGAAGTCACTGTCCATTAGCATAGTAAGATACAGTAGATTCCATCTCCCCCAATCCACATTAATAATGCAAATCGTTATGCCTACCTTCTCCTTGCTTTCACATCTAACAACGCCACTATCTTCCCCTTGGTAACTGTTACTCCAATCTTGTATTCTGTGAATCGGCTGATGTTTTGCTCCTTCAGTTTTATATTTCGCTTCGTCTCCACGCCTGTGTTAAATCATTTGATATTTTTTTCTCTTCTTCACTTATTTCAGTGAGCATAATATGCTCTACGCCATCCATGTTGCAGCAAATGCTTGGATTTATTTTCTTGTGATGGCTGAGTAATATTCCTTTCTGTATATGTACCACATCTTCTGTACCCATTAATCTATTGATGTCCATTTAGCTCGGTTTCTTGGAATAGTACTCTCATTTACATAGGGATATATATGTCTTTATTAACTGGGCAGATTTATTGGTTTTATTGGATTTTTTATTAATTTGTTCTTTATTTACTTATTATTAATCTATACGTAAAAGGATAACATGATATTTTCTAGACTCCACCTGTCTCGAAGTTTTTCCCAATGCCCCACTGCAGTCACTTCCATCAGCAGAGAAATGTACTGTCGATTCACTGCCTGTCTTCACGGTTTGGTTCAGCCCTTTCAATGCACCCACATAAACATTATATATGCTAATCATAATGCATCCTTTCTCTCCCCACTGTTATCCCTTCATTCTATCATGTCCAAATTAGTCATTTTCTCTTTGGTAACTGGTAGTTCATTCGTGGGCTCTGTGTGTCTGCCACTATTTTGCTCCTTCAGGACTTTCCTGCTTCTCTAATTGCACAGATTGGTCATATCATTTGATACTTGTCCTCCTGTCTTAATTCATTGAAAATATAACCCCATTTTTTATCCATGTTGTCGCAAATGGGAGGATTTTTTCTTCTTTTGGGTGAATTGCAATTAATTGCTTATATATACCACTTCTTCTTTATCCATTCATTTTCTGATGAAGATGGATCGGCTACTGTGAATTGTGCTGCAATAAACAAGGGAGTGCATATACCTTTTTTAAATGGGACTACTGCATTCTATCTACTGATCTATGCAACTTTGTTTTCCTCTATGTATCTATCATCTGAAAATCTATCTTCTTGCTATCTCACATCTATCCTATTCATCATCTATCTCTATCATCTATCATCTATCTTAAACTCTAATCTCTGAACCCATCTGTGAATATTTCTTATTTCTCATAATTACACAATTACATGAGTAACATTGTTTTCTACAACTTCCATCACCAATATATCCCCAGATATCCCATTGCATTCACTATCCTCCAGGGCAGTAAAATAATGTAGAATCACTAGTCTTCTCTGTGACGTACAGTCCTCCACGTAACCCAACCCAACACTATGTACACTTATTCAATTGCACCGTTTTTAACCCCTTGTCCTACTTATCCCTCCACAATAGCAAAATCGGACCAGTCTCTTTCCTTTGGTAATCACTAGTAAATTCTTCTATTCAGCGTGGCTTCTTCAGTTTGGTTATTTCACTTTTTTTCTATTTTTTATTTCTCTGCTAGTGAGTGAAATCATTTACCATGTTTCTGACTCTCCATCTCTTACTTCACTGATCATAATTCTCTGCTATCTACATCCATGTTGTTGTAAATCATAGGATTTGTTTTCCTCATATGGCTGAATAATATCCGTCTCCTCATCTTCTGGTGGTTACTGAACTTTGCTACTATTAATGCTGTGGTTATAAACATAGGTGAGCACATGTCTTGTTTAAACTGTGCTGCTGTATTTTGTTACTCTGTATTCATTTTATTGCCTTTGTTCATTTAATAATATCTCATTAATGTACAATTACATTAATAAAATTATGTGTGCTAGAAACCGCCCATCACAAAGAAACCCAGGATTCGCAATTACAGTCACACACCGTGCGCACAGTAAGATACTGTGGAATCCCTACCTCTGTTCCCTGTTTTTTACAGCAATCCCCGGAATGCCCACCCACGCTACTCTTGGAAATCATATAGCACACTTTCTTTACTCCGCCCTCCGCCTCCATTCCCTCCTATCCAAAGCATACCCTTTCTCTATGTAAACTCCTAGTCCAATATTCAGTTCTGTGAATATGCTGATGTTATGCTTTTTCAGTTTTTCTTGGTTCTACATCTCTGCAGATGGGTCAAGTCATTTGACACTTCTCTTTCTTCACCTCTTACTTCATGAGTATAGTGTAATCCAGATCCTTCCGACATGTTACAAATGTTAGGACTGTTTTTTCTTCTTATGACTGATTAATATTCAACTGACTAAATGTACCACAACATGTTTACACATTAATCTACTGATGGAAACTTACCTGTGCCACGAAGAATAGTGCTGATAAACCCGTGGATGTATATACCTTTTTAAACTCGGCCCCTGAAGTGGATTTTTTGATGAGTTTATTATTGATTTGTTGATTTACCATTAATCTACAATTACATGGCTAACGTATTTACTAGACGCCCTTTACTACGTTCCACCCAATCCACCCCCACAGTCAATTCCATCACCATAGCAATGTACCGTAGAATCGCTAATTGTCTTCTCTGCTGGTCAGCACACCGCATGCACCCATTCCCACTTTATACATGCTGACTAAAATGCACACTTTCTTCCTCACCTCCTTTCCCCTCCATTCCCAAACATCCATCTCTGTCTCTCTCCTTTTCGTAACTGTGAATCCGTTCTTGTCTTCTGTGACACTGCTTTTTTTCTCCTTCTGTTTTTTCTTTGTTCTTATACTCCAATGATGAGTGACGTCATTTTACCTATACATGTAGACCAGAAATAGTTATGTTTGCTATGATCGTGCAGCTGTGCAACGCTGAGCTCTGCCCACCATCTGCTAGTGCGGTTTGCAGGAACAGCACTGTTGCCTGGAGATTCCATGATGTCACAGTGGGCTTCTTTCATGTAGACAGACTATGTTTGCTCAGAGAATCTGTTTCCCACTTCAGAGCCTGCTATCCTACACGGGGTGTAATTATGGTAAGGTTTGTGCTGACCACCTTGACAGCATCAGCGGAAATGGAAATGAGTTCCAAGATACTGCGTGTTTCTTTTTATTTTGGCATCAATACCAGTTAACTTAGCAACAATATTTTAATTAGACTACCCACATTATGAAATCCACACCATATACAGCATAAGTGTCACTGTCCATGAGCCACGTGTTGCACTGTATAATCACTACTCTTCTTTGCTGTTCTACCACCTTCCTCGTGCCCACACACTGCCCACTCATGTGTGCTACACTTAACGCCCCATTTTACGTCTCTTTCCTCCCTTCCAAGCCATTCCCGTGTGTCTCTTTCCCTTTGGTAATCGTTAGTCTTCTCTTCAGTTAATGGAAGCTGCTACTGTCTTGTTCCTTCACTATTTTTCTTTTTTTCTAATTCTCCAAAGTTCAGTGACATCAATTGCCACTTGACTTTCTCTTCGTGGCTTATTTCACTGAGAACAATACCCACTAGTTCCATGCGTGTTGCTGTAAATGGTAAGATTCGTTTTCTTCATATGGCTGAATAATATTCTACGTCTCATTTACTGTTAGACGTTAAGCTTGGCTTTTGTCAATACTTCAGTGATAAACACAGGGTTGCAATTTTCGTTTTTAAAATGGGCTGCTGCATTCTGTTTATATATTTATAGATTTGTTTTTTTATGTTTATCCATGTAGGCCTTTGCTGATTCATTAATTTTTAATCTAAAATTACATGAGAAACATTAATTTTACAAGACCCGCACTATAACCAAGATCAACCCAGTTACTTCCCTGAAGTCACTGTCCATTAGCATAGTAAGATACAGTAGATTCCATCTCCCCCAATCCACATTAATAATGCAAATCGTTATGCCTACCTTCTCCTTGCTTTCACATCTAACAACGCCACTATCTTCCCCTTGGTAACTGTTACTCCAATCTTGTATTCTGTGAATCGGCTGATGTTTTGCTCCTTCAGTTTTATATTTTCGCTTCGTCTCCACGCCTGTGTTAAATCATTTGATATTTTTTTCTCTTCTTCACTTATTTCAGTGAGCATAATATGCTCTACGCCATCCATGTTGCAGCAAATGCTTGGATTTATTTTCTTGTGATGGCTGAGTAATATTCCTTTCTGTATATGTACCACATCTTCTGTACCCATTAATCTATTGATGTCCATTTAGCTCGGTTTCTTGGAATAGTACTCTCATTTACATAGGGATATATATGTCTTTATTAACTGGGCAGATTTATTGGTTTTATTGGATTTTTTATTAATTTGTTCTTTATTTACTTATTATTAATCTATACGTAAAAGGATAACATGATATTTTCTAGACTCCACCTGTCTCGAAGTTTTTCCCAATGCCCCACTGCAGTCACTTCCATCAGCAGAGAAATGTACTGTCGATTCACTGCCTGTCTTCACGGTTTGGTTCAGCCCTTTCAATGCACCCACATAAACATTATATATGCTAATCATAATGCATCCTTTCTCTCCCCACTGTTATCCCTTCATTCTATCATGTCCAAATTAGTCATTTTCTCTTTGGTAACTGGTAGTTCATTCGTGGGCTCTGTGTGTCTGCCACTATTTTGCTCCTTCAGGACTTTCCTGCTTCTCTAATTGCACAGATTGGTCATATCATTTGATACTTGTCCTCCTGTCTTAATTCATTGAAAATATAACCCCATTTTTTATCCATGTTGTCGCAAATGGGAGGATTTTTTCTTCTTTTGGGTGAATTGCAATTAATTGCTTATATATACCACTTCTTCTTTATCCATTCATTTTCTGATGAAGATGGATCGGCTACTGTGAATTGTGCTGCAATAAACAAGGGAGTGCATATACCTTTTTTAAATGGGACTACTGCATTCTATCTACTGATCTATGCAACTTTGTTTTCCTCTATGTATCTATCATCTGAAAATCTATCTTCTTGCTATCTCACATCTATCCTATTCATCATCTATCTCTATCATCTATCATCTATCTTAAACTCTAATCTCTGAACCCATCTGTGAATATTTCTTATTTCTCATAATTACACAATTACATGAGTAACATTGTTTTCTACAACTTCCATCACCAATATATCCCCAGATATCCCATTGCATTCACTATCCTCCAGGGCAGTAAAATAATGTAGAATCACTAGTCTTCTCTGTGACGTACAGTCCTCCACGTAACCCAACCCAACACTATGTACACTTATTCAATTGCACCGTTTTTAACCCCTTGTCCTACTTATCCCTCCACAATAGCAAAATCGGACCAGTCTCTTTCCTTTGGTAATCACTAGTAAATTCTTCTATTCAGCGTGGCTTCTTCAGTTTGGTTATTTCACTTTTTTTCTATTTTTTATTTCTCTGCTAGTGAGTGAAATCATTTACCATGTTTCTGACTCTCCATCTCTTACTTCACTGATCATAATTCTCTGCTATCTACATCCATGTTGTTGTAAATCATAGGATTTGTTTTCCTCATATGGCTGAATAATATCCGTCTCCTCATCTTCTGGTGGTTACTGAACTTTGCTACTATTAATGCTGTGGTTATAAACATAGGTGAGCACATGTCTTGTTTAAACTGTGCTGCTGTATTTTGTTACTCTGTATTCATTTTATTGCCTTTGTTCATTTAATAATATCTCATTAATGTACAATTACATTAATAAAATTATGTGTGCTAGAAACCGCCCATCACAAAGAAACCCAGGATTCGCAATTACAGTCACACACCGTGCGCACAGTAAGATACTGTGGAATCCCTACCTCTGTTCCCTGTTTTTTACAGCAATCCCCGGAATGCCCACCCACGCTACTCTTGGAAATCATATAGCACACTTTCTTTACTCCGCCCTCCGCCTCCATTCCCTCCTATCCAAAGCATACCCTTTCTCTATGTAAACTCCTAGTCCAATATTCAGTTCTGTGAATATGCTGATGTTATGCTTTTTCAGTTTTTCTTGGTTCTACATCTCTGCAGATGGGTCAAGTCATTTGACACTTCTCTTTCTTCACCTCTTACTTCATGAGTATAGTGTAATCCAGATCCTTCCGACATGTTACAAATGTTAGGACTGTTTTTTCTTCTTATGACTGATTAATATTCAACTGACTAAATGTACCACAACATGTTTACACATTAATCTACTGATGGAAACTTACCTGTGCCACGAAGAATAGTGCTGATAAACCCGTGGATGTATATACCTTTTTAAACTCGGCCCCTGAAGTGGATTTTTTGATGAGTTTATTATTGATTTGTTGATTTACCATTAATCTACAATTACATGGCTAACGTATTTACTAGACGCCCTTTACTACGTTCCACCCAATCCACCCCCACAGTCAATTCCATCACCATAGCAATGTACCGTAGAATCGCTAATTGTCTTCTCTGCTGGTCAGCACACCGCATGCACCCATTCCCACTTTATACATGCTGACTAAAATGCACACTTTCTTCCTCACCTCCTTTCCCCTCCATTCCCAAACATCCATCTCTGTCTCTCTCCTTTTCGTAACTGTGAATCCGTTCTTGTCTTCTGTGACACTGCTTTTTTTCTCCTTCTGTTTTTTCTTTGTTCTTATACTCCAATGATGAGTGACGTCATTTTACCTATACATGTAGACCAGAAATAGTTATGTTTGCTATGATCGTGCAGCTGTGCAACGCTGAGCTCTGCCCACCATCTGCTAGTGCGGTTTGCAGGAACAGCACTGTTGCCTGGAGATTCCATGATGTCACAGTGGGCTTCTTTCATGTAGACAGACTATGTTTGCTCAGAGAATCTGTTTCCCACTTCAGAGCCTGCTATCCTACACGGGGTGTAATTATGGTAAGGTTTGTGCTGACCACCTTGACAGCATCAGCGGAAATGGAAATGAGTTCCAAGATACTGCGTGTTTCTTTTTATTTTGGCATCAATACCAGTTAACTTAGCAACAATATTTTAATTAGACTACCCACATTATGAAATCCACACCATATACAGCATAAGTGTCACTGTCCATGAGCCACGTGTTGCACTGTATAATCACTACTCTTCTTTGCTGTTCTACCACCTTCCTCGTGCCCACACACTGCCCACTCATGTGTGCTACACTTAACGCCCCATTTTACGTCTCTTTCCTCCCTTCCAAGCCATTCCCGTGTGTCTCTTTCCCTTTGGTAATCGTTAGTCTTCTCTTCAGTTAATGGAAGCTGCTACTGTCTTGTTCCTTCACTATTTTTCTTTTTTTCTAATTCTCCAAAGTTCAGTGACATCAATTGCCACTTGACTTTCTCTTCGTGGCTTATTTCACTGAGAACAATACCCACTAGTTCCATGCGTGTTGCTGTAAATGGTAAGATTCGTTTTCTTCATATGGCTGAATAATATTCTACGTCTCATTTACTGTTAGACGTTAAGCTTGGCTTTTGTCAATACTTCAGTGATAAACACAGGGTTGCAATTTTCGTTTTTAAAATGGGCTGCTGCATTCTGTTTATATATTTATAGATTTGTTTTTTTATGTTTATCCATGTAGGCCTTTGCTGATTCATTAATTTTTAATCTAAAATTACATGAGAAACATTAATTTTACAAGACCCGCACTATAACCAAGATCAACCCAGTTACTTCCCTGAAGTCACTGTCCATTAGCATAGTAAGATACAGTAGATTCCATCTCCCCCAATCCACATTAATAATGCAAATCGTTATGCCTACCTTCTCCTTGCTTTCACATCTAACAACGCCACTATCTTCCCCTTGGTAACTGTTACTCCAGTCTTGTATTCTGTGAATCGGCTGATGTTTTGCTCCTTCAGTTTTATATTTTCGCTTCGTCTCCACGCCTGTGTTAAATCATTTGATATTTTTTTCTCTTCTTCACTTATTTCAGTGAGCATAATATGCTCTAGCGCCATCCATGTTGCAGCAAATGCTTGGATTTATTTTCTTGTGATGGCTGAGTTATATTCCTTTCTGTATATGTACCACATCTTCTGTACCCATTAATCTATTGATGTCCATTTAGCTCGGTTTCTTGGAATAGTACTCTCATTTACATAGGGATATATATGTCTTTATTAACTGGGCAGATTTATTGGTTTTATTGGATTTTTTATTAATTTGTTCTTTATTTACTTATTATTAATCTATACGTAAAAGGATAACATGATATTTTCTAGACTCCACCTGTCTCGAAGTTTTTCCCAATGCCCCACTGCAGTCACTTCCATCAACAGAGCAATGTACTGTCGATTCACTGCCTGTCTTCACGGTTTGGTTCAGCCCTTTCAATGCACCCACAAAAACATTATATATGCTAATCATAATGCATCCTTTCTCTCCCCACTGTTATCCCTTCATTCTATCATGTCCACATTAGTCATTTTCTCTTTGGTAATTGGTAGTTCATTCGTGGGCTCTGTGTGTCTGCCACTATTTTGCTCCTTCAGGACTTTCCTGCTTCTCTAACTGCACAGATTGGTCATATCATTTGATACTTGTCCTCCTGTCTTAATTCATTGAAAATATAACCCCATTTTTTATCCATGTTGTCGCAAATGGGAGGATTTTTTCTTCTTATGGGTGAAATGCAATTAATTGTTTATATATACCACTTCTTCTTTATCCATTCATCTTCTGATGGAGATGGATCGGCTACTGTGAATTGTGCTGCGATAAACAAGGGAGTGCACATACCTTTTTTAAATGGGACTACTGCATTCTATCTACTGATCTATGCAACTTTGTTTTCCTCTATGTATCTATCATCTGACAATCTATCTTCTTGCTATCTCACATCTATCCTATTCATCATCTATCTCTATCATCTATCATCTATCTTAAACTCTAATCTCTGAACCCATCTGTGAATATTTCTTATTTCTCATAATTACACAATTACATGAATAACATTGTTTTCTACAACTTTCATCACCAATATATCCCCAGATATCCCATTGCATTCACTATCCTCCAGTGCAGTAAAATAATGTAGAATCACTAGGCTTCTCTGTGACGAACAGTCCTCCACGTAACCCAACCCAACACTATGTACACTTATTCAATTGCACCGTTTTTAACCCCCTGTCCTACTTAACCCTCCACAAAAGCAAAACCGGCCCAGTCTCTTTCCTTTGGTAACCTCTAGTAAATTCTTCTCTTCAGCGTGGCTTCTTCAGTTTGGTTATTTCACTTTTTTTCTATTTTTTATTTCTCTGCTAGTGAGTGAAATCATTTACCATGTTTCTGACTCTCCATCTCTTACCTCACTGATCATAATTCTCTGCTATCTACATCCATGTTTTTGTAAATCGTAGGATTTGTTTTCCTCCTATGGCTGAATAATATCCGTCTCCTCATCTTCTGGTGGTTACTGAACTTTGCTACTATTAATGCTGTGGTTATAAACATAGGTGAGCACATGTCTTGTTTAAACTGTGCTGCTGTATTTTGTTACTCTGTATTCATTTTATTGCATTTGTTCATTTAATAATATCTCATTAATATACAATTACATTAATAAAATTATGTGTGCTAGAACCCGCCCATCACAAAGAACCCCAGGATTCGCAATTACAGTCTCACCCCGTGCGCACAGTAAGATACTGTAGAATCCCTACCTCTATTCCCTGTTTTGTACAGCAATCCCCGGAATGCCCCCCCACGCTACTCTTGGAAATCATATAGCACACTTTCTTTACTCCGCCCTCCGCCTCCATTCCCTCCTATCCAAAGCATACCCTTTCTCTATGTAAACTCCTAGTCCAATATTCAGTTCTGTGAATATGCTGATGTTATGCTTCTTCAGTATTTCTTGGTTCTACATCTCTGCAGATGGGTCAAGTCATTTGACACTTCTCTTTCTTCACCTCTTATTTCATGAGTACAGTGCAATCCAGATCCTTCCGACATGTTACAAATGTTAGCACTTTTTTTCTTCTTATGACTGATTAATATGCAACTGTCTAAATGTACCACAACATGTTTACACATTAATCTACTGATGGACACTTACCTGGGCTACGATGAATAGTGCTGATAAACCCGTGGATGTATATGCCTTTTTAAACTCGGCCCCTGAAGTGGATTTTTTGATGATTTTATTAATGATTTGTTGATTTATCATTAATCTACAATTACATGGCTAACGTATTTACTAGACGCAATTTACTACATTCCACCCAATCCCCCCCCCACAGTGAATTCCATCACCATAGCAATGTACCGTAGAATCGCTAATTGTCTTCTCTGCTGGTCAGCACACCGCGTGCACCCATTCCCACTTTATACATGCTGACTAAAATGCACACTTTCTTCCTAACCTCCTTTCCCCTCCATTCCCAACCATCCGTCTCTGTCTCTTTCCTTTTGGTAACTGTGAATCCGTTCTTGTCTTCTGTGACACTGCTTTTTTTCTCCTTCTGTTTTTTCTTTGTTCTTATACTCCAATGATGAGTGACGTCATTTTACCTATACATGTAGACCAGAAATAGTTATGTTTGCTATGATGGTGCAGCTGTGCAACGCTGAGCTCTGCCCACCATCTGCAAGTGCGGTTTGCAGGAATAGCACTGTTGCCTGGAGAATCCATGATGTCACAGTGGGCTTCTTTCAGGTAGACAGATTATGTTTGCTCAGAGAATTTGTTTCCCGCTTCAGAGCCTGCTATCCTACACGGGGTGAAATTATGGTAAGGTTTGTGCTGACCACCTTGACAGCATCAGAGGAAATGGAAATGAGTTCCAAGATACTGCGTGTTTCTTTTTATTTTGGCATCAATACCAGTTACCTTAGCAACATTATTTTAATTAGACTACCCACAATATGAAATCCACACCATATACAGCATAAGTGTCACTGTCCATGAGCCACGTATTGCACTGTATAATCACTACTCTTCTTTGCTGTTCTACCACCTAACTCGTGCCCACACCCTGCCCACTCATGTGTGCTACACTTAACGCCCCATTTTACCTCTCTTTCCTCCCTTCCAAGCCATTCCCGTGTGTCTCTTTCCCTTTGGTAATCGTTAGTCTTCTCTTCAGTTAATGGAAGCTGCTACTGTCTTGTTCCTTCACTATTTTTCTATTTTTCTAATTCTCCAAAGTTCAGTGACATCAATTGCCACTTGACTTTCTCTTCGTGGCTTATTTCACTGAGAACAATACCCACTAGTTCCATGCGTGTTGCTGTAAATGGTAAGATTCGTTTTCTTCATATGGCTGAATAATATTCTACGTCTCATTTACTGTTAGACGTTAAGCTTGGCTTTTGTCAATACTTCAGTGATAAACACAGGGTTGCAATTTTCGTTTTTAAAATGGGCTGCTGCATTCTGTTTATATATTTATAGATTTGTTTTTTTATGTTTATCCATGTAGGCCTTTGCTGATTCATTAATTTTTAATCTAAAATTACATGAGAAACATTAATTTTACAAGACCCGCACTATAACCAAGATCAACCCAGTTACTTCCCTGAAGTCACTGTCCATTAGCATAGTAAGATACAGTAGATTCCATCTCCCCCAATCCACATTAATAATGCAAATCGTTATGCCTACCTTCTCCTTGCTTTCACATCTAACAACGCCACTATCTTCCCCTTGGTAACTGTTACTCCAATCTTGTATTCTGTGAATCGGCTGATGTTTTGCTCCTTCAGTTTTATATTTTCGCTTCGTCTCCACGCCTGTGTTAAATCATTTGATATTTTTTTCTCTTCTTCACTTATTTCAGTGAGCATAATATGCTCTACGCCATCCATGTTGCAGCAAATGCTTGGATTTATTTTCTTGTGATGGCTGAGTAATATTCCTTTCTGTATATGTACCACATCTTCTGTACCCATTAATCTATTGATGTCCATTTAGCTCGGTTTCTTGGAATAGTACTCTCATTTACATAGGGATATATATGTCTTTATTAACTGGGCAGATTTATTGGTTTTATTGGATTTTTTATTAATTTGTTCTTTATTTACTTATTATTAATCTATACGTAAAAGGATAACATGATATTTTCTAGACTCCACCTGTCTCGAAGTTTTTCCCAATGCCCCACTGCAGTCACTTCCATCAGCAGAGAAATGTACTGTCGATTCACTGCCTGTCTTCACGGTTTGGTTCAGCCCTTTCAATGCACCCACATAAACATTATATATGCTAATCATAATGCATCCTTTCTCTCCCCACTGTTATCCCTTCATTCTATCATGTCCAAATTAGTCATTTTCTCTTTGGTAACTGGTAGTTCATTCGTGGGCTCTGTGTGTCTGCCACTATTTTGCTCCTTCAGGACTTTCCTGCTTCTCTAATTGCACAGATTGGTCATATCATTTGATACTTGTCCTCCTGTCTTAATTCATTGAAAATATAACCCCATTTTTTATCCATGTTGTCGCAAATGGGAGGATTTTTTCTTCTTTTGGGTGAATTGCAATTAATTGCTTATATATACCACTTCTTCTTTATCCATTCATTTTCTGATGAAGATGGATCGGCTACTGTGAATTGTGCTGCAATAAACAAGGGAGTGCATATACCTTTTTTAAATGGGACTACTGCATTCTATCTACTGATCTATGCAACTTTGTTTTCCTCTATGTATCTATCATCTGAAAATCTATCTTCTTGCTATCTCACATCTATCCTATTCATCATCTATCTCTATCATCTATCATCTATCTTAAACTCTAATCTCTGAACCCATCTGTGAATATTTCTTATTTCTCATAATTACACAATTACATGAGTAACATTGTTTTCTACAACTTCCATCACCAATATATCCCCAGATATCCCATTGCATTCACTATCCTCCAGGGCAGTAAAATAATGTAGAATCACTAGTCTTCTCTGTGACGTACAGTCCTCCACGTAACCCAACCCAACACTATGTACACTTATTCAATTGCACCGTTTTTAACCCCTTGTCCTACTTATCCCTCCACAATAGCAAAATCGGACCAGTCTCTTTCCTTTGGTAATCACTAGTAAATTCTTCTATTCAGCGTGGCTTCTTCAGTTTGGTTATTTCACTTTTTTTCTATTTTTTATTTCTCTGCTAGTGAGTGAAATCATTTACCATGTTTCTGACTCTCCATCTCTTACTTCACTGATCATAATTCTCTGCTATCTACATCCATGTTGTTGTAAATCATAGGATTTGTTTTCCTCATATGGCTGAATAATATCCGTCTCCTCATCTTCTGGTGGTTACTGAACTTTGCTACTATTAATGCTGTGGTTATAAACATAGGTGAGCACATGTCTTGTTTAAACTGTGCTGCTGTATTTTGTTACTCTGTATTCATTTTATTGCCTTTGTTCATTTAATAATATCTCATTAATGTACAATTACATTAATAAAATTATGTGTGCTAGAAACCGCCCATCACAAAGAAACCCAGGATTCGCAATTACAGTCACACACCGTGCGCACAGTAAGATACTGTGGAATCCCTACCTCTGTTCCCTGTTTTTTACAGCAATCCCCGGAATGCCCACCCACGCTACTCTTGGAAATCATATAGCACACTTTCTTTACTCCGCCCTCCGCCTCCATTCCCTCCTATCCAAAGCATACCCTTTCTCTATGTAAACTCCTAGTCCAATATTCAGTTCTGTGAATATGCTGATGTTATGCTTTTTCAGTTTTTCTTGGTTCTACATCTCTGCAGATGGGTCAAGTCATTTGACACTTCTCTTTCTTCACCTCTTACTTCATGAGTATAGTGTAATCCAGATCCTTCCGACATGTTACAAATGTTAGGACTGTTTTTTCTTCTTATGACTGATTAATATGCAACTGACTAAATGTACCACAACATGTTTACACATTAATCTACTGATGGAAACTTACCTGTGCCACGAAGAATAGTGCTGATAAACCCGTGGATGTATATACCTTTTTAAACTCGGCCCCTGAAGTGGATTTTTTGATGAGTTTATTATTGATTTGTTGATTTACCATTAATCTACAATTACATGGCTAACGTATTTACTAGACGCCCTTTACTACGTTCCACCCAATCCACCCCCACAGTCAATTCCATCACCATAGCAATGTACCGTAGAATCGCTAATTGTCTTCTCTGCTGGTCAGCACACCGCATGCACCCATTCCCACTTTATACATGCTGACTAAAATGCACACTTTCTTCCTCACCTCCTTTCCCCTCCATTCCCAAACATCCATCTCTGTCTCTCTCCTTTTCGTAACTGTGAATCCGTTCTTGTCTTCTGTGACACTGCTTTTTTTCTCCTTCTGTTTTTTCTTTGTTCTTATACTCCAATGATGAGTGACGTCATTTTACCTATACATGTAGACCAGAAATAGTTATGTTTGCTATGATCGTGCAGCTGTGCAACGCTGAGCTCTGCCCACCATCTGCTAGTGCGGTTTGCAGGAACAGCACTGTTGCCTGGAGATTCCATGATGTCACAGTGGGCTTCTTTCATGTAGACAGACTATGTTTGCTCAGAGAATCTGTTTCCCACTTCAGAGCCTGCTATCCTACACGGGGTGTAATTATGGTAAGGTTTGTGCTGACCACCTTGACAGCATCAGCGGAAATGGAAATGAGTTCCAAGATACTGCGTGTTTCTTTTTATTTTGGCATCAATACCAGTTAACTTAGCAACAATATTTTAATTAGACTACCCACATTATGAAATCCACACCATATACAGCATAAGTGTCACTGTCCATGAGCCACGTATTGCACTGTATAATCACTACTCTTCTTTGCTGTTCTACCACCTTCCTCGTGCCCACACACTGCCCACTCATGTGTGCTACACTTAACGCCCCATTTTACGTCTCTTTCCTCCCTTCCAAGCCATTCCCGTGTGTCTCTTCCCCTTTGGTAATCGTTAGTCTTCTCTTCAGTTAATGGAAGCTGCTACTGTCTTGTTCCTTCACTATTTTTCTTTTTTTCTAATTCTCCAAAGTTCAGTGACATCAATTGCCACTTGACTTTCTCTTCGTGGCTTATTTCACTGAGAACAATACCCACTAGTTCCATGCGTGTTGCTGTAAATGGTAAGATTCGTTTTCTTCATATGGCTGAATAATATTCTACGTCTCATTTACTGTTAGACGTTAAGCTTGGCTTTTGTCAATACTTCAGTGATAAACACAGGGTTGCAATTTTCGTTTTTAAAATGGGCTGCTGCATTCTCTTTATATATTTATAGATTTGTTTTTTTATGTTTATCCATGTAGGCCTTTGCTGATTCATTAATTTTTAATCTAAAATTACATGAGAAACATTAATTTTACAAGACCCGCACTATAACCAAGATCAACCCAGTTACTTCCCTGAAGTCACTGTCCATTAGCATAGTAAGATACAGTAGATTCCATCTCCCCCAATCCACATTAATAATGCAAATCGTTATGCCTACCTTCTCCTTGCTTTCACATCTAACAACGCCACTATCTTCCCCTTGGTAACTGTTACTCCAGTCTTGTATTCTGTGAATCGGCTGATGTTTTGCTCCTTCAGTTTTATATTTTCGCTTCGTCTCCACGCCTGTGTTAAATCATTTGATATTTTTTTCTCTTCTTCACTTATTTCAGTGAGCATAATATGCTCTAGCGCCATCCATGTTGCAGCAAATGCTTGGATTTATTTTCTTGTGATGGCTGAGTTATATTCCTTTCTGTATATGTACCACATCTTCTGTACCCATTAATCTATTGATGTCCATTTAGCTCGGTTTCTTGGAATAGTACTCTCATTTACATAGGGATATATATGTCTTTATTAACTGGGCAGATTTATTGGTTTTATTGGATTTTTTATTAATTTGTTCTTTATTTACTTATTATTAATCTATACGTAAAAGGATAACATGATATTTTCTAGACTCCACCTGTCTCGAAGTTTTTCCCAATGCCCCACTGCAGTCACTTCCATCAACAGAGCAATGTACTGTCGATTCACTGCCTGTCTTCACGGTTTGGTTCAGCCCTTTCAATGCACCCACAAAAACATTATATATGCTAATCATAATGCATCCTTTCTCTCCCCACTGTTATCCCTTCATTCTATCATGTCCACATTAGTCATTTTCTCTTTGGTAACTGGTAGTTCATTCGTGGGCTCTGTGTGTCTGCCACTATTTTGCTCCTTCAGGACTTTCCTGCTTCTCTAACTGCACAGATTGGTCATATCATTTGATACTTGTCCTCCTGTCTTAATTCATTGAAAATATAACCCCATTTTTTATCCATGTTTTCGCAAATGGGAGGATTTTTTCTTCTTATGGGTGAAATGCAATTAATTGTTTATATATACCACTTCTTCTTTATCCATTCATCTTCTGATGGAGATGGATCGGCTACTGTGAATTGTGCTGCGATAAACAAGGGAGTGCACATACCTTTTTTAAATGGGACTACTGCATTCTATCTACTGATCTATGCAACTTTGTTTTCCTCTATGTATCTATCATCTGACAATCTATCTTCTTGCTATCTCACATCTATCCTATTCATCATCTATCTCTATCATCTATCATCTATCTTAAACTCTAATCTCTGAACCCATCTGTGAATATTTCTTATTTCTCATAATTACACAATTACATGAGTAACATTGTTTTCTACAACTTTCATCACCAATATATCCCCAGATATCCCATTGCATTCACTATCCTCCAGTGCAGTAAAATAATGTAGAATCACTAGGCTTCTCTGTGACGAACAGTCCTCCACGTAACCCAACCCAACACTATGTACACTTATTCAATTGCACCGTTTTTAACCCCCTGTCCTACTTAACCCTCCACAAAAGCAAAACCGGCCCAGTCTCTTTCCTTTGGTAACCTCTAATAAATTCTTCTCTTCAGCGTGGCTTCTTCAGTTTGGTTATTTCACTTTTTTTCTATTTTTTATTTCTCTGCTAGTGAGTGAAATCATTTACCATGTTTCTGACTCTCCATCTCTTACCTCACTGATCATAATTCTCTGCTATCTACATCCATGTTTTTGTAAATCGTAGGATTTGTTTTCCTCATATGGCTGAATAATATCCGTCTCCTCATCTTCTGGTGGTTACTGAACTTTGCTACTATTAATGCTGTGGTTATAAACATAGGTGAGCACATGTCTTGTTTAAACTGTGCTGCTGTATTTTGTTACTCTGTATTCATTTTACTGCATTTGTTCATTTAATAATATCTCATTAATATACAATTACATTAATAAAATTATGTGTGCTAGAACCCGCCCATCACAAAGAACCCCAGGATTCGCAATTACAGTCTCACCCCGTGCGCACAGTAAGATACTGTAGAATCCCTACCTCTAATCCCTGTTTTGTACAGCAATCCCCGGAATGCCCACCCACGCTACTCTTGGAAATCATATAGCACACTTTCTTTACTCCGCCCTCCGCCTCCATTCCCTCCTATCCAAAGCATACCCTTTCTCTATGTAAACTCCTAGTCCAATATTCAGTTCTGTGAATATGCTGATGTTATGCTTCTTCAGTATTTCTTGGTTCTACATCTCTGCAGATGGGTCAAGTCATTTGACACTTCTCTTTCTTCACCTCATATTTCATGAGTACAGTGCAATCCAGATCCTTCCGACATGTTACAAATGTTAGCACTTTTTTTCTTCTTATGACTGATTAATATGCAACTGTCTAAATGTACCACAACATGTTTACACATTAATCTACTGATGGACACTTACCTGGGCTACGATGAATAGTGCTGATAAACCCGTGGATGTATATGCCTTTTTAAACTCGGCCCCTGAAGTGGATTTTTTGATGATTTTATTAATGATTTGTTGATTTATCATTAATCTACAATTACATGGCTAACGTATTTACTAGACGCAATTTACTACATTCCACCCAATCCCCCCCCACAGTCAATTCCATCACCATAGCAATGTACCGTAGAATCGCTAATTGTCTTCTCTGCTGGCCAGCACACGACGTGCACCCATTCCCACTTTATACATGCTGACTAAAATGCACACTTTCTTCCTAACCTCCTTTCCCCTCCATTCCCAACCATCCGTCTCTGTCTCTTTCCTTTTGGTAACTGTGAATCCGTTCTTGTCTTTTGTGACACTGCTTTTTTTCTCCTTCAGTTTTTTCTTTGTTCTTATACTCCAATGATGAGTGACGTCATTTTACCTATACATGTAGACCAGAAATAGTTATGTTTGCTATGATGGTGCAGCTGTGCAACGCTGAGCTCTGCCCACCATCTGCTAGTGCGGTTTGCAGGAATAGCACTGTTGCCTGGAGAATCCATGAAGTCACAGTGGGCTTCTTTCAGGTAGACAGATTATGTTTGCTCAGAGAATTTGTTTCCCACTTCAGAGCCTGCTATCCTACACGGGGTGAAATTATGGTAAGGTTTGTGCTGACCACCTTGACAGCATCAGAGGAAATGGAAATGAGTTCCAAGATACTGCGTGTTTCTTTTTATTTTGGCATCAATACCAGTTACCTTAGCAACATTATTTTAATTAGACTACCCACAATATGAAATCCACACCATATACAGCATAAGTGTCACTGTCCATGAGCCACGTATTGCACTGTATAATCACTACTCTTCTTTGCTGTTCTACCACCTAACTCGTGCCCACACCCTGCCCACTCATGTGTGCTACACTTAACGCCCCATTTTACCTCTCTTTCCTCCCTTCCAAGCCATTCCCGTGTGTCTCTTTCCCTTTGGTAATCGTTAGTCTTCTCTTCAGTTAATGGAAGCTGCTACTGTCTTGTTCCTTCACTATTTTTCTTTTTTTCTAATTCTCCAAAGTTCAGTGACATCAATTGCCACTTGACTTTCTCTTCGTGGCTTATTTCACTGAGAACAATACCCACTAGTTCCATGCGTGTTGCTGTAAATGGTAAGATTCGTTTTCTTCATATGGCTGAATAATAATCTACGTCTCATTTACTGTTAGACGTTAAGCTTGGCTTTTGTCAATACATCAGTGATAAACACAGGGTTGCAATTTTCGTTTCTAAAATGGGCTGCTGCATTCTGTTTATATATTTATAGATTTGTTTTTTTATGTTTATCCATGTAGGCCTTTGCTGATTCATTAATTTTTAATCTAAAATTACATGAGAAACATTAATTTTACAAGACCCGCACTATAACCAAGATCAACCCAGTTACTTCCCTGAAGTCACTGTCCATTAGCATAGTAAGATACAGTAGATTCCATCTCCCCCAATCCACATTAATAATGCAAATCGTTATGCCTACCTTCTCCTTGCTTTCACATCTAACAACGCCACTATCTTCCCCTTGGTAACTGTTACTCCAGTCTTGTATTCTGTGAATCGGCTGATGTTTTGCTCCTTCAGTTTTATATTTTCGCTTCGTCTCCACGCCTGTGTTAAATCATTTGATATTTTTTTCTCTTCTTCACTTATTTCAGTGAGCATAATATGCTCTAGCGCCATCCATGTTGCAGCAAATGCTTGGATTTATTTTCTTGTGATGGCTGAGTTATATTCCTTTCTGTATATGTACCACATCTTCTGTACCCATTAATCTATTGATGTCCATTTAGCTCGGTTTCTTGGAATAGTACTCTCATTTACATAGGGATATATATGTCTTTATTAACTGGGCAGATTTATTGGTTTTATTGGATTTTTTATTAATTTGTTCTTTATTTACTTATTATTAATCTATACGTAAAAGGATAACATGATATTTTCTAGACTCCACCTGTCTCGAAGTTTTTCCCAATGCCCCACTGCAGTCACTTCCATCAACAGAGCAATGTACTGTCGATTCACTGCCTGTCTTCACGGTTTGGTTCAGCCCTTTCAATGCACCCACAAAAACATTATATATGCTAATCATAATGCATCCTTTCTCTCCCCACTGTTATCCCTTCATTCTATCATGTCCACATTAGTCATTTTCTCTTTGGTAACTGGTAGTTCATTCGTGGGCTCTGTGTGTCTGCCACTATTTTGCTCCTTCAGGACTTTCCTGCTTCTCTAACTGCACAGATTGGTCATATCATTTGATACTTGTCCTCCTGTCTTAATTCATTGAAAATATAACCCCATTTTTTATCCATGTTGTCGCAAATGGGAGGATTTTTTCTTCTTATGGGTGAAATGCAATTAATTGTTTATATATACCACTTCTTCTTTATCCATTCATCTTCTGATGGAGATGGATCGGCTACTGTGAATTGTGCTGCGATAAACAAGGGAGTGCACATACCTTTTTTAAATGGGACTACTGCATTCTATCTACTGATCTATGCAACTTTGTTTTCCTCTATGTATCTATCATCTGACAATCTATCTTCTTGCTATCTCACATCTATCCTATTCATCATCTATCTCTATCATCTATCATCTATCTTAAACTCTAATCTCTGAACCCATCTGTGAATATTTCTTATTTCTCATAATTACACAATTACATGAGTAACATTGTTTTCTACAACTTTCATCACCAATATATCCCCAGATATCCCATTGCATTCACTATCCTCCAGTGCAGTAAAATAATGTAGAATCACTAGGCTTCTCTGTGACGAACAGTCCTCCACGTAACCCAACCCAACACTATGTACACTTATTCAATTGCACCGTTTTTAACCCCCTGTCCTACTTAACCCTCCACAAAAGCAAAACCGGCCCAGTCTCTTTCCTTTGGTAACCTCTAATAAATTCTTCTCTTCAGCGTGGCTTCTTCAGTTTGGTTATTTCACTTTTTTTCTATTTTTTATTTCTCTGCTAGTGAGTGAAATCATTTACCATGTTTCTGACTCTCCATCTCTTACCTCACTGATCATAATTCTCTGCTATCTACATCCATGTTTTTGTAAATCGTAGGATTTGTTTTCCTCATATGGCTGAATAATATCCGTCTCCTCATCTTCTGGTGGTTACTGAACTTTGCTACTATTAATGCTGTGGTTATAAACATAGGTGAGCACATGTCTTGTTTAAACTGTGCTGCTGTATTTTGTTACTCTGTATTCATTTTACTGCATTTGTTCATTTAATAATATCTCATTAATATACAATTACATTAATAAAATTATGTGTGCTAGAACCCGCCCATCACAAAGAACCCCAGGATTCGCAATTACAGTCTCACCCCGTGCGCACAGTAAGATACTGTAGAATCCCTACCTCTAATCCCTGTTTTGTACAGCAATCCCCGGAATGCCCACCCACGCTACTCTTGGAAATCATATAGCACACTTTCTTTACTCCGCCCTCCGCCTCCATTCCCTCCTATCCAAAGCATACCCTTTCTCTATGTAAACTCCTAGTCCAATATTCAGTTCTGTGAATATGCTGATGTTATGCTTCTTCAGTATTTCTTGGTTCTACATCTCTGCAGATGGGTCAAGTCATTTGACACTTCTCTTTCTTCACCTCATATTTCATGAGTACAGTGCAATCCAGATCCTTCCGACATGTTACAAATGTTAGCACTTTTTTTCTTCTTATGACTGATTAATATGCAACTGTCTAAATGTACCACAACATGTTTACACATTAATCTACTGATGGACACTTACCTGGGCTACGATGAATAGTGCTGATAAACCCGTGGATGTATATGCCTTTTTAAACTCGGCCCCTGAAGTGGATTTTTTGATGATTTTATTAATGATTTGTTGATTTATCATTAATCTACAATTACATGGCTAACGTATTTACTAGACGCAATTTACTACATTCCACCCAATCCCCCCCCACAGTCAATTCCATCACCATAGCAATGTACCGTAGAATCGCTAATTGTCTTCTCTGCTGGCCAGCACACGACGTGCACCCATTCCCACTTTATACATGCTGACTAAAATGCACACTTTCTTCCTAACCTCCTTTCCCCTCCATTCCCAACCATCCGTCTCTGTCTCTTTCCTTTTGGTAACTGTGAATCCGTTCTTGTCTTTTGTGACACTGCTTTTTTTCTCCTTCAGTTTTTTCTTTGTTCTTATACTCCAATGATGAGTGACGTCATTTTACCTATACATGTAGACCAGAAATAGTTATGTTTGCTATGATGGTGCAGCTGTGCAACGCTGAGCTCTGCCCACCATCTGCTAGTGCGGTTTGCAGGAATAGCACTGTTGCCTGGAGAATCCATGAAGTCACAGTGGGCTTCTTTCAGGTAGACAGATTATGTTTGCTCAGAGAATTTGTTTCCCACTTCAGAGCCTGCTATCCTACACGGGGTGAAATTATGGTAAGGTTTGTGCTGACCACCTTGACAGCATCAGAGGAAATGGAAATGAGTTCCAAGATACTGCGTGTTTCTTTTTATTTTGGCATCAATACCAGTTACCTTAGCAACATTATTTTAATTAGACTACCCACAATATGAAATCCACACCATATACAGCATAAGTGTCACTGTCCATGAGCCACGTATTGCACTGTATAATCACTACTCTTCTTTGCTGTTCTACCACCTAACTCGTGCCCACACCCTGCCCACTCATGTGTGCTACACTTAACGCCCCATTTTACCTCTCTTTCCTCCCTTCCAAGCCATTCCCGTGTGTCTCTTTCCCTTTGGTAATCGTTAGTCTTCTCTTCAGTTAATGGAAGCTGCTACTGTCTTGTTCCTTCACTATTTTTCTTTTTTTCTAATTCTCCAAAGTTCAGTGACATCAATTGCCACTTGACTTTCTCTTCGTGGCTTATTTCACTGAGAACAATACCCACTAGTTCCATGCGTGTTGCTGTAAATGGTAAGATTCGTTTTCTTCATATGGCTGAATAATAATCTACGTCTCATTTACTGTTAGACGTTAAGCTTGGCTTTTGTCAATACATCAGTGATAAACACAGGGTTGCAATTTTCGTTTCTAAAATGGGCTGCTGCATTCTGTTTATATATTTATAGATTTGTTTTTTTATGTTTATCCATGTAGGCCTTTGCTGATTCATTAATTTTTAATCTAAAATTACATGAGAAACATTAATTTTACAAGACCCGCACTATAACCAAGATCAACCCAGTTACTTCCCTGAAGTCACTGTCCATTAGCATAGTAAGATACAGTAGATTCCATCTCCCCCAATCCACATTAATAATGCAAATCGTTATGCCTACCTTCTCCTTGCTTTCACATCTAACAACGCCACTATCTTCCCCTTGGTAACTGTTACTCCAGTCTTGTATTCTGTGAATCGGCTGATGTTTTGCTCCTTCAGTTTTATACTTTCGCTTCGTCTCCACGCCTGTGTTAAATCATTTGATATTTTTTTCTCTTCTTCACTTATTTCAGTGAGCATAATATGCTCTAGCGCCATCCATGTTGCAGCAAATGCTTGGATTTATTTTCTTGTGATGGCTGAGTAATATTCCTTTCTGTATATGTACCACATTTTCTGTACCCATTAATCTATTGATGTCCATTTAGCTCGGTTTCTTGGAATAGTACTCTCATTTACATAGGGATATATATGTCTTTATTAACTGGGCAGATTTATTGGTTTTATTGGATTTTTTATTAATTTGTTCTTTATTTACTTATTATTAATCTATACGTAAAAGGATAACATATTTTCTAGACTCCACCTGTCTCGAAGTTTTTCCCAATGCCCCACTGCAGTCACTTCCATCAACAGAGCAATGTACTGTCGATTCACTGCCTGTCTTCACGGTTTGGTTCAGCCCTTTCAATGCACCCACAAAAACATTATATATGCTAATCATAATGCATCCTTTCTCTCCCCACTGTTATCCCTTCATTCTATCATGTCCACATTAGTCATTTTCTCTTTGGTAACTGGTAGTTCATTCGTGGGCTCTGTGTGTCTGCCACTATTTTGCTCCTTCAGGACTTTCCTGCTTCTCTAACTGCACAGATTGGTCATATCATTTGATACTTGTCCTCCTGTCTTAATTCATTGAAAATATAACCCCATTTTTTATCCATGTTGTCGCAAATGGGAGGATTTTTTCTTCTTATGGGTGAAATGCAATTAATTGTTTATATATACCACTTCTTCTTTATCCATTCATCTTCTGATGGAGATGGATCGGCTACTGTGAATTGTGCTGCGATAAACAAGGGAGTGCACATACCTTTTTTAAATGGGACTACTGCATTCTATCTACTGATCTATGCAACTTTGTTTTCCTCTATGTATCTATCATCTGACAATCTATCTTCTTGCTATCTCACATCTATCCTATTCATCATCTATCTCTATCATCTATCATCTATCTTAAACTCTAATCTCTGAACCCATCTGTGAATATTTCTTATTTCTCATAATTACACAATTACATGAGTAACATTGTTTTCTACAACTTTCATCACCAATATATCCCCAGATATCCCATTGCATTCACTATCCTCCAGTGCAGTAAAATAATGTAGAATCACTAGGCTTCTCTGTGACGAACAGTCCTCCACGTAACCCAACCCAACACTATGTACACTTATTCAATTGCACCGTTTTTAACCCCCTGTCCTACTTAACCCTCCACAAAAGCAAAACCGGCCCAGTCTCTTTCCTTTGGTAACCTCTAGTAAATTCTTCTCTTCAGCGTGGCTTCTTCAGTTTGGTTATTTCACTTTTTTTCTATTTTTTATTTCTCTGCTAGTGAGTGAAATCATTTACCATGTTTCTGACTCTCCATCTCTTACCTCACTGATCATAATTCTCTGCTATCTACATCCATGTTTTTGTAAATCGTAGGATTTGTTTTCCTCCTATGGCTGAATAATATCCGTCTCCTCATCTTCTGGTGGTTACTGAACTTTGCTACTATTAATGCTGTGGTTATAAACATAGGTGAGCACATGTCTTGTTTAAACTGTGCTGCTGTATTTTGTTACTCTGTATTCATTTTATTGCATTTGTTCATTTAATAATATCTCATTAATATACAATTACATTAATAAAATTATGTGTGCTAGAACCCGCCCATCACAAAGAACCCCAGGATTCGCAATTACAGTCTCACCCCGTGCGCACAGTAAGATACTGTAGAATCCCTACCTCTATTCCCTGTTTTGTACAGCAATCCCCGGAATGCCCCCCCACGCTACTCTTGGAAATCATATAGCACACTTTCTTTACTCCGCCCTCCGCCTCCATTCCCTCCTATCCAAAGCATACCCTTTCTCTATGTAAACTCCTAGTCCAATATTCAGTTCTGTGAATATGCTGATGTTATGCTTCTTCAGTATTTCTTGGTTCTACATCTCTGCAGATGGGTCAAGTCATTTGACACTTCTCTTTCTTCACCTCTTATTTCATGAGTACAGTGCAATCCAGATCCTTCCGACATGTTACAAATGTTAGCACTTTTTTTCTTCTTATGACTGATTAATATGCAACTGTCTAAATGTACCACAACATGTTTACACATTAATCTACTGATGGACACTTACCTGGGCTACGATGAATAGTGCTGATAAACCCGTGGATGTATATGCCTTTTTAAACTCGGCCCCTGAAGTGGATTTTTTGATGATTTTATTAATGATTTGTTGATTTATCATTAATCTACAATTACATGGCTAACGTATTTACTAGACGCAATTTAATACATTCCACCCAATCCCCCCCCACAGTGAATTCCATCACCATAGCAATGTACCGTAGAATCGCTAATTGTCTTCTCTGCTGGTCAGCACACCGCGTGCACCCATTCCCACTTTATTCATGCTGACTAAAATGCACACTTTCTTCCTAACCTCCTTTCCCCTCCATTCCCAACCATCCGTCTCTGTCTCTTTCCTTTTGGTAACTGTGAATCCGTTCTTGTCTTCTGTGACACTGCTTTTTTTCTCCTTCTGTTTTTTCTTTGTTCTTATACTCCAATGATGAGTGACGTCATTTTACCTATACATGTAGACCAGAAATAGTTATGTTTGCTATGATGGTGCAGCTGTGCAACGCTGAGCTCTGCCCACCATCTGCAAGTGCGGTTTGCAGGAATAGCACTGTTGCCTGGAGAATCCATGATGTCACAGTGGGCTTCTTTCAGGTAGACAGATTATGTTTGCTCAGAGAATTTGTTTCCCGCTTCAGAGCCTGCTATCCTACACGGGGTGAAATTATGGTAAGGTTTGTGCTGACCACCTTGACAGCATCAGAGGAAATGGAAATGAGTTCCAAGATACTGCGTGTTTCTTTTTATTTTGGCATCAATACCAGTTACCTTAGCAACATTATTTTAATTAGACTACCCACAATATGAAATCCACACCATATACAGCATAAGTGTCACTGTCCATGAGCCACGTATTGCACTGTATAATCACTACTCTTCTTTGCTGTTCTACCACCTAACTCGTGCCCACACCCTGCCCACTCATGTGTGCTACACTTAACGCCCCATTTTACCTCTCTTTCCTCCCTTCCAAGCCATTCCCGTGTGTCTCTTTCCCTTTGGTAATCGTTAGTCTTCTCTTCAGTTAATGGAAGCTGCTACTGTCTTGTTCCTTCACTATTTTTCTATTTTTCTAATTCTCCAAAGTTCAGTGACATCAATTGCCACTTGACTTTCTCTTCGTGGCTTATTTCACTGAGAACAATACCCACTAGTTCCATGCGTGTTGCTGTAAATGGTAAGATTCGTTTTCTTCATATGGCTGAATAATATTCTACGTCTCATTTACTGTTAGACGTTAAGCTTGGCTTTTGTCAATACTTCAGTGATAAACACAGGGTTGCAATTTTCGTTTTTAAAATGGGCTGCTGCATTCTGTTTATATATTTATAGATTTGTTTTTTTATGTTTATCCATGTAGGCCTTTGCTGATTCATTAATTTTTAATCTAAAATTACATGAGAAACATTAATTTTACAAGACCCGCACTATAACCAAGATCAACCCAGTTACTTCCCTGAAGTCACTGTCCATTAGCATAGTAAGATACAGTAGATTCCATCTCCCCCAATCCACATTAATAATGCAAATCGTTATGCCTACCTTCTCCTTGCTTTCACATCTAACAACGCCACTATCTTCCCCTTGGTAACTGTTACTCCAATCTTGTATTCTGTGAATCGGCTGATGTTTTGCTCCTTCAGTTTTATATTTTCGCTTCGTCTCCACGCCTGTGTTAAATCATTTGATATTTTTTTCTCTTCTTCACTTATTTCAGTGAGCATAATATGCTCTACGCCATCCATGTTGCAGCAAATGCTTGGATTTATTTTCTTGTGATGGCTGAGTAATATTCCTTTCTGTATATGTACCACATCTTCTGTACCCATTAATCTATTGATGTCCATTTAGCTCGGTTTCTTGGAATAGTACTCTCATTTACATAGGGATATATATGTCTTTATTAACTGGGCAGATTTATTGGTTTTATTGGATTTTTTATTAATTTGTTCTTTATTTACTTATTATTAATCTATACGTAAAAGGATAACATGATATTTTCTAGACTCCACCTGTCTCGAAGTTTTTCCCAATGCCCCACTGCAGTCACTTCCATCAGCAGAGCAATGTACTGTCGATTCACTGCCTGTCTTCACGGTTTGGTTCAGCCCTTTCAATGCACCCACAAAAACATTATATATGCTAATCATAATGCATCCTTTCTCTCCCCACTGTTATCCCTTCATTCTATCATGTCCACATTAGTCATTTTCTCTTTGGTAACTGGTAGTTCATTCGTGGGCTCTGTGTGTCTGCCACTATTTTGCTCCTTCAGGACTTTCCTGCTTCTCTAACTGCACAGATTGGTCATATCATTTGATACTTGTCCTCCTGTCTTAATTCATTGAAAATATAACCCCATTTTTTATCCATGTTGTCGCAAATGGGAGGATTTTTTCTTCTTATGGGTGAAATGCAATTAATTGTTTATATATACCACTTCTTCTTTATCCATTCATCTTCTGATGGAGATGGATCGGCTACTGTGAATTGTGCTGCGATAAACAAGGGAGTGCACATACCTTTTTTAAATGGGACTACTGCATTCTATCTACTGATCTATGCAACTTTGTTTTCCTCTATGTATCTATCATCTGACAATCTATCTTCTTGCTATCTCACATCTATCCTATTCATCATCTATCTCTATCATCTATCATCTATCTTAAACTCTAATCTCTGAACCCATCTGTGAATATTTCTTATTTCTCATAATTACACAATTACATGAGTAACATTGTTTTCTACAACTTTCATCACCAATATATCCCCAGATATCCCATTGCATTCACTATCCTCCAGTGCAGTAAAATAATGTAGAATCACTAGGCTTCTCTGTGACGAACAGTCCTCCACGTAACCCAACCCAACACTATGTACACTTATTCAATTGCACCGTTTTTAACCCCCTGTCCTACTTAACCCTCCACAAAAGCAAAACCGGCCCAGTCTCTTTCCTTTGGTAACCTCTAGTAAATTCTTCTCTTCAGCGAGGCTTCTTCAGTTTGGTTATTTCACTTTTTTTCTATTTTTTATTTCTCTGCTAGTGAGTGAAATCATTTACCATGTTTCTGACTCTCCATCTCTTACCTCACTGATCATAATTCTCTGCTATCTACATCCATGTTTTTGTAAATCGTAGGATTTGTTTTCCTCATATGGCTGAATAATATCCGTCTCCTCATCTTCTGGTGGTTACTGAACTTTGCTACTATTAATGCTGTGGTTATAAACATAGGTGAGCACATGTCTTGTTTAAACTGTGCTGCTGTATTTTGTTACTCTGTATTCATTTTACTGCATTTGTTCATTTAATAATATCTCATTAATATACAATTACATTAATAAAATTATGTGTGCTAGAACCCGCCCATCACAAAGAACCCCAGGATTCGCAATTACAGTCTCACCCCGTGCGCACAGTAAGATACTGTAGAATCCCTACCTCTAATCCCTGTTTTGAACAGCAATCCCCGGAATGCCCACCCACGCTACTCTTGGAAATCATATAGCACACTTTCTTTACTCTGCCCTCCGCCTCCATTCCCTCCTATCCAAAGCATACCCTTTCTCTATGTAAACTCCTAGTCCAATATTCAGTTCTGTGAATATGCTGATGTTATGCTTCTTCAGTATTTCTTGGTTCTACATCTCTGCAGATGGGTCAAGTCATTTGACACTTCTCTTTCTTCACCTCATATTTCATGAGTACAGTGCAATCCAGATCCTTCCGACATGTTACAAATGTTAGCACTTTTTTTCTTCTTATGACTGATTAATATGCAACTGTCTAAATGTACCACAACATGTTTACACATTAATCTACTGATGGACACTTACCTGGGCTACGATGAATAGTGCTGATAAACCCGTGGATGTATATGCCTTTTTAAACTCGGCCCCTGAAGTGGATTTTTTGATGATTTTATTAATGATTTGTTGATTTATCATTAATCTACAATTACATGGCTAACGTATTTACTAGACGCAATTTACTACATTCCACCCAATCCCCCCCCACAGTCAATTCCATCACCATAGCAATGTACCGTAGAATCGCTAATTGTCTTCTCTGCTGGCCAGCACACGACGTGCACCCATTCCCACTTTATACATGCTGACTAAAATGCACACTTTCTTCCTAACCTCCTTTCCCCTCCATTCCCAACCATCCGTCTCTGTCTCTTTCCTTTTGGTAACTGTGAATCCGTTCTTGTCTTTTGTGACACTGCTTTTTTTCTCCTTCAGTTTTTTCTTTGTTCTTATACTCCAATGATGAGTGACGTCATTTTACCTATACATGTAGACCAGAAATAGTTATGTTTGCTATGATGGTGCAGCTGTGCAACGCTGAGCTCTGCCCACCATCTGCTAGTGCGGTTTGCAGGAATAGCACTGTTGCCTGGAGAGTCCATGAAGTCACAGTGGGCTTCTTTCAGGTAGACAGATTATGTTTGCTCAGAGAATTTGTTTCCCACTTCAGAGCCTGCTATCCTACACGGGGTGAAATTATGGTAAGGTTTGTGCTGACCACCTTGACAGCATCAGAGGAAATGGAAATGAGTTCCAAGATACTGCGTGTTTCTTTTTATTTTGGCATCAATACCAGTTACCTTAGCAACATTATTTTAATTAGACTACCCACAATATGAAATCCACACCATATACAGCATAAGTGTCACTGTCCATGAGCCACGTATTGCACTGTATAATCACTACTCTTCTTTGCTGTTCTACCACCTAACTCGTGCCCACACCCTGCCCACTCATGTGTGCTACACTTAACGCCCCATTTTACCTCTCTTTCCTCCCTTCCAAGCCATTCCCGTGTGTCTCTTTCCCTTTGGTAATCGTTAGTCTTCTCTTCAGTTAATGGAAGCTGCTACTGTCTTGTTCCTTCACTATTTTTCTTTTTTTCTAATTCTCCAAAGTTCAGTGACATCAATTGCCACTTGACTTTCTCTTCGTGGCTTATTTCACTGAGAACAATACCCACTAGTTCCATGCGTGTTGCTGTAAATGGTAAGATTCGTTTTCTTCATATGGCTGAATAATAATCTACGTCTCATTTACTGTTAGACGTTAAGCTTGGCTTTTGTCAATACATCAGTGATAAACACAGGGTTGCAATTTTCGTTTCTAAAATGGGCTGCTGCATTCTGTTTATATATTTATAGATTTGTTTTTTTATGTTTATCCATGTAGGCCTTTGCTGATTCATTAATTTTTAATCTAAAATTACATGAGAAACATTAATTTTACAAGACCCGCACTATAACCAAGATCAACCCAGTTACTTCCCTGAAGTCACTGTCCATTAGCATAGTAAGATACAGTAGATTCCATCTCCCCCAATCCACATTAATAATGCAAATCGTTATGCCTACCTTCTCCTTGCTTTCACATCTAACAACGCCACTATCTTCCCCTTGGTAACTGTTACTCCAGTCTTGTATTCTGTGAATCAACTGATGTTTTGCTCCTTCAGTTTTATACTTTCGCTTCGTCTCCACGCCTGTGTTAAATCATTTGATATTTTTTTCTCTTCTTCACTTATTTCAGTGAGCATAATATGCTCTAGCGCCATCCATGTTGCAGCAAATGCTTGGATTTATTTTCTTGTGATGGCTGAGTAATATTCCTTTCTGTATATGTACCACATCTTCTGTACCCATTAATCTATTAATGTCCATTTAGCTCGGTTTCTTGGAATAGTACTCTCATTTACATAGGGATATATATGTCTTTATTAACTGGGCAGATTTATTGGTTTTATTGGATTTTTTATTAATTTGTTCTTTATTTACTTATTATTAATCTATACGTAAAAGGATAACATATTTTCTAGACTCCACCTGTCTCGAAGTTTTTCCCAATGCCCCACTGCAGTCACTTCCATCAACAGAGCAATGTACTGTCGATTCACTGCCTGTCTTCACGGTTTGGTTCAGCCCTTTCAATGCACCCACAAAAACATTATATATGCTAATCATAATGCATCCTTTCTCTCCCCACTGTTATCCCTTCATTCTATCATGTCCACATTAGTCATTTTCTCTTTGGTAACTGGTAGTTCATTCGTGGGCTCTGTGTGTCTGCCACTATTTTGCTCCTTCAGGACTTTCCTGCTTCTCTAACTGCACAGATTGGTCATATCATTTGATACTTGTCCTCCTGTCTTAATTCATTGAAAATATAACCCCATTTTTTATCCATGTTGTCGCAAATGGGAGGATTTTTTCTTCTTATGGGTGAAATGCAATTAATTGTTTATATATACCACTTCTTCTTTATCCATTCATCTTCTGATGGAGATGGATCGGCTACTGTGAATTGTGCTGCGATAAACAAGGGAGTGCACATACCTTTTTTAAATGGGACTACTGCATTCTATCTACTGATCTATGCAACTTTGTTTTCCTCTATGTATCTATCATCTGACAATCTATCTTCTTGCTATCTCACATCTATCCTATTCATCATCTATCTCTATCATCTATCATCTATCTTAAACTCTAATCTCTGAACCCATCTGTGAATATTTCTTATTTCTCATAATTACACAATTACATGAGTAACATTGTTTTCTACAACTTTCATCACCAATATATCCCCAGATATCCCATTGCATTCACTATCCTCCAGTGCAGTAAAATAATGTAGAATCACTAGGCTTCTCTGTGACGAACAGTCCTCCACGTAACCCAACCCAACACTATGTACACTTTTTCAATTGCAACGTTTTTAACCCCCTGTCCTACTTAACCCTCCACAAAAGCAAAACCGGCCCAGTCTCTTTCCTTTGGTAACCTCTAGTAAATTCTTCTCTTCAGCGTGGCTTCTTCAGTTTGGTTATTTCACTTTTTTTCTATTTTTTATTTCTCTGCTAGTGAGTGAAATCATTTACCATGTTTCTGACTCTCCATCTCTTACCTCACTGATCATAATTCTCTGCTATCTACATCCATGTTTTTGTAAATCGTAGGATTTGTTTTCCTCCTATGGCTGAATAATATCCGTCTCCTCATCTTCTGGTGGTTACTGAACTTTGCTACTATTAATGCTGTGGTTATAAACATAGGTGAGCACATGTCTTGTTTAAACTGTGCTGCTGTATTTTGTTACTCTGTATTCATTTTATTGCATTTGTTCATTTAATAATATCTCATTAATATACAATTACATTAATAAAATTATGTGTGCTAGAACCCGCCCATCACAAAGAACCCCAGGATTCGCAATTACAGTCTCACCCCGTGCGCACAGTAAGATACTGTAGAATCCCTACCTCTATTCCCTGTTTTGTACAGCAATCCCCGGAATGCCCCCCCACGCTACTCTTGGAAATCATATAGCACACTTTCTTTACTCCGCCCTCCGCCTCCATTCCCTCCTATCCAAAGCATACCCTTTCTCTATGTAAACTCCTAGTCCAATATTCAGTTCTGTGAATATGCTGATGTTATGCTTCTTCAGTATTTCTTGGTTCTACATCTCTGCAGATGGGTCAAGTCATTTGACACTTCTCTTTCTTCACCTCTTATTTCATGAGTACAGTGCAATCCAGATCCTTCCGACATGTTACAAATGTTAGCACTTTTTTTCTTCTTATGACTGATTAATATGCAACTGTCTAAATGTACCACAACATGTTTACACATTAATCTACTGATGGACACTTACCTGGGCTACGATGAATAGTGCTGATAAACCCGTGGATGTATATGCCTTTTTAAACTCGGCCCCTGAAGTGGATTTTTTGATGATTTTATTAATGATTTGTTGATTTATCATTAATCTACAATTACATGGCTAACGTATTTACTAGACGCAATTTAATACATTCCACCCAATCCCCCCCACAGTGAATTACATCACCATAGCAATGTACCGTAGAATCGCTAATTGTCTTCTCTGCTGGTCAGCACACCGCGTGCACCCATTCCCACTTTATACATGCTGACTAAAATGCACACTTTCTTCCTAACCTCCTTTCCCCTCCATTCCCAACCATCCGTCTCTGTCTCTTTCCTTTTGGTAACTGTGAATCCGTTCTTGTCTTCTGTGACACTGCTTTTTTTCTCCTTCTGTTTTTTCTTTGTTCTTATACTCCAATGATGAGTGACGTCATTTTACCTATACATGTAGACCAGAAATAGTTATGTTTGCTATGATGGTGCAGCTGTGCAACGCTGAGCTCTGCCCACCATCTGCAAGTGCGGTTTGCAGGAATAGCACTGTTGCCTGGAGAATCCATGATGTCACAGTGGGCTTCTTTCAGGTAGACAGATTATGTTTGCTCAGAGAATTTGTTTCCCGCTTCAGAGCCTGCTATCCTACACGGGGTGAAATTATGGTAAGGTTTGTGCTGACCACCTTGACAGCATCAGAGGAAATGGAAATGAGTTCCAAGATACTGCGTGTTTCTTTTTATTTTGGCATCAATACCAGTTACCTTAGCAACATTATTTTAATTAGACTACCCACAATATGAAATCCACACCATATACAGCATAAGTGTCACTGTCCATGAGCCACGTATTGCACTGTATAATCACTACTCTTCTTTGCTGTTCTACCACCTAACTCGTGCCCACACCCTGCCCACTCATGTGTGCTACACTTAACGCCCCATTTTACCTCTCTTTCCTCCCTTCCAAGCCATTCCCGTGTGTCTCTTTCCCTTTGGTAATCGTTAGTCTTCTCTTCAGTTAATGGAAGCTGCTACTGTCTTGTTCCTTCACTATTTTTCTATTTTTCTAATTCTCCAAAGTTCAGTGACATCAATTGCCACTTGACTTTCTCTTCGTGGCTTATTTCACTGAGAACAATACCCACTAGTTCCATGCGTGTTGCTGTAAATGGTAAGATTCGTTTTCTTCATATGGCTGAATAATATTCTACGTCTCATTTACTGTTAGACGTTAAGCTTGGCTTTTGTCAATACTTCAGTGATAAACACAGGGTTGCAATTTTCGTTTTTAAAATGGGCTGCTGCATTCTGTTTATATATTTATAGATTTGTTTTTTTATGTTTATCCATGTAGGCCTTTGCTGATTCATTAATTTTTAATCTAAAATTACATGAGAAACATTAATTTTACAAGACCCGCACTATAACCAAGATCAACCCAGTTACTTCCCTGAAGTCACTGTCCATTAGCATAGTAAGATACAGTAGATTCCATCTCCCCCAATCCACATTAATAATGCAAATCGTTATGCCTACCTTCTCCTTGCTTTCACATCTAACAACGCCACTATCTTCCCCTTGGTAACTGTTACTCCAGTCTTGTATTCTGTGAATCGGCTGATGTTTTGCTCCTTCAGTTTTATACTTTCGCTTCGTCTCCACGCCTGTGTTAAATCATTTGATATTTTTTTCTCTTCTTCACTTATTTCAGTGAGCATAATATGCTCTACGCCATCCATGTTGCAGCAAATGCTTGGATTTATTTTCTTGTGATGGCTGAGTAATATTCCTTTCTGTATATGTACCACATCTTCTGTACCCATTAATCTATTGATGTCCATTTAGCTCGGTTTCTTGGAATAGTACTCTCATTTACATAGGGATATATATGTCTTTATTAACTGGGCAGATTTATTGGTTTTATTGGATTTTTTATTAATTTGTTCTTTATTTACTTATTATTAATCTATACGTAAAAGGATAACATGATATTTTCTAGACTCCACCTGTCTCGAAGTTTTTCCCAATGCCCCACTGCAGTCACTTCCATCAGCAGAGAAATGTACTGTCGATTCACTGCCTGTCTTCACGGTTTGGTTCAGCCCTTTCAATGCACCCACAAAAACATTATATATGCTAATCATAATGCATCCTTTCTCTCCCCACTGTTATCCCTTCATTCTATCATGTCCACATTAGTCATTTTCTCTTTGGTAACTGGTAGTTCATTCGTGGGCTCTGTGTGTCTGCCACTATTTTGCTCCTTCAGGACTTTCCTGCTTCTCTAACTGCACAGATTGGTCATATCATTTGATACTTGTCCTCCTGTCTTAATTCATTGAAAATATAACCCCATTTTTTATCCATGTTTTCGCAAATGGGAGGATTTTTTCTTCTTATGGGTGAAATGCAATTAATTGTTTATATATACCACTTCTTCTTTATCCATTCATCTTCTGATGGAGATGGATCGGCTACTGTGAATTGTGCTGCGATAAACAAGGGTGTGCACATACCTTTTTTAAATGGGACTACTGCATTCTATCTACTGATCTATGCAACTTTGTTTTCCTCTATGTATCTATCATCTGACAATCTATCTTCTTGCTATCTCACATCTATCCTATTCATCATCTATCTCTATCATCTATCATCTATCTTAAACTCTAATCTCTGAACCCATCTGTGAATATTTCTTATTTCTCATAATTACACAATTACATGAGTAACATTGTTTTCTACAACTTTCATCACCAATATATCCCCAGATATCCCATTGCATTCACTATCCTCCAGTGCAGTAAAATAATGTAGAATCACTAGGCTTCTCTGTGACGAACAGTCCTCCACGTAACCCAACCCAACACTATGTACACTTATTCAATTGCACCGTTTTTAACCCCCTGTCCTACTTAACCCTCCACAAAAGCAAAACCGGCCCAGTCTCTTTCCTTTGGTAACCTCTAGTAAATTCTTCTCTTCAGCGAGGCTTCTTCAGTTTGGTTATTTCACTTTTTTTCTATTTTTTATTTCTCTGCTAGTGAGTGAAATCATTTACCATGTTTCTGACTCTCCATCTCTTACCTCACTGATCATAATTCTCTGCTATCTACATCCATGTTTTTGTAAATCGTAGGATTTGTTTTCCTCATATGGCTGAATAATATCCGTCTCCTCATCTTCTGGTGGTTACTGAACTTTGCTACTATTAATGCTGTGGTTATAAACATAGGTGAGCACATGTCTTGTTTAAACTGTGCTGCTGTATTTTGTTACTCTGTATTCATTTTACTGCATTTGTTCATTTAATAATATCTCATTAATATACAATTACATTAATAAAATTATGTGTGCTAGAACCCGCCCATCACAAAGAACCCCAGGATTCGCAATTACAGTCTCACCCCGTGCGCACAGTAAGATACTGTAGAATCCCTACCTCTAATCCCTGTTTTGTACAGCAATCCCCGGAATGCCCACCCACGCTACTCTTGGAAATCATATAGCACACTTTCTTTACTCCGCCCTCCGCCTCCATTCCCTCCTATCCAAAGCATACCCTTTCTCTATGTAAACTCCTAGTCCAATATTCAGTTCTGTGAATATGCTGATGTTATTCTTCTTCAGTATTTCTTGGTTCTACATCTCTGCAGATGGGTCAAGTCATTTGACACTTCTCTTTCTTCACCTCATATTTCATGAGTACAGTGCAATCCAGATCCTTCCGACATGTTACAAATGTTAGCACTTTTTTTCTTCTTATGACTGATTAATATGCAACTGTCTAAATGTACCACAACATGTTTACACATTAATCTACTGATGGACACTTACCTGGGCTACGATGAATAGTGCTGATAAACCCGTGGATGTATATGCCTTTTTAAACTCGGCCCCTGAAGTGGATTTTTTGATGATTTTATTAATGATTTGTTGATTTATCATTAATCTACAATTACATGGCTAACGTATTTACTAGACGCAATTTACTACATTCCACCCAATCCCCCCCACAGTCAATTCCATCACCATAGCAATGTACCGTAGAATCGCTAATTGTCTTCTCTGCTGGCCAGCACACGACGTGCACCCATTCCCACTTTATACATGCTGACTAAAATGCACACTTTCTTCCTAACCTCCTTTCCCCTCCATTCCCAACCATCCGTCTCTGTCTCTTTCCTTTTGGTAACTGTGAATCCGTTCTTGTCTTTTGTGACACTGCTTTTTTTCTCCTTCAGTTTTTTCTTTGTTCTTATACTCCAATGGTGAGTGACGTCATTTTACCTATACATGTAGACCAGAAATAGTTATGTTTGCTATGATGGTGCAGCTGTGCAACGCTGAGCTCTGCCCACCATCTGCTAGTGCGGTTTGCAGGAATAGCACTGTTGCCTGGAGAATCCATGAAGTCACAGTGGGCTTCTTTCAGGTAGACAGATTATGTTTGCTCAGAGAATTTGTTTCCCACTTCAGAGCCTGCTATCCTACACGGGGTGAAATTATGGTAAGGTTTGTGCTGACCACCTTGACAGCATCAGAGGAAATGGAAATGAGTTCCAAGATACTGCGTGTTTCTTTTTATTTTGGCATCAATACCAGTTACCTTAGCAACATTATTTTAATTAGACTACCCACAATATGAAATCCACACCATATACAGCATAAGTGTCACTGTCCATGAGCCACGTATTGCACTGTATAATCACTACTCTTCTTTGCTGTTCTACCACCTAACTCGTGCCCACACCCTGCCCACTCATGTGTGCTACACTTAACGCCCCATTTTACCTCTCTTTCCTCCCTTCCAAGCCATTCCCGTGTGTCTCTTTCCCTTTGGTAATCGTTAGTCTTCTCTTCAGTTAATGGAAGCTGCTACTGTCTTGTTCCTTCACTATTTTTCTTTTTTTCTAATTCTCCAAAGTTCAGTGACATCAATTGCCACTTGACTTTCTCTTCGTGGCTTATTTCACTGAGAACAATACCCACTAGTTCCATGCGTGTTGCTGTAAATGGTAAGATTCGTTTTCTTCATATGGCTGAATAATAATCTACGTCTCATTTACTGTTAGACGTTAAGCTTGGCTTTTGTCAATACATCAGTGATAAACACAGGGTTGCAATTTTCGTTTCTAAAATGGGCTGCTGCATTCTGTTTATATATTTATAGATTTGTTTTTTTATGTTTATCCATGTAGGCCTTTGCTGATTCATTAATTTTTAATCTAAAATTACATGAGAAACATTAATTTTACAAGACCCGCACTATAACCAAGATCAACCCAGTTACTTCCCTGAAGTCACTGTCCATTAGCATAGTAAGATACAGTAGATTCCATCTCCCCCAATCCACATTAATAATGCAAATCGTTATGCCTACCTTCTCCTTGCTTTCACATCTAACAACGCCACTATCTTCCCCTTGGTAACTGTTACTCCAGTCTTGTATTCTGTGAATCGGCTGATGTTTTGCTCCTTCAGTTTTATACTTTCGCTTCGTCTCCACGCCTGTGTTAAATCATTTGATATTTTTTTCTCTTCTTCACTTATTTCAGTGAGCATAATATGCTCTAGCGCCATCCATGTTGCAGCAAATGCTTGGATTTATTTTCTTGTGATGGCTGAGTAATATTCCTTTCTGTATATGTACCACATCTTCTGTACCCATTAATCTATTGATGTCCATTTAGCTCGGTTTCTTGGAATAGTACTCTCATTTACATAGGGATATATATGTCTTTATTAACTGGGCAGATTTATTGGTTTTATTGGATTTTTTATTAATTTGTTCTTTATTTACTTATTATTAATCTATACGTAAAAGGATAACATATTTTCTAGACTCCACCTGTCTCGAAGTTTTTCCCAATGCCCCACTGCAGTCACTTCCATCAACAGAGCAATGTACTGTCGATTCACTGCCTGTCTTCACGGTTTGGTTCAGCCCTTTCAATGCACCCACAAAAACATTATATATGCTAATCATAATGCATCCTTTCTCTCCCCACTGTTATCCCTTCATTCTATCATGTCCACATTAGTCATTTTCTCTTTGGTAACTGGTAGTTCATTCGTGGGCTCTGTGTGTCTGCCACTATTTTGCTCCTTCAGGACTTTCCTGCTTCTCTAACTGCACAGATTGGTCATATCATTTGATACTTGTCCTCCTGTCTTAATTCATTGAAAATATAACCCCATTTTTTATCCATGTTGTCGCAAATGGGAGGATTTTTTCTTCTTATGGGTGAAATGCAATTAATTGTTTATATATACCACTTCTTCTTTATCCATTCATCTTCTGATGGAGATGGATCGGCTACTGTGAATTGTGCTGCGATAAACAAGGGAGTGCACATACCTTTTTTAAATGGGACTACTGCATTCTATCTACTGATCTATGCAACTTTGTTTTCCTCTATGTATCTATCATCTGACAATCTATCTTCTTGCTATCTCACATCTATCCTATTCATCATCTATCTCTATCATCTATCATCTATCTTAAACTCTAATCTCTGAACCCATCTGTGAATATTTCTTATTTCTCATAATTACACAATTACATGAGTAACATTGTTTTCTACAACTTTCATCACCAATATATCCCCAGATATCCCATTGCATTCACTATCCTCCAGTGCAGTAAAATAATGTAGAATCACTAGGCTTCTCTGTGACGAACAGTCCTCCACGTAACCCAACCCAACACTATGTACACTTATTCAATTGCAACGTTTTTAACCCCCTGTCCTACTTAACCCTCCACAAAAGCAAAACCGGCCCAGTCTCTTTCCTTTGGTAACCTCTAGTAAATTCTTCTCTTCAGCGTGGCTTCTTCAGTTTGGTTATTTCACTTTTTTTCTATTTTTTATTTCTCTGCTAGTGAGTGAAATCATTTACCATGTTTCTGACTCTCCATCTCTTACCTCACTGATCATAATTCTCTGCTATCTACATCCATGTTTTTGTAAATCGTAGGATTTGTTTTCCTCATATGGCTGAATAATATCCGTCTCCTCATCTTCTGGTGGTTACTGAACTTTGCTGCTATTAATGCTGTGGTTATAAACATAGGTGAGCTCATGTCTTGTTTAAACTGTGCTGCTGTATTTTGTTACTCTGTATTCATTTTATTGCATTTGTTCATTTAATAATATCTCATTAATATACAATTACATTAATAAAATTATGTGTGCTAGAATCCGCCCATCACAAAGAACCCCAGGATTCGCAATTACAGTCTCACCCCGTGCGCACAGTAAGATACTGTAGAATCCCTACCTCTATTCCCTGTTTTGTACAGCAATCCCCGGAATGCCCACCCACGCTACTCTTGGAAATCATATAGCACACTTTCTTTACTCCGCCCTCCGCCTCCATTCCCTCCTATCCAAAGCATACCCTTTCTCTATGTAAACTCCTAGTCCAATATTCAGTTCTGTGAATATGCTGATGTTATGCTTCTTCAGTATTTCTTATTTCTACATCTCTGCAGATGGGTCAAGTCATTTGACACTTCTCTTTCTTCACCTCTTATTTCATGAGTACAGTGCAATCCAGATCCTTCCGACATGTTACAAATGTTAGCACTTTTTTTCTTCTTATGACTGATTAATATGCAACTGTCTAAATGTACCACAACATGTTTACACATTAATCTACTGATGGACACTTACCTGGGCTACGATGAATAGTGCTGATAAACCCGTGGATGTATATGCCTTTTTAAACTCGGCCCCTGAAGTGGATTTTTTGATGATTTTATTAATGATTTGTTGATTTATCATTAATCTACAATTACATGGCTAACGTATTTACTAGACGCAATTTACTACATTCCACCCAATCCCTCCCCACAGTGAATTCCATCACCATAGCAATGTACCGTAGAATCGCTAATTGTCTTCTCTGCTGGTCAGCACACCGTGTGCACCCATTCCCACTTTATACATGCTGACTAAAATGCACACTTTCTTCCTAACCTCCTTTCCCCTTCATTCCCAACCATCCGTCTCTGTCTCTTTCCTTTTGGTAACTGTGAATCCGTTCTTGTATTCTGTGACACTGCTTTTTTTCTCCTTCTGTTTTTTCTTTGTTCTTATACTCCAATGATGAGTGACGTCATTTTACCTATACATGTAGACCAGAAATAGTTATGTTTGCTAGGATGGTGCAGCTGTGCAACGCTGAGCTCTGCCCACCATCTGCTAGTGCGGTTTGCAGGAATAGCACTGTTGCCTGGAGAATCCATGATGTCACAGTGGGCTTCTTTCAGGTAGACAGATTATGTTTGCTCAGAGAATTTGTTTCCCACTTCAGAGTCTGCTATCCTACACGGGGTGAAATTATGGTAAGGTTTGTGCTGACCACCTTGACAGCATTAGAGGAAATGGAAATGAGTTCCAAGATACTGCGTGTTTCTTTTTATTTTGGCATCAATACCAGTTACCTTAGCAACATTGTTTTAATTAGACTACCCACAATATGAAATCCACACCATGTACAGCATAAGTGTCACTGTCCATGAGCCACGTATTGCACTGTATAATCACTACTCTTCTTTGCTGTTCTACCACCTAACTCGTGCCCACACCCTGCCCACTCATGTGTGCTACACTTAACGCCCCATTTTACCTCTCTTTCCTCCCTTCCAAGCCATTCCCGTGTGTCTCTTTCCCTTTGGTAATCGTTAGTCTTCTCTTCAGTTAATGGAAGCTGCTACTGTCTTGTTCCTTCACTATTTTTCTATTTTTCTAATTCTCCAAAGTTCAGTGACATCAATTGCCACTTGACTTTCTCTTCGTGGCTTATTTCACTGAGAACAATACCCACTAGTTCCATGCGTGTTGCTGTAAATGGTAAGATTCGTTTTCTTCATATGGCTGAATAATATTCTACGTTTCATTTACTGTTAGACGTTAAGCTTGGCTTTTGTCAATACTTCAGTGATAAACACAGGGTTGCAATTTTCGTTTTTAAAATGGGCTGCTGCATTCTGTTTATATATTTATAGATTTGTTTTTTTATGTTTATCCATGTAGGCCTTTGCTGATTCATTAATTTTTAATCTAAAATTACATGAGAAACATTAATTTTACAAGACCCGCACTATAACCAAGATCAACCCAGTTACTTCCCTGAAGTCACTGTCCATTAGCATAGTAAGATACAGTAGATTCCATCTCCCCCAATCCACATTAATAATGCAAATCGTTATGCCTACCTTCTCCTTGCTTTCACATCTAACAACGCCACTATCTTCCCCTTGGTAACTGTTACTCCAGTCTTGTATTCTGTGAATCGGCTGATGTTTTGCTCCTTCAGTTTTATATTTTCGCTTCGTCTCCACGCCTGTGTTAAATCATTTGATATTTTTTTCTCTTCTTCACTTATTTCAGTGAGCATAATATGCTCTAGCGCCATCCATGTTGCAGCAAATGCTTGGATTTATTTTCTTGTGATGGCTGAGTAATATTCCTTTCTGTATATGTACCACATCTTCTGTACCCATTAATCTATTGATGTCCATTTAGCTCGGTTTCTTGGAATAGTACTCTCATTTACATAGGGATATATATGTCTTTATTAACTGGGCAGATTTATTGGTTTTATTGGATTTTTTATTAATTTGTTCTTTATTTACTTATTATTAATCTATACGTAAAAGGATAACATGATATTTTCTAGACTCCACCTGTCTCGAAGTTTTTCCCAATGCCCCACTGCAGTCACTTCCATCAACAGAGCAATGTACTGTCGATTCACTGCCTGTCTTCACGGTTTGGTTCAGCCCTTTCAATGCACCCACAAAAACATTATATATGCTAATCATAATGCATCCTTTCTCTCCCCACTGTTATCCCTTCATTCTATCATGTCCACATTAGTCATTTTCTCTTTGGTAATTGGTAGTTCATTCGTGGGCTCTGTGTGTCTGCCACTATTTTGCTCCTTCAGGACTTTCCTGCTTCTCTAACTGCACAGATTGGTCATATCATTTGATACTTGTCCTCCTGTCTTAATTCATTGAAAATATAACCCCATTTTTTATCCATGTTGTCGCAAATGGGAGGATTTTTTCTTCTTATGGGTGAAATGCAATTAATTGTTTATATATACCACTTCTTCTTTATCCATTCATCTTCTGATGGAGATGGATCGGCTACTGTGAATTGTGCTGCGATAAACAAGGGAGTGCACATACCTTTTTTAAATGGGACTACTGCATTCTATCTACTGATCTATGCAACTTTGTTTTCCTCTATGTATCTATCATCTGACAATCTATCTTCTTGCTATCTCACATCTATCCTATTCATCATCTATCTCTATCATCTATCATCTATCTTAAACTCTAATCTCTGAACCCATCTGTGAATATTTCTTATTTCTCATAATTACACAATTACATGAGTAACATTGTTTTCTACAACTTTCATCACCAATATATCCCCAGATATCCCATTGCATTCACTATCCTCCAGTGCAGTAAAATAATGTAGAATCACTAGGCTTCTCTGTGACGAACAGTCCTCCACGTAACCCAACCCAACACTATGTACACTTATTCAATTGCAACGTTTTTAACCCCCTGTCCTACTTAACCCTCCACAAAAGCAAAACCGGCCCAGTCTCTTTCCTTTGGTAACCTCTAGTAAATTCTTCTCTTCAGCGTGGCTTCTTCAGTTTGGTTATTTCACTTTTTTTCTATTTTTTATTTCTCTGCTAGTGAGTGAAATCATTTACCATGTTTCTGACTCTCCATCTCTTACCTCACTGATCATAATTCTCTGCTATCTACATCCATGTTTTTGTAAATCGTAGGATTTGTTTTCCTCATATGGCTGAATAATATCCGTCTCCTCATCTTCTGGTGGTTACTGAACTTTGCTGCTATTAATGCTGTGGTTATAAACATAGGTGAGCTCATGTCTTGTTTAAACTGTGCTGCTGTATTTTGTTACTCTGTATTCATTTTATTGCATTTGTTCATTTAATAATATCTCATTAATATACAATTACATTAATAAAATTATGTGTGCTAGAATCCGCCCATCACAAAGAACCCCAGGATTCGCAATTACAGTCTCACCCCGTGCGCACAGTAAGATACTGTAGAATCCCTACCTCTATTCCCTGTTTTGTACAGCAATCCCCGGAATGCCCACCCACGCTACTCTTGGAAATCATATAGCACACTTTCTTTACTCCGCCCTCCGCCTCCATTCCCTCCTATCCAAAGCATACCCTTTCTCTATGTAAACTCCTAGTCCAATATTCAGTTCTGTGAATATGCTGATGTTATGCTTCTTCAGTATTTCTTATTTCTACATCTCTGCAGATGGGTCAAGTCATTTGACACTTCTCTTTCTTCACCTCTTATTTCATGAGTACAGTGCAATCCAGATCCTTCCGACATGTTACAAATGTTAGCACTTTTTTTCTTCTTATGACTGATTAATATGCAACTGTCTAAATGTACCACAACATGTTTACACATTAATCTACTGATGGACACTTACCTGGGCTACGATGAATAGTGCTGATAAACCCGTGGATGTATATGCCTTTTTAAACTCGGCCCCTGAAGTGGATTTTTTGATGATTTTATTAATGATTTGTTGATTTATCATTAATCTACAATTACATGGCTAACGTATTTACTAGACGCAATTTACTACATTCCACCCAATCCCTCCCCACAGTGAATTCCATCACCATAGCAATGTACCGTAGAATCGCTAATTGTCTTCTCTGCTGGTCAGCACACCGTGTGCACCCATTCCCACTTTATACATGCTGACTAAAATGCACACTTTCTTCCTAACCTCCTTTCCCCTTCATTCCCAACCATCCGTCTCTGTCTCTTTCCTTTTGGTAACTGTGAATCCGTTCTTGTCTTCTGTGACACTGCTTTTTTTCTCCTTCTGTTTTTTCTTTGTTCTTATACTCCAATGATGAGTGACGTCATTTTACCTATACATGTAGACCAGAAATAGTTATGTTTGCTAGGATGGTGCAGCTGTGCAACGCTGAGCTCTGCCCACCATCTGCTAGTGCGGTTTGCAGGAATAGCACTGTTGCCTGGAGAATCCATGATGTCACAGTGGGCTTCTTTCAGGTAGACAGATTATGTTTGCTCAGAGAATTTGTTTCCCACTTCAGAGTCTGCTATCCTACACGGGGTGAAATTATGGTAAGGTTTGTGCTGACCACCTTGACAGCATTAGAGGAAATGGAAATGAGTTCCAAGATACTGCGTGTTTCTTTTTATTTTGGCATCAATACCAGTTACCTTAGCAACATTGTTTTAATTAGACTACCCACAATATGAAATCCACACCATGTACAGCATAAGTGTCACTGTCCATGAGCCACGTATTGCACTGTATAATCACTACTCTTCTTTGCTGTTCTACCACCTAACTCGTGCCCACACCCTGCCCACTCATGTGTGCTACACTTAACGCCCCATTTTACCTCTCTTTCCTCCCTTCCAAGCCATTCCCGTGTGTCTCTTTCCCTTTGGTAATCGTTAGTCTTCTCTTCAGTTAATGGAAGCTGCTACTGTCTTGTTCCTTCACTATTTTTCTATTTTTCTAATTCTCCAAAGTTCAGTGACATCAATTGCCACTTGACTTTCTCTTCGTGGCTTATTTCACTGAGAACAATACCCACTAGTTCCATGCGTGTTGCTGTAAATGGTAAGATTCGTTTTCTTCATATGGCTGAATAATATTCTACGTTTCATTTACTGTTAGACGTTAAGCTTGGCTTTTGTCAATACTTCAGTGATAAACACAGGGTTGCAATTTTCGTTTTTAAAATGGGCTGCTGCATTCTGTTTATATATTTATAGATTTGTTTTTTTATGTTTATCCATGTAGGCCTTTGCTGATTCATTAATTTTTAATCTAAAATTACATGAGAAACATTAATTTTACAAGACCCGCACTATAACCAAGATCAACCCAGTTACTTCCCTGAAGTCACTGTCCATTAGCATAGTAAGATACAGTAGATTCCATCTCCCCCAATCCACATTAATAATGCAAATCGTTATGCCTACCTTCTCCTTGCTTTCACATCTAACAACGCCACTATCTTCCCCTTGGTAACTGTTACTCCAGTCTTGTATTCTGTGAATCGGCTGATGTTTTGCTCCTTCAGTTTTATATTTTCGCTTCGTCTCCACGCCTGTGTTAAATCATTTGATATTTTTTTCTCTTCTTCACTTATTTCAGTGAGCATAATATGCTCTAGCGCCATCCATGTTGCAGCAAATGCTTGGATTTATTTTCTTGTGATGGCTGAGTAATATTCCTTTCTGTATATGTACCACATCTTCTGTACCCATTAATCTATTGATGTCCATTTAGCTCGGTTTCTTGGAATAGTACTCTCATTTACATAGGGATATATATGTCTTTATTAACTGGGCAGATTTATTGGTTTTATTGGATTTTTTATTAATTTGTTCTTTATTTACTTATTATTAATCTATACGTAAAAGGATAACATGATATTTTCTAGACTCCACCTGTCTCGAAGTTTTTCCCAATGCCCCACTGCAGTCACTTCCATCAACAGAGCAATGTACTGTCGATTCACTGCCTGTCTTCACGGTTTGGTTCAGCCCTTTCAATGCACCCACAAAAACATTATATATGCTAATCATAATGCATCCTTTCTCTCCCCACTGTTATCCCTTCATTCTATCATGTCCACATTAGTCATTTTCTCTTTGGTAATTGGTAGTTCATTCGTGGGCTCTGTGTGTCTGCCACTATTTTGCTCCTTCAGGACTTTCCTGCTTCTCTAACTGCACAGATTGGTCATATCATTTGATACTTGTCCTCCTGTCTTAATTCATTGAAAATATAACCCCATTTTTTATCCATGTTGTCGCAAATGGGAGGATTTTTTCTTCTTATGGGTGAAATGCAATTAATTGTTTATATATACCACTTCTTCTTTATCCATTCATCTTCTGATGGAGATGGATCGGCTACTGTGAATTGTGCTGCGATAAACAAGGGAGTGCACATACCTTTTTTAAATGGGACTACTGCATTCTATCTACTGATCTATGCAACTTTGTTTTCCTCTATGTATCTATCATCTGACAATCTATCTTCTTGCTATCTCACATCTATCCTATTCATCATCTATCTCTATCATCTATCATCTATCTTAAACTCTAATCTCTGAACCCATCTGTGAATATTTCTTATTTCTCATAATTACACAATTACATGAGTAACATTGTTTTCTACAACTTTCATCACCAATATATCCCCAGATATCCCATTGCATTCACTATCCTCCAGTGCAGTAAAATAATGTAGAATCACTAGGCTTCTCTGTGACGAACAGTCCTCCACGTAACCCAACCCAACACTATGTACACTTATTCAATTGCACCGTTTTTAACCCCCTGTCCTACTTAACCCTCCACAAAAGCAAAACCGGCCCAGTCTCTTTCCTTTGGTAACCTCTAGTAAATTCTTCTCTTCAGCGAGGCTTCTTCAGTTTGGTTATTTCACTTTTTTTCTATATTTTTTATTTCTCTGCTAGTGAGTGAAATCATTTATCATGTTTCTGACTCTCCATCTCTTACCTCACTGATCATAATTCTCTGCTATCTACATCCATGTTTTTGTAAATCGTAGGATTTGTTTTCCTCATATGGCTGAATAATATCCATCTCCTCATCTTCTGGTGGTTACTGAACATTGCTACTATTAATGCTGTGGTTATAAACATAGGTGAGCACATGTCTTGTTTAAACTGTGCTGCTGTATTTTGTTACTCTGTATTCATTTTATTGCATTTGTTCATTTAATAATATCTCATTAATATACAATTACATTAATAAAATTATGTGTGCTAGAACCCGCCCATCACAAAGAACCCCAGGATTCGCAATTACAGTCTCACCCCGTGCGCACAGTAAGATACTGTAGAATCCCTACCTCTATTCCCTGTTTTGTACAGCAATCCCCGGAATGCCCCCCCACGCTACTCTTGGAAATCATATAGCACACTTTCTTTACTCCGCCCTCCGCCTCCATTCCCTCCTATCCAAAGCATACCCTTTCTCTATGTAAACTCCTAGTCCAATATTCAGTTCTGTGAATATGCTGATGTTATGCTTCTTCAGTATTTCTTGGTTCTACATCTCTGCAGATGGGTCAAGTCATTTGACACTTCTCTTTCTTCACCTCTTATTTCATGAGTACAGTGCAATCCAGATCCTTCCGACATGTTACAAATGTTAGCACTTTTTTTCTTCTTATGACTGATTAATATGCAACTGTCTAAATGCACCACAACATGTTTACACATTAATCTACTGATGGACACTTACCTGGGCTACGATGAATAGTGCTGATAAACCCGTGGATGTATATGCCTTTTTAAACTCGGCCCCTGAAGTGGATTTTTTGATGATTTTATTAATGATTTGTTGATTTATCATTAATCTACAATTACATGGCTAACGTATTTACTAGACACCCTTTACTACGTTCCACACAATCCCCCCCCACAGTCAATTCCATCACCATAGCAATGTACCGTAGAATCGCTAATTGTCTTCTCTGCTGGTCAGCACACCGCGTGCACCCATTCCCACTTTATACATGCTGACTAAAATGCACACTTTCTTCCTAACCTCCTTTCCCCTCCATTCCCAAACATCCGTCTCTGTCTCTTTCCTTTTGGTAACTGTGAATCCGTTCTTGTCTTCTGTGACACTGCTTTTTTTCTCCTTCTGTTTTTTCTTTGTTCTTATACTCCAATGATGAGTGACGTCATTTTACCTATACATGTAGACCAGAAATAGTTATGTTTGTTAGGATGGTGCAGCTGTGCAACGCTTAGCTCTGCCCACCATCTGCTAGTGAGGTTTGCAGGAATAGCACTGTTGCCTGGAGAATCCATGATGTCACAGTGGGCTTCTTTCAGGTAGACAGATTATGTTTGCTCAGAGAATTTGTTTCCCGCTTCAGAGCCTGCTATCCTACACGGGGTGAAATTATGGTAAGGTTTGTGCTGACCACCTTGACAGCATCAGAGGAAATGGAAATGAGTTCCAAGATACTGCGTGTTTCTTTTTATTTTGGCATCAATACCAGTTACCTTAGCAACATTATTTTAATTAGACTACCCACAATATGAAATCCACACCATATACAGCATAAGTGTCACTGTCCATGAGCCACGTATTGCACTGTATAATCACTACTCTTCTTTGCTGTTCTACCACCTAACTCGTGCCCACACCCTGCCCACTCATGTGTGCTACACTTAACGCCCCATTTTACCTCTCTTTCCTCCCTTCCAAGCCATTCCCGTGTGTCTCTTTCCCTTTGGTAATCGTTAGTCTTCTCTTCAGTTAATGGAAGCTGCTACTGTCTTGTTCCTTCACTATTTTTCTTTTTTTCTAATTCTCCAAAGTTCAGTGACATCAATTGCCACTTGACTTTCTCTTCGTGGCTTATTTCACTGAGAACAATACCCACTAGTTCCATGCGTGTTGCTGTAAATGGTAAGATTCGTTTTCTTCATATGGCTGAATAATAATCTACGTCTCATTTACTGTTAGACGTTAAGCTTGGCTTTTGTCAATACATCAGTGATAAACACAGGGTTGCAATTTTCGTTTCTAAAATGGGCTGCTGCATTCTGTTTATATATTTATAGATTTGTTTTTTTATGTTTATCCATGTAGGCCTTTGCTGATTCATTAATTTTTAATCTAAAATTACATGAGAAACATTAATTTTACAAGACCCGCACTATAACCAAGATCAACCCAGTTACTTCCCTGAAGTCACTGTCCATTAGCATAGTAAGATACAGTAGATTCCATCTCCCCCAATCCACATTAATAATGCAAATCGTTATGCCTACCTTCTCCTTGCTTTCACATCTAACAACGCCACTATCTTCCCCTTGGTAACTGTTACTCCAGTCTTGTATTCTGTGAATCGGCTGATGTTTTGCTCCTTCAGTTTTATACTTTCGCTTCGTCTCCACGCCTGTGTTAAATCATTTGATATTTTTTTCTCTTCTTCACTTATTTCAGTGAGCATAATATGCTCTAGCGCCATCCATGTTGCAGCAAATGCTTGGATTTATTTTCTTGTGATGGCTGAGTAATATTCCTTTCTGTATATGTACCACATCTTCTGTACCCATTAATCTATTGATGTCCATTTAGCTCGGTTTCTTGGAATAGTACTCTCATTTACATAGGGATATATATGTCTTTATTAACTGGGCAGATTTATTGGTTTTATTGGATTTTTTATTAATTTGTTCTTTATTTACTTATTATTAATCTATACGTAAAAGGATAACATATTTTCTAGACTCCACCTGTCTCGAAGTTTTTCCCAATGCCCCACTGCAGTCACTTCCATCAACAGAGCAATGTACTGTCGATTCACTGCCTGTCTTCACGGTTTGGTTCAGCCCTTTCAATGCACCCACAAAAACATTATATATGCTAATCATAATGCATCCTTTCTCTCCCCACTGTTATCCCTTCATTCTATCATGTCCACATTAGTCATTTTCTCTTTGGTAACTGGTAGTTCATTCGTGGGCTCTGTGTGTCTGCCACTATTTTGCTCCTTCAGGACTTTCCTGCTTCTCTAACTGCACAGATTGGTCATATCATTTGATACTTGTCCTCCTGTCTTAATTCATTGAAAATATAACCCCATTTTTTATCCATGTTGTCGCAAATGGGAGGATTTTTTCTTCTTATGGGTGAAATGCAATTAATTGTTTATATATACCACTTCTTCTTTATCCATTCATCTTCTGATGGAGATGGATCGGCTACTGTGAATTGTGCTGCGATAAACAAGGGAGTGCACATACCTTTTTTAAATGGGACTACTGCATTCTATCTACTGATCTATGCAACTTTGTTTTCCTCTATGTATCTATCATCTGACAATCTATCTTCTTGCTATCTCACATCTATCCTATTCATCATCTATCTCTATCATCTATCATCTATCTTAAACTCTAATCTCTGAACCCATCTGTGAATATTTCTTATTTCTCATAATTACACAATTACATGAGTAACATTGTTTTCTACAACTTTCATCACCAATATATCCCCAGATATCCCATTGCATTCACTATCCTCCAGTGCAGTAAAATAATGTAGAATCACTAGGCTTCTCTGTGACGAACAGTCCTCCACGTAACCCAACCCAACACTATGTACACTTATTCAATTGCAACGTTTTTAACCCCCTGTCCTACTTAACCCTCCACAAAAGCAAAACCGGCCCAGTCTCTTTCCTTTGGTAACCTCTAGTAAATTCTTCTCTTCAGCGTGGCTTCTTCAGTTTGGTTATTTCACTTTTTTTCTATTTTTTATTTCTCTGCTAGTGAGTGAAATCATTTACCATGTTTCTGACTCTCCATCTCTTACCTCACTGATCATAATTCTCTGCTATCTACATCCATGTTTTTGTAAATCGTAGGATTTGTTTTCCTCATATGGCTGAATAATATCCGTCTCCTCATCTTCTGGTGGTTACTGAACTTTGCTGCTATTAATGCTGTGGTTATAAACATAGGTGAGCTCATGTCTTGTTTAAACTGTGCTGCTGTATTTTGTTACTCTGTATTCATTTTATTGCATTTGTTCATTTAATAATATCTCATTAATATACAATTACATTAATAAAATTATGTGTGCTAGAATCCGCCCATCACAAAGAACCCCAGGATTCGCAATTACAGTCTCACCCCGTGCGCACAGTAAGATACTGTAGAATCCCTACCTCTATTCCCTGTTTTGTACAGCAATCCCCGGAATGCCCACCCACGCTACTCTTGGAAATCATATAGCACACTTTCTTTACTCCGCCCTCCGCCTCCATTCCCTCCTATCCAAAGCATACCCTTTCTCTATGTAAACTCCTAGTCCAATATTCAGTTCTGTGAATATGCTGATGTTATGCTTCTTCAGTATTTCTTATTTCTACATCTCTGCAGATGGGTCAAGTCATTTGACACTTCTCTTTCTTCACCTCTTATTTCATGAGTACAGTGCAATCCAGATCCTTCCGACATGTTACAAATGTTAGCACTTTTTTTCTTCTTATGACTGATTAATATGCAACTGTCTAAATGTACCACAACATGTTTACACATTAATCTACTGATGGACACTTACCTGGGCTACGATGAATAGTGCTGATAAACCCGTGGATGTATATGCCTTTTTAAACTCGGCCCCTGAAGTGGATTTTTTGATGATTTTATTAATGATTTGTTGATTTATCATTAATCTACAATTACATGGCTAACGTATTTACTAGACGCAATTTACTACATTCCACCCAATCCCTCCCCACAGTGAATTCCATCACCATAGCAATGTACCGTAGAATCGCTAATTGTCTTCTCTGCTGGTCAGCACACCGTGTGCACCCATTCCCACTTTATACATGCTGACTAAAATGCACACTTTCTTCCTAACCTCCTTTCCCCTTCATTCCCAACCATCCGTCTCTGTCTCTTTCCTTTTGGTAACTGTGAATCCGTTCTTGTATTCTGTGACACTGCTTTTTTTCTCCTTCTGTTTTTTCTTTGTTCTTATACTCCAATGATGAGTGACGTCATTTTACCTATACATGTAGACCAGAAATAGTTATGTTTGCTAGGATGGTGCAGCTGTGCAACGCTGAGCTCTGCCCACCATCTGCTAGTGCGGTTTGCAGGAATAGCACTGTTGCCTGGAGAATCCATGATGTCACAGTGGGCTTCTTTCAGGTAGACAGATTATGTTTGCTCAGAGAATTTGTTTCCCACTTCAGAGTCTGCTATCCTACACGGGGTGAAATTATGGTAAGGTTTGTGCTGACCACCTTGACAGCATTAGAGGAAATGGAAATGAGTTCCAAGATACTGCGTGTTTCTTTTTATTTTGGCATCAATACCAGTTACCTTAGCAACATTGTTTTAATTAGACTACCCACAATATGAAATCCACACCATGTACAGCATAAGTGTCACTGTCCATGAGCCACGTATTGCACTGTATAATCACTACTCTTCTTTGCTGTTCTACCACCTAACTCGTGCCCACACCCTGCCCACTCATGTGTGCTACACTTAACGCCCCATTTTACCTCTCTTTCCTCCCTTCCAAGCCATTCCCGTGTGTCTCTTTCCTTTTGGTAATCGTTAGTCTTCTCTTCAGTTAATGGAAGCTGCTACTGTCTTGTTCCTTCACTATTTTTCTATTTTTCTAATTCTCCAAAGTTCAGTGACATCAATTGCCACTTGACTTTCTCTTCGTGGCTTATTTCACTGAGAACAATACCCACTAGTTCCATGCGTGTTGCTGTAAATGGTAAGATTCGTTTTCTTCATATGGCTGAATAATATTCTACGTTTCATTTACTGTTAGACGTTAAGCTTGGCTTTTGTCAATACTTCAGTGATAAACACAGGGTTGCAATTTTCGTTTTTAAAATGGGCTGCTGCATTCTGTTTATATATTTATAGATTTGTTTTTTTATGTTTATCCATGTAGGCCTTTGCTGATTCATTAATTTTTAATCTAAAATTACATGAGAAACATTAATTTTACAAGACCCGCACTATAACCAAGATCAACCCAGTTACTTCCCTGAAGTCACTGTCCATTAGCATAGTAAGATACAGTAGATTCCATCTCCCCCAATCCACATTAATAATGCAAATCGTTATGCCTACCTTCTCCTTGCTTTCACATCTAACAACGCCACTATCTTCCCCTTGGTAACTGTTACTCCAGTCTTGTATTCTGTGAATCGGCTGATGTTTTGCTCCTTCAGTTTTATATTTTCGCTTCGTCTCCACGCCTGTGTTAAATCATTTGATATTTTTTTCTCTTCTTCACTTATTTCAGTGAGCATAATATGCTCTAGCGCCATCCATGTTGCAGCAAATGCTTGGATTTATTTTCTTGTGATGGCTGAGTAATATTCCTTTCTGTATATGTACCACATCTTCTGTACCCATTAATCTATTGATGTCCATTTAGCTCGGTTTCTTGGAATAGTACTCTCATTTACATAGGGATATATATGTCTTTATTAACTGGGCAGATTTATTGGTTTTATTGGATTTTTTATTAATTTGTTCTTTATTTACTTATTATTAATCTATACGTAAAAGGATAACATGATATTTTCTAGACTCCACCTGTCTCGAAGTTTTTCCCAATGCCCCACTGCAGTCACTTCCATCAACAGAGCAATGTACTGTCGATTCACTGCCTGTCTTCACGGTTTGGTTCAGCCCTTTCAATGCACCCACAAAAACATTATATATGCTAATCATAATGCATCCTTTCTCTCCCCACTGTTATCCCTTCATTCTATCATGTCCACATTAGTCATTTTCTCTTTGGTAATTGGTAGTTCATTCGTGGGCTCTGTGTGTCTGCCACTATTTTGCTCCTTCAGGACTTTCCTGCTTCTCTAACTGCACAGATTGGTCATATCATTTGATACTTGTCCTCCTGTCTTAATTCATTGAAAATATAACCCCATTTTTTATCCATGTTGTCGCAAATGGGAGGATTTTTTCTTCTTATGGGTGAAATGCAATTAATTGTTTATATATACCACTTCTTCTTTATCCATTCATCTTCTGATGGAGATGGATCGGCTACTGTGAATTGTGCTGCGATAAACAAGGGAGTGCACATACCTTTTTTAAATGGGACTACTGCATTCTATCTACTGATCTATGCAACTTTGTTTTCCTCTATGTATCTATCATCTGACAATCTATCTTCTTGCTATCTCACATCTATCCTATTCATCATCTATCTCTATCATCTATCATCTATCTTAAACTCTAATCTCTGAACCCATCTGTGAATATTTCTTATTTCTCATAATTACACAATTACATGAGTAACATTGTTTTCTACAACTTTCATCACCAATATATCCCCAGATATCCCATTGCATTCACTATCCTCCAGTGCAGTAAAATAATGTAGAATCACTAGGCTTCTCTGTGACGAACAGTCCTCCACGTAACCCAACCCAACACTATGTACACTTATTCAATTGCACCGTTTTTAACCCCCTGTCCTACTTAACCCTCCACAAAAGCAAAACCGGCCCAGTCTCTTTCCTTTGGTAACCTCTAGTAAATTCTTCTCTTCAGCGAGGCTTCTTCAGTTTGGTTATTTCACTTTTTTTCTATATTTTTTATTTCTCTGCTAGTGAGTGAAATCATTTATCATGTTTCTGACTCTCCATCTCTTACCTCACTGATCATAATTCTCTGCTATCTACATCCATGTTTTTGTAAATCGTAGGATTTGTTTTCCTCATATGGCTGAATAATATCCATCTCCTCATCTTCTGGTGGTTACTGAACATTGCTACTATTAATGCTGTGGTTATAAACATAGGTGAGCACATGTCTTGTTTAAACTGTGCTGCTGTATTTTGTTACTCTGTATTCATTTTATTGCATTTGTTCATTTAATAATATCTCATTAATATACAATTACATTAATAAAATTATGTGTGCTAGAACCCGCCCATCACAAAGAACCCCAGGATTCGCAATTACAGTCTCACCCCGTGCGCACAGTAAGATACTGTAGAATCCCTACCTCTATTCCCTGTTTTGTACAGCAATCCCCGGAATGCCCCCCCACGCTACTCTTGGAAATCATATAGCACACTTTCTTTACTCCGCCCTCCGCCTCCATTCCCTCCTATCCAAAGCATACCCTTTCTCTATGTAAACTCCTAGTCCAATATTCAGTTCTGTGAATATGCTGATGTTATGCTTCTTCAGTATTTCTTGGTTCTACATCTCTGCAGATGGGTCAAGTCATTTGACACTTCTCTTTCTTCACCTCTTATTTCATGAGTACAGTGCAATCCAGATCCTTCCGACATGTTACAAATGTTAGCACTTTTTTTCTTCTTATGACTGATTAATATGCAACTGTCTAAATGCACCACAACATGTTTACACATTAATCTACTGATGGACACTTACCTGGGCTACGATGAATAGTGCTGATAAACCCGTGGATGTATATGCCTTTTTAAACTCGGCCCCTGAAGTGGATTTTTTGATGATTTTATTAATGATTTGTTGATTTATCATTAATCTACAATTACATGGCTAACGTATTTACTAGACACCCTTTACTACGTTCCACACAATCCCCCCCCACAGTCAATTCCATCACCATAGCAATGTACCGTAGAATCGCTAATTGTCTTCTCTGCTGGTCAGCACACCGCGTGCACCCATTCCCACTTTATACATGCTGACTAAAATGCACACTTTCTTCCTAACCTCCTTTCCCCTCCATTCCCAAACATCCGTCTCTGTCTCTTTCCTTTTGGTAACTGTGAATCCGTTCTTGTCTTCTGTGACACTGCTTTTTTTCTCCTTCTGTTTTTTCTTTGTTCTTATACTCCAATGATGAGTGACGTCATTTTACCTATACATGTAGACCAGAAATAGTTATGTTTGTTAGGATGGTGCAGCTGTGCAACGCTTAGCTCTGCCCACCATCTGCTAGTGAGGTTTGCAGGAATAGCACTGTTGCCTGGAGAATCCATGATGTCACAGTGGGCTTCTTTCAGGTAGACAGATTATGTTTGCTCAGAGAATTTGTTTCCCGCTTCAGAGCCTGCTATCCTACACGGGGTGAAATTATGGTAAGGTTTGTGCTGACCACCTTGACAGCATCAGAGGAAATGGAAATGAGTTCCAAGATACTGCGTGTTTCTTTTTATTTTGGCATCAATACCAGTTACCTTAGCAACATTATTTTAATTAGACTACCCACAATATGAAATCCACACCATATACAGCATAAGTGTCACTGTCCATGAGCCACGTATTGCACTGTATAATCACTACTCTTCTTTGCTGTTCTACCACCTAACTCGTGCCCACACCCTGCCCACTCATGTGTGCTACACTTAACGCCCCATTTTACCTCTCTTTCCTCCCTTCCAAGCCATTCCCGTGTGTCTCTTTCCCTTTGGTAATCGTTAGTCTTCTCTTCAGTTAATGGAAGCTGCTACTGTCTTGTTCCTTCACTATTTTTCTTTTTTTCTAATTCTCCAAAGTTCAGTGACATCAATTGCCACTTGACTTTCTCTTCGTGGCTTATTTCACTGAGAACAATACCCACTAGTTCCATGCGTGTTGCTGTAAATGGTAAGATTCGTTTTCTTCATATGGCTGAATAATATTCTACGTCTCATTTACTGTTAGACGTTAAGCTTGGCTTTTGTCAATACTTCAGTGATAAACACAGGGTTGCAATTTTCGTTTTTAAAATGGGCTGCTGCATTCTGTTTATATATTTATAGATTTGTTTTTTTATGTTTATCCATGTAGGCCTTTGCTGATTCATTAATTTTTAATCTAAAATTACATGAGAAACATTAATTTTACAAGACCCGCACTATAACCAAGATCAACCCAGTTACTTCCCTGAAGTCACTGTCCATTAGCATAGTAAGATACAGTAGATTCCATCTCCCCCAATCCACATTAATAATGCAAATCGTTATGCCTACCTTCTCCTTGCTTTCACATCTAACAACGCCACTATCTTCCCCTTGGTAACTGTTACTCCAATCTTGTATTCTGTGAATCGGCTGATGTTTTGCTCCTTCAGTTTTATATTTTCGCTTCGTCTCCACGCCTGTGTTAAATCATTTGATATTTTTTTCTCTTCTTCACTTATTTCAGTGAGCATAATATGCTCTAGCGCCATCCATGTTGCAGCAAATGCTTGGATTTATTTTCTTGTGATGGCTGAGTAATATTCCTTTCTGTATATGTACCACATCTTCTGTACCCATTAATCTATTGATGTCCATTTAGCTCGGTTTCTTGGAATAGTACTCTCATTTACATAGGGATATATATGTCTTTATTAACTGGGCAGATTTATTGGTTTTATTGGATTTTTTATTAATTTGTTCTTTATTTACTTATTATTAATCTATACGTAAAAGGATAACATGATATTTTCTAGACTCCACCTGTCTCGAAGTTTTTCCCAATGCCCCACTGCAGTCACTTCCATCAACAGAGCAATGTACTGTCGATTCACTGCCTGTCTTCACGGTTTGGTTCAGCCCTTTCAATGCACCCACAAAAACATTATATATGCTAATCATAATGCATCCTTTCTCTCCCCACTGTTATCCCTTCATTCTATCATGTCCACATTAGTCATTTTCTCTTTGGTAACTGGTAGTTCATTCGTGGGCTCTGTGTGTCTGCCACTATTTTGCTCCTTCAGGACTTTCCTGCTTCTCTAACTGCACAGATTGGTCATATCATTTGATACTTGTCCTCCTGTCTTAATTCATTGAAAATATAACCCCATTTTTTATCCATGTTGTCGCAAATGGGAGGATTTTTTCTTCTTATGGGTGAAATGCAATTAATTGTTTATGTATACCACTTCTTCTTTATCCATTCATCTTCTGATGGAGATGGATCGGCTACTGTGAATTGTGCTGCGATAAACAAGGGAGTGCACATACCTTTTTTAAATGGGACTACTGCATTCTATCTACTGATCTATGCAACTTTGTTTTCCTCTATGTATCTATCATCTGACAATCTATCTTCTTGCTATCTCACATCTATCCTATTCATCATCTATCTCTATCATCTATCATCTATCTTAAACTCTAATCTCTGAACCCATCTGTGAATATTTCTTATTTCTCATAATTACACAATTACATGAGTAACATTGTTTACTACAACTTCCATCACCAATATATCCCCAGATATCCCATTGCATTCACTATCCTCCAGTGCAGTAAAATAATGTAGAATCACTAGTCTTCTCTGTGACGAACAGTCCTCCACGTAACCCAACCCAACACTATGTACACTTATTCAATTGCACCGTTTTTAACCCCCTGTCCTACTTAACCCTCCACAAAAGCAAAACCGGCCCAGTCTCTTTCCTTTGGTAACCTCTAGTAAATTCTTCTCTTCAGCGTGGCTTCTTCAGTTTGTTTATTTCACTTTTTTTCTATTTTTTATTTCTCTGCTAGTGAGTGAAATCATTTACCATGTTTCTGACTCTCCATCTCTTACCTCACTGATCATAATTCTCTGCTATCTACATCCATGTTTTTGTAAATCGTAGGATTTGTTTTCCTCATATGGCTGAATAATATCCGTCTCCTCATCTTCTGGTGGTTACTGAACTTTGCTACTATTAAAGCTGTGGTTATAAACATAGGTGAGCACATGTCTTGTTTAAACTGTGCTGCTGTATTTTGTTACTCTGTATTCATTTTATTGCATTTGTTCATTTAATAATATCTCATTAATATACAATTACATTAATAAAATTATGTGTGCTAGAACCCGCCCATCACAAAGAACCCCAGGATTCGCAATTACAGTCTCACACCATGCGCACAGTAAGATACTGTAGAATCCCTACCTCTATTCCCTGTTTTGTACAGCAATCCCCGGAATGCCCACCCACGCTACTCTTGGAAATCATATAGCACACTTTCTTTACTCCGCCCTCCGCCTCCATTCCCTCCTATCCAAAGCATACCCTTTCTCTATGTAAACTCCTAGTCCAATATTCAGTTCTGTGAATATGCTGATGTTATGCTTCTTCAGTATTTCTTGGTTCTACATCTCTGCAGATGGGTCAAGTCATTTGACACTTCTCTTTCTTCACCTCTTATTTCATGAGTACAGTGCAATCCAGATCCTTCCGACATGTTACAAATGTTAGCACTTTTTTTCTTCTTATGACTGATTAATATGCAACTGTCTAAATGTACCACAACATGTTTACACATTAATCTACTGATGGACACTTACCTGGGCTACGATGAATAGTGCTGATAAACCCGTGGATGTATATGCCTTTTTAAACTCGGCCCCTGAAGTGGATTTTTTGATGATTTTATTAATGATTTGTTGATTTATCATTAATCTACAATTACATGGCTAACGTATTTACTAGACGCAATTTACTACATTCCACCCAATCCCCCCCCACAGTCAATTCCATCACCATAGCAATGTACCGTAGAATCGCTAATTGTCTTCTCTGCTGGTCAGCACACCGCGTGCACCCATTCCCACTTTATACATGCTGACTAAAATGCACACTTTCTTCCTAACCTCCTTTCCCCTCCATTCCCAACCATCCGTCTCTGTCTCTTTCTTTTTGGTAACTGTGAATCCGTTCTTGTCTTCTGTGACACTGCTTTTTTTCTCCTTCTGTTTTTTCTTTGTTCTTATACTCCAATGATGAGTGACGTCATTTTACCTATACATGTAGACCAGAAATAGTTATGTTTGCTAGGATGGTGCAGCTGTGCAACGCTGAGCTCTGCCCACCATCTGCTAGTGCGGTTTGCAGGAATAGCACTGTTGCCTGGAGAATCCATGATGTCACAGTGGGCTTCTTTCAGGTAGACAGATTATGTTTGCTCAGAGAATTTGTTTCCCACTTCAGAGCCTGCTATGCTACACGGGGTGAAATTATGGTAAGGTTTGTGCTGACCACCTTGACAGCATCAGAGGAAATGGAAATGAGTTCCAAGATACTGCGTGTTTCTTTTTATTTTGGCATCAATACCAGTTACCTTAGCAACATTGTTTTAATTAGACTACACACAATATGAAATCCACACCATGTACAGCATAAGTGTCACTGTCCATGAGCCACGTATTGCACTGTATAATCACTACTCTTCTTTGCTGTTCTACCACCTAACTCGTGCCCACACCCTGCCCACTCATGTGTGCTACACTTAACGCCCCATTTTACCTCTCTTTCCTCCCTTCCAAGCCATTCCCGTGTGTCTCTTTCCCTTTGGTAATCGTTAGTCTTCTCTTCAGTTAATGGAAGCTGCTACTGTCTTGTTCCTTCACTATTTTTCTATTTTTCTAATTCTCCAAAGTTCAGTGACATCAATTGCCACTTGACTTTCTCTTCGTGGCTTATTTCACTGAGAACAATACCTACTAGTTCCATGCGTGTTGCTGTAAATGGTAAGATTCGTTTTCGTCATATGGCTGAATAATATTCTACGTTTCATTTACTGTTAGACGTTAAGCTTGGCTTTTGTCAATACTTCAGTGATAAACACAGGGTTGCAATTTTCGTTTTTAAAATGGGCTGCTGCATTCTGTTTATATATTTATAGATTTGTTTTTTTATGTTTATCCATGTAGGCCTTTGCTGATTCATTAATTTTTAATCTAAAATTACATGAGAAACATTAATTTTACAAGACCCGCACTATAACCAAGATCAACCCAGTTACTTCCCTGAAGTCACTGTCCATTAGCATAGTAAGATACAGTAGATTCCATCTCCCCCAATCCACATTAATAATGCAAATCGTTATGCCTACCTTCTCCTTGCTTTCACATCTAACAACGCCACTATCTTCCCCTTGGTAACTGTTACTCCAGTCTTGTATTCTGTGAATCGGCTGATGTTTTGCTCCTTCAGTTTTATATTTTCGCTTCGTCTCCACGCCTGTGTTAAATCATTTGATATTTTTTTCTCTTCTTCACTTATTTCAGTGAGCATAATATGCTCTAGCGCCATCCATGTTGCAGCAAATGCTTGGATTTATTTTCTTGTGATGGCTGAGTAATATTCCTTTCTGTATATGTACCACATCTTCTGTACCCATTAATCTATTGATGTCCATTTAGCTCGGTTTCTTGGAATAGTACTCTCATTTACATAGGGATATATATGTCTTTATTAACTGGGCAGATTTATTGGTTTTATTGGATTTTTTATTAATTTGTTCTTTATTTACTTATTATTAATCTATACGTAAAAGGATAACATGATATTTTCTAGACTCCACCTGTCTCGAAGTTTTTCCCAATGCCCCACTGCAGTCACTTCCATCAACAGAGCAATGTACTGTCGATTCACTGCCTGTCTTCACGGTTTGGTTCAGCCCTTTCAATGCACCCACAAAAACATTATATATGCTAATCATAATGCATCCTTTCTCTCCCCACTGTTATCCCTTCATTCTATCATGTCCACATTAGTCATTTTCTCTTTGGTAATTGGTAGTTCATTCGTGGGCTCTGTGTGTCTGCCACTATTTTGCTCCTTCAGGACTTTCCTGCTTCTCTAACTGCACAGATTGGTCATATCATTTGATACTTGTCCTCCTGTCTTAATTCATTGAAAATATAACCCCATTTTTTATCCATGTTGTCGCAAATGGGAGGATTTTTTCTTCTTATGGGTGAAATGCAATTAATTGTTTATATATACCACTTCTTCTTTATCCATTCATCTTCTGATGGAGATGGATCGGCTACTGTGAATTGTGCTGCGATAAACAAGGGAGTGCACATACCTTTTTTAAATGGGACTACTGCATTCTATCTACTGATCTATGCAACTTTGTTTTCCTCTATGTATCTATCATCTGACAATCTATCTTCTTGCTATCTCACATCTATCCTATTCATCATCTATCTCTATCATCTATCATCTATCTTAAACTCTAATCTCTGAACCCATCTGTGAATATTTCTTATTTCTCATAATTACACAATTACATGAGTAACATTGTTTTCTACAACTTTCATCACCAATATATCCCCAGATATCCCATTGCATTCACTATCCTCCAGTGCAGTAAAATAATGTAGAATCACTAGGCTTCTCTGTGACGAACAGTCCTCCACGTAACCCAACCCAACACTATGTACACTTATTCAATTGCACCGTTTTTAACCCCCTGTCCTACTTAACCCTCCACAAAAGCAAAACCGGCCCAGTCTCTTTCCTTTGGTAACCTCTAGTAAATTCTTCTCTTCAGCGAGGCTTCTTCAGTTTGGTTATTTCACTTTTTTTCTATTTTTTATTTCTCTGCTAGTGAGTGAAATCATTTATCATGTTTCTGACTCTCCATCTCTTACCTCACTGATCATAATTCTCTGCTATCTACATCCATGTTTTTGTAAATCGTAGGATTTGTTTTCCTCATACGGCTGAATAATATCCATCTCCTCATCTTCTGGTGGTTACTGAACATTGCTACTATTAATGCTGTGGTTATAAACATAGGTGAGCACATGTCTTGTTTAAACTGTGCTGCTGTATTTTGTTACTCTGTATTCATTTTATTGCATTTGTTCATTTAATAATATCTCATTAATATACAATTACATTAATAAAATTATGTGTGCTAGAACCCGCCCATCACAAAGAACCCCAGGATTCGCAATTACAGTCTCACCCCGTGCGCACAGTAAGATACTGTAGAATCCCTACCTCTATTCCCTGTTTTGTACAGCAATCCCCGGAATGCCCCCCCACGCTACTCTTGGAAATCATATAGCACACTTTCTTTACTCCGCCCTCCGCCTCCATTCCCTCCTATCCAAAGCATACCCTTTCTCTATGTAAACTCCTAGTCCAATATTCAGTTCTGTGAATATGCTGATGTTATGCTTCTTCAGTATTTCTTGGTTCTACATCTCTGCAGATGGGTCAAGTCATTTGACACTTCTCTTTCTTCACCTCTTATTTCATGAGTACAGTGCAATCCAGATCCTTCCGACATGTTACAAATGTTAGCACTTTTTTTCTTCTTATGACTGATTAATATGCAACTGTCTAAATGCACCACAACATGTTTACACATTAATCTACTGATGGACACTTACCTGGGCTACGATGAATAGTGCTGATAAACCCGTGGATGTATATGCCTTTTTAAACTCGGCCCCTGAAGTGGATTTTTTGATGATTTTATTAATGATTTGTTGATTTATCATTAATCTACAATTACATGGCTAACGTATTTACTAGACGCAATTTACTACATTCCACCCAATCCACCCCCACAGTCAATTCCATCACCATAGCAATGTACCGTAGAATCGCTAATTGTCTTCTCTGCTGGTCAGCACACCGCGTGCACCCATTCCCACTTTATACATGCTGACTAAAATGCACACTTTCTTCCTAACCTCCTTTCCCCTCCATTCCCAAACATCCGTCTCTGTCTCTTTCCTTTTGGTAACTGTGAATCCGTTCTTGTCTTCTGTGACACTGCTTTTTTTCTCCTTCTGTTTTTTCTTTGTTCTTATACTCCAATGATGAGTGACGTCATTTTACCTATACATGTAGACCAGAAATAGTTATGTTTGTTAGGATGGTGCAGCTGTGCAACGCTTAGCTCTGCCCACCATCTGCTAGTGAGGTTTGCAGGAATAGCACTGTTGCCTGGAGAATCCATGATGTCACAGTGGGCTTCTTTCAGGTAGACAGATTATGTTTGCTCAGAGAATTTGTTTCCCGCTTCAGAGCCTGCTATCCTACACGGGGTGAAATTATGGTAAGGTTTGTGCTGACAACCTTGACAGCATCAGAGGAAATGGAAATGAGTTCCAAGATACTGCGTGTTTCTTTTTATTTTGGCATCAATACCAGTTACCTTAGCAACATTATTTTAATTAGACTACCCACAATATGAAATCCACAACATATACAGCATAAGTGTCACTGTCCATGAGCCACGTATTGCACTGTATAATCACTACTCTTCTTTGCTTTTCTACCACCTAACTCGTGCCCACACCCTGCCCACTCATGTGTGCTACACTTAACGCCCCATTTTACCTCTCTTTCCTCCCTTCCAAGCCATTCCCGTGTGTCTCTTTCCCTTTGGTAATCGTTAGTCTTCTCTTCAGTTAATGGAAGCTGCTACTGTCTTGTTCCTTCACTATTTTTCTTTTTTTCTAATTCTCCAAAGTTCAGTGACATCAATTGCCACTTGACTTTCTCTTCGTGGCTTATTTCACTGAGAACAATACCCACTAGTTCCATGCGTGTTGCTGTAAATGGTAAGATTCGTTTTCTTCATATGGCTGAATAATATTCTACGTCTCATTTACTGTTAGACGTTAAGCTTGGCTTTTGTCAATACTTCAGTGATAAACACAGGGTTGCAATTTTCGTTTTTAAAATGGGCTGCTGCATTCTGTTTATATATTTATAGATTTGTTTTTTTTATGTTTATCCATGTAGGCCTTTGCTGATTCATTAATTTTTAATCTAAAATTACATGAGAAACATTAATTTTACAAGACCCGCACTATAACCAAGATCAACCCAGTTACTTCCCTGAAGTCACTGTCCATTAGCATAGTAAGATACAGTAGATTCCATCTCCCCCAATCCACATTAATAATGCAAATCGTTATGCCTACCTTCTCCTTGCTTTCACATCTAACAACGCCACTATCTTCCCCTTGGTAACTGTTACTCCAATCTTGTATTCTGTGAATCGGCTGATGTTTTGCTCCTTCAGTTTTATATTTTCGCTTCGTCTCCACGCCTGTGTTAAATCATTTGATATTTTTTTCTCTTCTTCACTTATTTCAGTGAGCATAATATGCTCTAGCGCCATCCATGTTGCAGCAAATGCTTGGATTTATTTTCTTGTGATGGCTGAGTAATATTCCTTTCTGTATATGTACCACATCTTCTGTACCCATTAATCTATTGATGTCCATTTAGCTCGGTTTCTTGGAATAGTACTCTCATTTACATAGGGATATATATGTCTTTATTAACTGGGCAGATTTATTGGTTTTATTGGATTTTTTATTAATTTGTTCTTTATTTACTTATTATTAATCTATACGTAAAAGGATAACATGATATTTTCTAGACTCCACCTGTCTCGAAGTTTTTCCCAATGCCCCACTGCAGTCACTTCCATCAACAGAGCAATGTACTGTCGATTCACTGCCTGTCTTCACGGTTTGGTTCAGCCCTTTCAATGCACCCACAAAAACATTATATATGCTAATCATAATGCATCCTTTCTCTCCCCACTGTTATCCCTTCATTCTATCATGTCCACATTAGTCATTTTCTCTTTGGTAACTGGTAGTTCATTCGTGGGCTCTGTGTGTCTGCCACTATTTTGCTCCTTCAGGACTTTCCTGCTTCTCTAACTGCACAGATTGGTCATATCATTTGATACTTGTCCTCCTGTCTTAATTCATTGAAAATATAACCCCATTTTTTATCCATGTTGTCGCAAATGGGAGGATTTTTTCTTCTTATGGGTGAAATGCAATTAATTGTTTATGTATACCACTTCTTCTTTATCCATTCATCTTCTGATGGAGATGGATCGGCTACTGTGAATTGTGCTGCGATAAACAAGGGAGTGCACATACCTTTTTTAAATGGGACTACTGCATTCTATCTACTGATCTATGCAACTTTGTTTTCCTCTATGTATCTATCATCTGACAATCTATCTTCTTGCTATCTCACATCTATCCTATTCATCATCTATCTCTATCATCTATCATCTATCTTAAACTCTAATCTCTGAACCCATCTGTGAATATTTCTTATTTCTCATAATTACACAATTACATGAGTAACATTGTTTACTACAACTTCCATCACCAATATATCCCCAGATATCCCATTGCATTCACTATCCTCCAGTGCAGTAAAATAATGTAGAATCACTAGTCTTCTCTGTGACGAACAGTCCTCCACGTAACCCAACCCAACACTATGTACACTTATTCAATTGCACCGTTTTTAACCCCCTGTCCTACTTAACCCTCCACAAAAGCAAAACCGGCCCAGTCTCTTTCCTTTGGTAACCTCTAGTAAATTCTTCTCTTCAGCGTGGCTTCTTCAGTTTGGTTATTTCACTTTTTTTCTATTTTTTATTTCTCTGCTAGTGAGTGAAATCATTTACCATGTTTCTGACTCTCCATCTCTTACCTCACTGATCATAATTCTCTGCTATCTACATCCATGTTTTTGTAAATCGTAGGATTTGTTTTCCTCATATGGCTGAATAATATCCGTCTCCTCATCTTCTGGTGGTTACTGAACTTTGCTACTATTAAAGCTGTGGTTATAAACATAGGTGAGCACATGTCTTGTTTAAACTGTGCTGCTGTATTTTGTTACTCTGTATTCATTTTATTGCATTTGTTCATTTAATAATATCTCATTAATATACAATTACATTAATAAAATTATGTGTGCTAGAACCCGCCCATCACAAAGAACCCCAGGATTCGCAATTACAGTCTCACACCATGCGCACAGTAAGATACTGTAGAATCCCTACCTCTATTCCCTGTTTTGTACAGCAATCCCCGGAATGCCCACCCACGCTACTCTTGGAAATCATATAGCACACTTTCTTTACTCCGCCCTCCGCCTCCATTCCCTCCTATCCAAAGCATACCCTTTCTCTATGTAAACTCCTAGTCCAATATTCAGTTCTGTGAATATGCTGATGTTATGCTTCTTCAGTATTTCTTGGTTCTACATCTCTGCAGATGGGTCAAGTCATTTGACACTTCTCTTTCTTCACCTCTTATTTCATGAGTACAGTGCAATCCAGATCCTTCCGACATGTTACAAATGTTAGCACTTTTTTTCTTCTTATGACTGATTAATATGCAACTGTCTAAATGTACCACAACATGTTTACACATTAATCTACTGATGGACACTTACCTGGGCTACGATGAATAGTGCTGATAAACCCGTGGATGTATATGCCTTTTTAAACTCGGCCCCTGAAGTGGATTTTTTGATGATTTTATTAATGATTTGTTGATTTATCATTAATCTACAATTACATGGCTAACGTATTTACTAGACGCAATTTACTACATTCCACCCAATCCCCCCCCACAGTCAATTCCATCACCATAGCAATGTACCGTAGAATCGCTAATTGTCTTCTCTGCTGGTCAGCACACCGCGTGCACCCATTCCCACTTTATACATGCTGACTAAAATGCACACTTTCTTCCTAACCTCCTTTCCCCTCCATTCCCAACCATCCGTCTCTGTCTCTTTCTTTTTGGTAACTGTGAATCCGTTCTTGTCTTCTGTGACACTGCTTTTTTTCTCCTTCTGTTTTTTCTTTGTTCTTATACTCCAATGATGAGTGACGTCATTTTACCTATACATGTAGACCAGAAATAGTTATGTTTGCTAGGATGGTGCAGCTGTGCAACGCTGAGCTCTGCCCACCATCTGCTAGTGCGGTTTGCAGGAATAGCACTGTTGCCTGGAGAATCCATGATGTCACAGTGGGCTTCTTTCAGGTAGACAGATTATGTTTGCTCAGAGAATTTGTTTCCCACTTCAGAGCCTGCTATCCTACACGGGGTGAAATTATGGTAAGGTTTGTGCTGACCACCTTGACAGCATCAGAGGAAATGGAAATGAGTTCCAAGATACTGCGTGTTTCTTTTTATTTTGGCATCAATACCAGTTACCTTAGCAACATTGTTTTAATTAGACTACACACAATATGAAATCCACACCATGTACAGCATAAGTGTCACTGTCCATGAGCCACGTATTGCACTGTATAATCACTACTCTTCTTTGCTGTTCTACCACCTAACTCGTGCCCACACCCTGCCCACTCATGTGTGCTACACTTAACGCCCCATTTTACCTCTCTTTCCTCCCTTCCAAGCCATTCCCGTGTGTCTCTTTCCCTTTGGTAATCGTTAGTCTTCTCTTCAGTTAATGGAAGCTGCTACTGTCTTGTTCCTTCACTATTTTTCTATTTTTCTAATTCTCCAAAGTTCAGTGACATCAATTGCCACTTGACTTTCTCTTCGTGGCTTATTTCACTGAGAACAATACCTACTAGTTCCATGCGTGTTGCTGTAAATGGTAAGATTCGTTTTCGTCATATGGCTGAATAATATTCTACGTTTCATTTACTGTTAGACGTTAAGCTTGGCTTTTGTCAATACTTCAGTGATAAACACAGGGTTGCAGTTTTCGTTTTTAAAATGGGCTGCTGCATTCTGTTTATATATTTATAGATTTGTTTTTTTATGTTTATCCATGTAGGCCTTTGCTGATTCATTAATTTTTAATCTAAAATTACATGAGAAACATTAATTTTACAAGACCCGCACTATAACCAAGATCAACCCAGTTACTTCCCTGAAGTCACTGTCCATTAGCATAGTAAGATACAGTAGATTCCATCTCCCCCAATCCACATTAATAATGCAAATCGTTATGCCTACCTTCTCCTTGCTTTCACATCTAACAACGCCACTATCTTCCCCTTGGTAACTGTTACTCCAGTCTTGTATTCTGTGAATCGGCTGATGTTTTGCTCCTTCAGTTTTATATTTTCGCTTCGTCTCCACGCCTGTGTTAAATCATTTGATATTTTTTTCTCTTCTTCACTTATTTCAGTGAGCATAATATGCTCTAGCGCCATCCATGTTGCAGCAAATGCTTGGATTTATTTTCTTGTGATGGCTGAGTAATATTCCTTTCTGTATATGTACCACATCTTCTGTACCCATTAATCTATTGATGTCCATTTAGCTCGGTTTCTTGGAATAGTACTCTCATTTACATAGGGATATATATGTCTTTATTAACTGGGCAGATTTATTGGTTTTATTGGATTTTTTATTAATTTGTTCTTTATTTACTTATTATTAATCTATACGTAAAAGGATAACATGATATTTTCTAGACTCCACCTGTCTCGAAGTTTTTCCCAATGCCCCACTGCAGTCACTTCCATCAACAGAGCAATGTACTGTCGATTCACTGCCTGTCTTCACGGTTTGGTTCAGCCCTTTCAATGCACCCACAAAAACATTATATATGCTAATCATAATGCATCCTTTCTCTCCCCACTGTTATCCCTTCATTCTATCATGTCCACATTAGTCATTTTCTCTTTGGTAACTGGTAGTTCATTCGTGGGCTCTGTGTGTCTGCCACTATTTTGCTCCTTCAGGACTTTCCTGCTTCTCTAACTGCACAGATTGGTCATATCATTTGATACTTGTCCTCCTGTCTTAATTCATTGAAAATATAACCCCATTTTTTATCCATGTTGTCGCAAATGGGAGGATTTTTTCTTCTTATGGGTGAAATGCAATTAATTGTTTATATATACCACTTCTTCTTTATCCATTCATCTTCTGATGGAGATGGATCGGCTACTGTGAATTGTGCTGCGATAAACAAGGGAGTGCACATACCTTTTTTAAATGGGACTACTGCATTCTATCTACTGATCTATGCAACTTTGTTTTCCTCTATGTATCTATCATCTGACAATCTATCTTCTTGCTATCTCACATCTATCCTATTCATCATCTATCTCTATCATCTATCATCTATCTTAAACTCTAATCTCTGAACCCATCTGTGAATATTTCTTATTTCTCATAATTACACAATTACATGAGTAACATTGTTTACTACAACTTCCATCACCAATATATCCCCAGATATCCCATTGCATTCACTATCCTCCAGTGCAGTAAAATAATGTAGAATCACTAGTCTTCTCTGTGACGAACAGTCCTCCACGTAACCCAACCCAACACTATGTACACTTATTCAATTGCACCGTTTTTAACCCCCTGTCCTACTTAACCCTCCACAAAAGCAAAACCGGCCCAGTCTCTTTCCTTTGGTAACCTCTAGTAAATTCTTCTCTTCAGCGTGGCTTCTTCAGTTTGGTTATTTCACTTTTTTTCTATTTTTTATTTCTCTGCTAGTGAGTGAAATCATTTACCATGTTTCTGACTCTCCATCTCTTACCTCACTGATCATAATTCTCTGCTATCTACATCCATGTTTTTGTAAATCGTAGGATTTGTTTTCCTCATATGGCTGAATAATATCCGTCTCCTCATCTTCTGGTGGTTACTGAACTTTGCTACTATTAAAGCTGTGGTTATAAACATAGGTGAGCACATGTCTTGTTTAAACTGTGCTGCTGTATTTTGTTACTCTGTATTCATTTTATTGCATTTGTTCATTTAATAATATCTCATTAATATACAATTACATTAATAAAATTATGTTTGCTAGAACCCGCCCATCACAAAGAACCCCAGGATTCGCAATTACAGTCTCACACCATGCGCACAGTAAGATACTGTAGAATCCCTACCTCTATTCCCTGTTTTGTACAGCAATCCCCGGAATGCCCACCCACGCTACTCTTGGAAATCATATAGCACACTTTCTTTACTCCGCCCTCCGCCTCCATTCCCTCCTATCCAAAGCATACCCTTTCTCTATGTAAACTCCTAGTCCAATATTCAGTTCTGTGAATATGCTGATGTTATGCTTCTTCAGTATTTCTTGGTTCTACATCTCTGCAGATGGGTCAAGTCATTTGACACTTCTCTTTCTTCACCTCTTATTTCATGAGTACAGTGCAATCCAGATCCTTCCGACATGTTACAAATGTTAGCACTTTTTTTCTTCTTATGACTGATTAATATGCAACTGTCTAAATGTACCACAACATGTTTACACATTAATCTACTGATGGACACTTACCTGGGCTACGATGAATAGTGCTGATAAACCCGTGGATGTATATGCCTTTTTAAACTCGGCCCCTGAAGTGGATTTTTTGATGATTTTATTAATGATTTGTTGATTTATCATTAATCTACAATTACATGGCTAACGTATTTACTAGACGCAATTTACTACATTCCACCCAATCCCCCCCCACAGTCAATTCCATCACCATAGCAATGTACCGTAGAATCGCTAATTGTCTTCTCTGCTGGTCAGCACACCGCGTGCACCCATTCCCACTTTATACATGCTGACTAAAATGCACACTTTCTTCCTAACCTCCTTTCCCCTCCATTCCCAACCATCCGTCTCTGTCTCTTTCTTTTTGGTAACTGTGAATCCGTTCTTGTCTTCTGTGACACTGCTTTTTTTCTCCTTCTGTTTTTTCTTTGTTCTTATACTCCAATGATGAGTGACGTCATTTTACCTATACATGTAGACCAGAAATAGTTATGTTTGCTAGGATGGTGCAGCTGTGCAACGCTGAGCTCTGCCCACCATCTGCTAGTGCGGTTTGCAGGAATAGCACTGTTGCCTGGAGAATCCATGATGTCACAGTGGGCTTCTTTCAGGTAGACAGATTATGTTTGCTCAGAGAATTTGTTTCCCACTTCAGAGCCTGCTATCCTACACGGGGTGAAATTATGGTAAGGTTTGTGCTGACCACCTTGACAGCATCAGAGGAAATGGAAATGAGTTCCAAGATACTGCGTGTTTCTTTTTATTTTGGCATCAATACCAGTTACCTTAGCAACATTGTTTTAATTAGACTACACACAATATGAAATCCACACCATGTACAGCATAAGTGTCACTGTCCATGAGCCACGTATTGCACTGTATAATCACTACTCTTCTTTGCTGTTCTACCACCTAACTCGTGCCCACACCCTGCCCACTCATGTGTGCTACACTTAACGCCCCATTTTACCTCTCTTTCCTCCCTTCCAAGCCATTCCCGTGTGTCTCTTTCCCTTTGGTAATCGTTAGTCTTCTCTTCAGTTAATGGAAGCTGCTACTGTCTTGTTCCTTCACTATTTTTCTATTTTTCTAATTCTCCAAAGTTCAGTGACATCAATTGCCACTTGACTTTCTCTTCGTGGCTTATTTCACTGAGAACAATACCTACTAGTTCCATGCGTGTTGCTGTAAATGGTAAGATTCGTTTTCGTCATATGGCTGAATAATATTCTACGTTTCATTTACTGTTAGACGTTAAGCTTGGCTTTTGTCAATACTTCAGTGATAAACACAGGGTTGCAGTTTTCGTTTTTAAAATGGGCTGCTGCATTCTGTTTATATATTTATAGATTTGTTTTTTTATGTTTATCCATGTAGGCCTTTGCTGATTCATTAATTTTTAATCTAAAATTACATGAGAAACATTAATTTTACAAGACCCGCACTATAACCAAGATCAACCCAGTTACTTCCCTGAAGTCACTGTCCATTAGCATAGTAAGATACAGTAGATTCCATCTCCCCCAATCCACATTAATAATGCAAATCGTTATGCCTACCTTCTCCTTGCTTTCACATCTAACAACGCCACTATCTTCCCCTTGGTAACTGTTACTCCAGTCTTGTATTCTGTGAATCGGCTGATGTTTTGCTCCTTCAGTTTTATATTTTCGCTTCGTCTCCACGCCTGTGTTAAATCATTTGATATTTTTTTCTCTTCTTCACTTATTTCAGTGAGCATAATATGCTCTAGCGCCATCCATGTTGCAGCAAATGCTTGGATTTATTTTCTTGTGATGGCTGAGTAATATTCCTTTCTGTATATGTACCACATCTTCTGTACCCATTAATCTATTGATGTCCATTTAGCTCGGTTTCTTGGAATAGTACTCTCATTTACATAGGGATATATATGTCTTTATTAACTGGGCAGATTTATTGGTTTTATTGGATTTTTTATTAATTTGTTCTTTATTTACTTATTATTAATCTATACGTAAAAGGATAACATGATATTTTCTAGACTCCACCTGTCTCGAAGTTTTTCCCAATGCCCCACTGCAGTCACTTCCATCAACAGAGCAATGTACTGTCGATTCACTGCCTGTCTTCACGGTTTGGTTCAGCCCTTTCAATGCACCCACAAAAACATTATATATGCTAATCATAATGCATCCTTTCTCTCCCCACTGTTATCCCTTCATTCTATCATGTCCACATTAGTCATTTTCTCTTTGGTAACTGGTAGTTCATTCGTGGGCTCTGTGTGTCTGCCACTATTTTGCTCCTTCAGGACTTTCCTGCTTCTCTAACTGCACAGATTGGTCATATCATTTGATACTTGTCCTCCTGTCTTAATTCATTGAAAATATAACCCCATTTTTTATCCATGTTGTCGCAAATGGGAGGATTTTTTCTTCTTATGGGTGAAATGCAATTAATTGTTTATATATACCACTTCTTCTTTATCCATTCATCTTCTGATGGAGATGGATCGGCTACTGTGAATTGTGCTGCGATAAACAAGGGAGTGCACATACCTTTTTTAAATGGGACTACTGCATTCTATCTACTGATCTATGCAACTTTGTTTTCCTCTATGTATCTATCATCTGACAATCTATCTTCTTGCTATCTCACATCTATCCTATTCATCATCTATCTCTATCATCTATCATCTATCTTAAACTCTAATCTCTGAACCCATCTGTGAATATTTCTTATTTCTCATAATTACACAATTACATGAGTAACATTGTTTACTACAACTTCCATCACCAATATATCCCCAGATATCCCATTGCATTCACTATCCTCCAGTGCAGTAAAATAATGTAGAATCACTAGTCTTCTCTGTGACGAACAGTCCTCCACGTAACCCAACCCAACACTATGTACACTTATTCAATTGCACCGTTTTTAACCCCCTGTCCTACTTAACCCTCCACAAAAGCAAAACCGGCCCAGTCTCTTTCCTTTGGTAACCTCTAGTAAATTCTTCTCTTCAGCGTGGCTTCTTCAGTTTGGTTATTTCACTTTTTTTCTATTTTTTATTTCTCTGCTAGTGAGTGAAATCATTTACCATGTTTCTGACTCTCCATCTCTTACCTCACTGATCATAATTCTCTGCTATCTACATCCATGTTTTTGTAAATCGTAGGATTTGTTTTCCTCATATGGCTGAATAATATCCGTCTCCTCATCTTCTGGTGGTTACTGAACTTTGCTACTATTAAAGCTGTGGTTATAAACATAGGTGAGCACATGTCTTGTTTAAACTGTGCTGCTGTATTTTGTTACTCTGTATTCATTTTATTGCATTTGTTCATTTAATAATATCTCATTAATATACAATTACATTAATAAAATTATGTGTGCTAGAACCCGCCCATCACAAAGAACCCCAGGATTCGCAATTACAGTCTCACACCATGCGCACAGTAAGATACTGTAGAATCCCTACCTCTATTCCCTGTTTTGTACAGCAATCCCCGGAATGCCCACCCACGCTACTCTTGGAAATCATATAGCACACTTTCTTTACTCCGCCCTCCGCCTCCATTCCCTCCTATCCAAAGCATACCCTTTCTCTATGTAAACTCCTAGTCCAATATTCAGTTCTGTGAATATGCTGATGTTATGCTTCTTCAGTATTTCTTGGTTCTACATCTCTGCAGATGGGTCAAGTCATTTGACACTTCTCTTTCTTCACCTCTTATTTCATGAGTACAGTGCAATCCAGATCCTTCCGACATGTTACAAATGTTAGCACTTTTTTTCTTCTTATGACTGATTAATATGCAACTGTCTAAATGTACCACAACATGTTTACACATTAATCTACTGATGGACACTTACCTGGGCTACGATGAATAGTGCTGATAAACCCGTGGATGTATATGCCTTTTTAAACTCGGCCCCTGAAGTGGATTTTTTGATGATTTTATTAATGATTTGTTGATTTATCATTAATCTACAATTACATGGCTAACGTATTTACTAGACGCAATTTACTACATTCCACCCAATCCCCCCCCACAGTCAATTCCATCACCATAGCAATGTACCGTAGAATCGCTAATTGTCTTCTCTGCTGGTCAGCACACCGCGTGCACCCATTCCCACTTTATACATGCTGACTAAAATGCACACTTTCTTCCTAACCTCCTTTCCCCTCCATTCCCAACCATCCGTCTCTGTCTCTTTCTTTTTGGTAACTGTGAATCCGTTCTTGTCTTCTGTGACACTGCTTTTTTTCTCCTTCTGTTTTTTCTTTGTTCTTATACTCCAATGATGAGTGACGTCATTTTACCTATACATGTAGACCAGAAATAGTTATGTTTGCTAGGATGGTGCAGCTGTGCAACGCTGAGCTCTGCCCACCATCTGCTAGTGCGGTTTGCAGGAATAGCACTGTTGCCTGGAGAATCCATGATGTCACAGTGGGCTTCTTTCAGGTAGACAGATTATGTTTGCTCAGAGAATTTGTTTCCCACTTCAGAGCCTGCTATCCTACACGGGGTGAAATTATGGTAAGGTTTGTGCTGACCACCTTGACAGCATCAGAGGAAATGGAAATGAGTTCCAAGATACTGCGTGTTTCTTTTTATTTTGGCATCAATACCAGTTACCTTAGCAACATTGTTTTAATTAGACTACACACAATATGAAATCCACACCATGTACAGCATAAGTGTCACTGTCCATGAGCCACGTATTGCACTGTATAATCACTACTCTTCTTTGCTGTTCTACCACCTAACTCGTGCCCACACCCTGCCCACTCATGTGTGCTACACTTAACGCCCCATTTTACCTCTCTTTCCTCCCTTCCAAGCCATTCCCGTGTGTCTCTTTCCCTTTGGTAATCGTTAGTCTTCTCTTCAGTTAATGGAAGCTGCTACTGTCTTGTTCCTTCACTATTTTTCTATTTTTCTAATTCTCCAAAGTTCAGTGACATCAATTGCCACTTGACTTTCTCTTCGTGGCTTATTTCACTGAGAACAATACCTACTAGTTCCATGCGTGTTGCTGTAAATGGTAAGATTCGTTTTCGTCATATGGCTGAATAATATTCTACGTTTCATTTACTGTTAGACGTTAAGCTTGGCTTTTGTCAATACTTCAGTGATAAACACAGGGTTGCAATTTTCGTTTTTAAAATGGGCTGCTGCATTCTGTTTATATATTTATAGATTTGTTTTTTTATGTTTATCCATGTAGGCCTTTGCTGATTCATTAATTTTTAATCTAAAATTACATGAGAAACATTAATTTTACAAGACCCGCACTATAACCAAGATCAACCCAGTTACTTCCCTGAAGTCACTGTCCATTAGCATAGTAAGATACAGTAGATTCCATCTCCCCCAATCCACATTAATAATGCAAATCGTTATGCCTACCTTCTCCTTGCTTTCACATCTAACAACGCCACTATCTTCCCCTTGGTAACTGTTACTCCAGTCTTGTATTCTGTGAATCGGCTGATGTTTTGCTCCTTCAGTTTTATATTTTCGCTTCGTCTCCACGCCTGTGTTAAATCATTTGATATTTTTTTCTCTTCTTCACTTATTTCAGTGAGCATAATATGCTCTAGCGCCATCCATGTTGCAGCAAATGCTTGGATTTATTTTCTTGTGATGGCTGAGTAATATTCCTTTCTGTATATGTACCACATCTTCTGTACCCATTAATCTATTGATGTCCATTTAGCTCGGTTTCTTGGAATAGTACTCTCATTTACATAGGGATATATATGTCTTTATTAACTGGGCAGATTTATTGGTTTTATTGGATTTTTTATTAATTTGTTCTTTATTTACTTATTATTAATCTATACGTAAAAGGATAACATGATATTTTCTAGACTCCACCTGTCTCGAAGTTTTTCCCAATGCCCCACTGCAGTCACTTCCATCAACAGAGCAATGTACTGTCGATTCACTGCCTGTCTTCACGGTTTGGTTCAGCCCTTTCAATGCACCCACAAAAACATTATATATGCTAATCATAATGCATCCTTTCTCTCCCCACTGTTATCCCTTCATTCTATCATGTCCACATTAGTCATTTTCTCTTTGGTAACTGGTAGTTCATTCGTGGGCTCTGTGTGTCTGCCACTATTTTGCTCCTTCAGGACTTTCCTGCTTCTCTAACTGCACAGATTGGTCATATCATTTGATACTTGTCCTCCTGTCTTAATTCATTGAAAATATAACCCCATTTTTTATCCATGTTGTCGCAAATGGGAGGATTTTTTCTTCTTATGGGTGAAATGCAATTAATTGTTTATATATACCACTTCTTCTTTATCCATTCATCTTCTGATGGAGATGGATCGGCTACTGTGAATTGTGCTGCGATAAACAAGGGAGTGCACATACCTTTTTTAAATGGGACTACTGCATTCTATCTACTGATCTATGCAACTTTGTTTTCCTCTATGTATCTATCATCTGACAATCTATCTTCTTGCTATCTCACATCTATCCTATTCATCATCTATCTCTATCATCTATCATCTATCTTAAACTCTAATCTCTGAACCCATCTGTGAATATTTCTTATTTCTCATAATTACACAATTACATGAGTAACATTGTTTTCTACAACTTTCATCACCAATATATCCCCAGATATCCCATTGCATTCACTATCCTCCAGTGCAGTAAAATAATGTAGAATCACTAGGCTTCTCTGTGACGAACAGTCCTCCACGTAACCCAACCCAACACTATGTACACTTATTCAATTGCACCGTTTTTAACCCCCTGTCCTACTTAACCCTCCACAAAAGCAAAACCGGCCCAGTCTCTTTCCTTTGGTAACCTCTAGTAAATTCTTCTCTTCAGCGAGGCTTCTTCAGTTTGGTTATTTCACTTTTTTTCTATTTTTTATTTCTCTGCTAGTGAGTGAAATCATTTATCATGTTTCTGACTCTCCATCTCTTACCTCACTGATCATAATTCTCTGCTATCTACATCCATGTTTTTGTAAATCGTAGGATTTGTTTTCCTCATACGGCTGAATAATATCCATCTCCTCATCTTCTGGTGGTTACTGAACATTGCTACTATTAATGCTGTGGTTATAAACATAGGTGAGCACATGTCTTGTTTAAACTGTGCTGCTGTATTTTGTTACTCTGTATTCATTTTATTGCATTTGTTCATTTAATAATATCTCATTAATATACAATTACATTAATAAAATTATGTGTGCTAGAACCCGCCCATCACAAAGAACCCCAGGATTCGCAATTACAGTCTCACCCCGTGCGCACAGTAAGATACTGTAGAATCCCTACCTCTATTCCCTGTTTTGTACAGCAATCCCCGGAATGCCCCCCCACGCTACTCTTGGAAATCATATAGCACACTTTCTTTACTCCGCCCTCCGCCTCCATTCCCTCCTATCCAAAGCATACCCTTTCTCTATGTAAACTCCTAGTCCAATATTCAGTTCTGTGAATATGCTGATGTTATGCTTCTTCAGTATTTCTTGGTTCTACATCTCTGCAGATGGGTCAAGTCATTTGACACTTCTCTTTCTTCACCTCTTATTTCATGAGTACAGTGCAATCCAGATCCTTCCGACATGTTACAAATGTTAGCACTTTTTTTCTTCTTATGACTGATTAATATGCAACTGTCTAAATGCACCACAACATGTTTACACATTAATCTACTGATGGACACTTACCTGGGCTACGATGAATAGTGCTGATAAACCCGTGGATGTATATGCCTTTTTAAACTCGGCCCCTGAAGTGGATTTTTTGATGATTTTATTAATGATTTGTTGATTTATCATTAATCTACAATTACATGGCTAACGTATTTACTAGACGCAATTTACTACATTCCACCCAATCCCCCCCCACAGTCAATTCCATCACCATAGCAATGTACCGTAGAATCGCTAATTGTCTTCTCTGCTGGTCAGCACACCGCGTGCACCCATTCCCACTTTATACATGCTGACTAAAATGCACACTTTCTTCCTAACCTCCTTTCCCCTCCATTCCCAAACATCCGTCTCTGTCTCTTTCCTTTTGGTAACTGTGAATCCGTTCTTGTCTTCTGTGACACTGCTTTTTTTCTCCTTCTGTTTTTTCTTTGTTCTTATACTCCAATGATGAGTGACGTCATTTTACCTATACATGTAGACCAGAAATAGTTATGTTTGTTAGGATGGTGCAGCTGTGCAACGCTTAGCTCTGCCCACCATCTGCTAGTGAGGTTTGCAGGAATAGCACTGTTGCCTGGAGAATCCATGATGTCACAGTGGGCTTCTTTCAGGTAGACAGATTATGTTTGCTCAGAGAATTTGTTTCCCGCTTCAGAGCCTGCTATCCTACACGGGGTGAAATTATGGTAAGGTTTGTGCTGACCACCTTGACAGCATCAGAGGAAATGGAAATGAGTTCCAAGATACTGCGTGTTTCTTTTTATTTTGGCATCAATACCAGTTACCTTAGCAACATTATTTTAATTAGACTACCCACAATATGAAATCCACAACATATACAGCATAAGTGTCACTGTCCATGAGCCACGTATTGCACTGTATAATCACTACTCTTCTTTGCTTTTCTACCACCTAACTCGTGCCCACACCCTGCCCACTCATGTGTGCTACACTTAACGCCCCATTTTACCTCTCTTTCCTCCCTTCCAAGCCATTCCCGTGTGTCTCTTTCCCTTTGGTAATCGTTAGTCTTCTCTTCAGTTAATGGAAGCTGCTACTGTCTTGTTCCTTCACTATTTTTCTATTTTTCTAATTCTCCAAAGTTCAGTGACATCAATTGCCACTTGACTTTCTCTTCGTGGCTTATTTCACTGAGAACAATACCCACTAGTTCCATGCGTGTTGCTGTAAATGGTAAGATTCGTTTTCTTCATATGGCTGAATAATATTCTACGTTTCATTTACTGTTAGACGTTAAGCTTGGCTTTTGTCAATACTTCAGTGATAAACACAGGGTTGCAATTTTCGTTTTTAAAATGGGCTGCTGCATTCTGTTTATATATTTATAGATTTGTTTTTTTATGTTTATCCATGTAGGCCTTTGCTGATTCATTAATTTTTAATCTAAAATTACATGAGAAACATTAATTTTACAAGACCCGCACTATAACCAAGATCAACCCAGTTACTTCCCTGAAGTCACTGTCCATTAGCATAGTAAGATACAGTAGATTCCATCTCCCCCAATCCACATTAATAATGCAAATCGTTATGCCTACCTTCTCCTTGCTTTCACATCTAACAACGCCACTATCTTCCCCTTGGTAACTGTTACTCCAGTCTTGTATTCTGTGAATCGGCTGATGTTTTGCTCCTTCAGTTTTATATTTTCGCTTCGTCTCCACGCCTGTGTTAAATCATTTCATATTTTTTTCTCTTCTTCACTTATTTCAGTGAGCATAATATGCTCTAGCGCCATCCATGTTGCAGCAAATGCTTGGATTTATTTTCTTGTGATGGCTGAGTAATATTCCTTTCTGTATATGTACCACATCTTCTGTACCCATTAATCTATTGATGTCCATTTAGCTCGGTTTCTTGGAATAGTACTCTCATTTACATAGGGATATATATGTCTTTATTAACTGGGCAGATTTATTGGTTTTATTGGATTTTTTATTAATTTGTTCTTTATTTACTTATTATTAATCTATACGTAAAAGGATAACATGATATTTTCTAGACTCCACCTGTCTCGAAGTTTTTCCCAATGCCCCACTGCAGTCACTTCCATCAACAGAGCAATGTACTGTCGATTCACTGCCTGTCTTCACGGTTTGGTTCAGCCCTTTCAATGCACCCACAAAAACATTATATATGCTAATCATAATGCATCCTTTCTCTCCCCACTGTTATCCCTTCATTCTATCATGTCCACATTTGTCATTTTCTCTTTGGTAATTGGTAGTTCATTCGTGGGCTCTGTGTGTCTGCCACTATTTTGCTCCTTCAGGACTTTCCTGCTTCTCTAACTGCACAGATTGGTCATATCATTTGATACTTGTCCTCCTGTCTTAATTCATTGAAAATATAACCCCATTTTTTATCCATGTTGTCGCAAATGGGAGGATTTTTTCTTCTTATGGGTGAAATGCAATTAATTGTTTATATATACCACTTCTTCTTTATCCATTCATCTTCTGATGGAGATGGATCGGCTACTGTGAATTGTGCTGCGATAAACAAGGGAGTGCACATACCTTTTTTAAATGGGACTACTGCATTCTATCTACTGATCTATGCAACTTTGTTTTCCTCTATGTATCTATCATCTGACAATCTATCTTCTTGATATCTCACATCTATCCTATTCATCATCTATCTCTATCATCTATCATCTATCTTAAACTCTAATCTCTTAACCCATCTGTGAATATTTCTTATTTCTCATAATTACACAATTACATGAGTAACATTGTTTACTACAACTTCCATCACCAATATATCCCCAGATATCCCATTGCATTCACTATCCTCCAGTGCAGTAAAATAATGTAGAATCACTAGTCTTCTCTGTGACGAACAGTCCTCCACGTAACCCAACCCAACACTATGTACACTTATTCAATTGCACCGTTTTTAACCCCCTGTCCTACTTAACCCTCCACAAAAGCAAAACCGGCCCAGTCTCTTTCCTTTGGTAACCTCTAGTAAATTCTTCTCTTCAGCGTGGCTTCTTCAGTTTGGTTATTTCACTTTTTTTCTATTTTTTATTTCTCTGCTAGTGAGTGAAATCATTTACCATGTTTCTGACTCTCCATCTCTTACCTCACTGATCATAATTCTCTGCTATCTACATCCATGTTTTTGTAAATCGTAGGATTTGTTTTCCTCATATGGCTGAATAATATCCGTCTCCTCATCTTCTGGTGGTTACTGAACTTTGCTACTATTAATGCTGTGGTTATAAACATAGGTGAGCACATGTCTTGTTTAAACTGTGCTGCTGTATTTTGTTACTCTGTATTCATTTTATTGCATTTGTTCATTTAATAATATCTCATTAATATACAATTACATTAATAAAATTATGTGTGCTAGAACCCGCCCATCACAAAGAACCCCAGGATTCGCAATTACAGTCTCACACCATGCGCACAGTAAGATACTGTAGAATCCCTACCTCTATTCCCTGTTTTGTACAGCAATCCCCGGAATGCCCACCCACGCTACTCTTGGAAATCATATAGCACACTTTCTTTACTCCGCCCTCCGCCTCCATTCCCTCCTATCCAAAGCATACCCTTTCTCTATGTAAACTCCTAGTCCAATATTCAGTTCTGTGAATATGCTGATGTTATGCTTCTTCAGTATTTCTTGGTTCTACATCTCTGCAGATGGGTCAAGTCATTTGACACTTCTCTTTCTTCACCTCTTATTTCATGAGTACAGTGCAATCCAGATCCTTCCGACATGTTACAAATGTTAGCACTTTTTTTCTTCTTATGACTGATTAATATGCAACTGTCTAAATGCACCACAACATGTTTACACATTAATCTACTGATGGACACTTACCTGGGCTACGATGAATAGTGCTGATAAACCCGTGGATGTATATGCCTTTTTAAACTCGGCCCCTGAAGTGGATTTTTTGATGATTTTATTAATGATTTGTTGATTTATCATTAATCTACAATTACATGGCTAACGTATTTACTAGACGCAATTTACTACATTCCACCCAATCCCCCCCCACAGTCAATTCCATCACCATAGCAATGTACCGTAGAATCGCTAATTGTCTTCTCTGCTGGTCAGCACACCGCGTGCACCCATTCCCACTTTATACATGCTGACTAAAATGCACACTTTCTTCCTAACCTCCTTTCCCCTCCATTCCCAACCATCCGTCTCTGTCTCTTTCCTTTTGGTAACTGTGAATCCGTTCTTGTCTTCTGTGACACTGCTTTTTTTCTCCTTCTGTTTTTTCTTTGTTCTTATACTCCAATGATGAGTGACGTCATTTTACCTATACATGTAGACCTGAAATAGTTATGTTTGCTAGGATGGTGCAGCTGTGCAACGCTTAGCTCTGCCCACCATCTGCTAGTGCGGTTTGCAGGAATAGCACTGTTGCCTGGAGAATCCATGATGTCACAGTGGGCTTCTTTCAGGTAGACAGATTATGTTTGCTCAGATAATTTGTTTCCCACTTCAGAGCCTGCTATCCTACACGGGGTGAAATTATGGTAAGGTTTGTGCTGACCACCTTGACAGCATCAGAGGAAATGGAAATGAGTTCCAAGATACTGCGTGTTTCTTTTTATTTTGGCATCAATACCAGTTACCTTAGCAACATTGTTTTAATTAGACTACCCACAATATGAAATCCACACCATATACAGCATAAGTGTCACTGTCCATGAGCCACGTATTGCACTGTATAATCACTACTCTTCTTTGCTGTTCTACCACCTAACTCGTGCCCACACCCTGCCCACTCATGTGTGCTACACTTAACGCCCCATTTTACCTCTCTTTCCTCCCTTCCAAGCCATTCCCGTGTGTCTCTTTCCCTTTGGTAATCGTTAGTCTTCTCTTCAGTTAATGGAAGCTGCTACTGTCTTGTTCCTTCACTATTTTTCTATTTTTCTAATTCTCCAAAGTTCAGTGACATCAATTGCCACTTGACTTTCTCTTCGTGGCTTATTTCACTGAGAACAATACCCACTAGTTCCATGCGTGTTGCTGTAAATGGTAAGATTCGTTTTCTTCATATGGCTGAATAATATTCTACGTTTCATTTACTGTTAGACGTTAAGCTTGGCTTTTGTCAATACTTCAGTGATAAACACAGGGTTGCAATTTTCGTTTTTAAAATGGGCTGCTGCATTCTGTTTATATATTTATAGATTTGTTTTTTTATGTTTATCCATGTAGGCCTTTGCTGATTCATTAATTTTTAATCTAAAATTACATGAGAAACATTAATTTTACAAGACCCGCACTATAACCAAGATCAACCCAGTTACTTCCCTGAAGTCACTGTCCATTAGCATAGTAAGATACAGTAGATTCCATCTCCCCCAATCCACATTAATAATGCAAATCGTTATGCCTACCTTCTCCTTGCTTTCACATCTAACAACGCCACTATCTTCCCCTTGGTAACTGTTACTCCAGTCTTGTATTCTGTGAATCGGCTGATGTTTTGCTCCTTCAGTTTTATATTTTCGCTTCGTCTCCACGCCTGTGTTAAATCATTTCATATTTTTTTCTCTTCTTCACTTATTTCAGTGAGCATAATATGCTCTAGCGCCATCCATGTTGCAGCAAATGCTTGGATTTATTTTCTTGTGATGGCTGAGTAATATTCCTTTCTGTATATGTACCACATCTTCTGTACCCATTAATCTATTGATGTCCATTTAGCTCGGTTTCTTGGAATAGTACTCTCATTTACATAGGGATATATATGTCTTTATTAACTGGGCAGATTTATTGGTTTTATTGGATTTTTTATTAATTTGTTCTTTATTTACTTATTATTAATCTATACGTAAAAGGATAACATGATATTTTCTAGACTCCACCTGTCTCGAAGTTTTTCCCAATGCCCCACTGCAGTCACTTCCATCAACAGAGCAATGTACTGTCGATTCACTGCCTGTCTTCACGGTTTGGTTCAGCCCTTTCAATGCACCCACAAAAACATTATATATGCTAATCATAATGCATCCTTTCTCTCCCCACTGTTATCCCTTCATTCTATCATGTCCACATTTGTCATTTTCTCTTTGGTAATTGGTAGTTCATTCGTGGGCTCTGTGTGTCTGCCACTATTTTGCTCCTTCAGGACTTTCCTGCTTCTCTAACTGCACAGATTGGTCATATCATTTGATACTTGTCCTCCTGTCTTAATTCATTGAAAATATAACCCCATTTTTTATCCATGTTGTCGCAAATGGGAGGATTTTTTCTTCTTATGGGTGAAATGCAATTAATTGTTTATATATACCACTTCTTCTTTATCCATTCATCTTCTGATGGAGATGGATCGGCTACTGTGAATTGTGCTGCGATAAACAAGGGAGTGCACATACCTTTTTTAAATGGGACTACTGCATTCTATCTACTGATCTATGCAACTTTGTTTTCCTCTATGTATCTATCATCTGACAATCTATCTTCTTGATATCTCACATCTATCCTATTCATCATCTATCTCTATCATCTATCATCTATCTTAAACTCTAATCTCTTAACCCATCTGTGAATATTTCTTATTTCTCATAATTACACAATTACATGAGTAACATTGTTTACTACAACTTCCATCACCAATATATCCCCAGATATCCCATTGCATTCACTATCCTCCAGTGCAGTAAAATAATGTAGAATCACTAGTCTTCTCTGTGACGAACAGTCCTCCACGTAACCCAACCCAACACTATGTACACTTATTCAATTGCACCGTTTTTAACCCCCTGTCCTACTTAACCCTCCACAAAAGCAAAACCGGCCCAGTCTCTTTCCTTTGGTAACCTCTAGTAAATTCTTCTCTTCAGCGTGGCTTCTTCAGTTTGGTTATTTCACTTTTTTTCTATTTTTTATTTCTCTGCTAGTGAGTGAAATCATTTACCATGTTTCTGACTCTCCATCTCTTACCTCACTGATCATAATTCTCTGCTATCTACATCCATGTTTTTGTAAATCGTAGGATTTGTTTTCCTCATATGGCTGAATAATATCCGTCTCCTCATCTTCTGGTGGTTACTGAACTTTGCTACTATTAATGCTGTGGTTATAAACATAGGTGAGCACATGTCTTGTTTAAACTGTGCTGCTGTATTTTGTTACTCTGTATTCATTTTATTGCATTTGTTCATTTAATAATATCTCATTAATATACAATTACATTAATAAAATTATGTGTGCTAGAACCCGCCCATCACAAAGAACCCCAGGATTCGCAATTACAGTCTCACACCATGCGCACAGTAAGATACTGTAGAATCCCTACCTCTATTCCCTGTTTTGTACAGCAATCCCCGGAATGCCCACCCACGCTACTCTTGGAAATCATATAGCACACTTTCTTTACTCCGCCCTCCGCCTCCATTCCCTCCTATCCAAAGCATACCCTTTCTCTATGTAAACTCCTAGTCCAATATTCAGTTCTGTGAATATGCTGATGTTATGCTTCTTCAGTATTTCTTGGTTCTACATCTCTGCAGATGGGTCAAGTCATTTGACACTTCTCTTTCTTCACCTCTTATTTCATGAGTACAGTGCAATCCAGATCCTTCCGACATGTTACAAATGTTAGCACTTTTTTTCTTCTTATGACTGATTAATATGCAACTGTCTAAATGCACCACAACATGTTTACACATTAATCTACTGATGGACACTTACCTGGGCTACGATGAATAGTGCTGATAAACCCGTGGATGTATATGCCTTTTTAAACTCGGCCCCTGAAGTGGATTTTTTGATGATTTTATTAATGATTTGTTGATTTATCATTAATCTACAATTACATGGCTAACGTATTTACTAGACGCAATTTACTACATTCCACCCAATCCCCCCCCACAGTCAATTCCATCACCATAGCAATGTACCGTAGAATCGCTAATTGTCTTCTCTGCTGGTCAGCACACCGCGTGCACCCATTCCCACTTTATACATGCTGACTAAAATGCACACTTTCTTCCTAACCTCCTTTCCCCTCCATTCCCAACCATCCGTCTCTGTCTCTTTCCTTTTGGTAACTGTGAATCCGTTCTTGTCTTCTGTGACACTGCTTTTTTTCTCCTTCTGTTTTTTCTTTGTTCTTATACTCCAATGATGAGTGACGTCATTTTACCTATACATGTAGACCTGAAATAGTTATGTTTGCTAGGATGGTGCAGCTGTGCAACGCTTAGCTCTGCCCACCATCTGCTTGTGCGGTTTGCAGGAATAGCACTGTTGCCTGGATAATCCATGATGTCACAGTGGGCTTCTTTCAGGTAGACAGATTATGTTTGCTCAGAGAATTTGTTTCCCACTTCAGAGCCTGCTATCCTACACGGGGTGAAATTATGGTAAGGTTTGTGCTGACCACCTTGACAGCATCAGAGGAAATGGAAATGAGTTCCAAGATACTGCGTGTTTCTTTTTATTTTGGCATCAATACCAGTTACCTTAGCAACATTATTTTAATTAGACTACCCACAATATGAAATCCACACCATATACAGCATAAGTGTCACTGTCCATGAGCCACGTATTGCACTGTATAATCACTACTCTTCTTTGCTGTTCTACCACCTAACTCGTGCCCACACCCTGCCCACTCATGTGTGCTACACTTAACGCCCCATTTTACCTCTCTTTCCTCCCTTCCAAGCCATTCCCGTGTGTCTCTGTCCCTTTGGTAATCGTTAGTCTTCTCTTCAGTTAATGGAAGCTGCTACTGTCTTGTTCCTTCACTATTTTTCTTTTTTCTAATTCTCCAAAGTTCAGTGACATCAATTGCCACTTGACTTTCTCTTCGTGGCTTATTTCACTGAGAACAATACCCACTAGTTCCATGCGTGTTGCTGTAAATGGTAAGATTCGTTTTCTTCATATGGCTGAATAATATTCTACGTCTCATTTACTGTTAGACGTTAAGCTTGGCTTTTGTCAATACTTCAGTGATAAACACAGGGTTGCAATTTTCGTTTTTAAAATGGGCTGCTGCATTCTGTTTATATATTTATAGATTTGTTTTTTTATGTTTATCCATGTAGGCCTTTGCTGATTCATTAATTTTTAATCTAAAATTACATGAGAAACATTAATTTTACAAGACCCGCACTATAACCAAGATCAACCCAGTTACTTCCCTGAAGTCACTGTCCATTAGCATAGTAAGATACAGTAGATTCCATCTCCCCCAATCCACATTAATAATGCAAATCGTTATGACTACCTTCTCCTTGCTTTCACATCTAACAACGCCACTATCTTCCCCTTGGTAACTGTTACTCCAATCTTGTATTCTGTGAATCGGCTGATGTTTTGCTCCTTCAGTTTTATATTTTCGCTTCGTCTCCACGCCTGTGTTAAATCATTTGATATTTTTTTCTCTTCTTCACTTATTTCAGTGAGCATAATATGCTCTAGCGCCATCCATGTTGCAGCAAATGCTTGGATTTATTTTCTTGTGATGGCTGAGTTATATTCCTTTATGTATATGTACCACATCTTCTGTACCCATTAATCTATTGATGTCCATTTAGCTCGGTTTCTTGGAATAGTACTCTCATTTACATAGGGATATATATGTCTTTATTAACTGGGCAGATTTATTGGTTTTATTGGATTTTTTATTAATTTGTTCTTTATTTACTTATTATTAATCTATACGTAAAAGGATAACATGATATTTTCTAGACTCCACCTGTCTCGAAGTTTTTCCCAATGCCCCACTGCAGTCACTTCCATCAACAGAGCAATGTACTGTCGATTCACTGCCTGTCTTCACGGTTTGGTTCAGCCCTTTCAATGCACCCACAAAAACATTATATATGCTAATCATAATGCATCCTTTCTCTCCCCACTGTTATCCCTTCATTCTATCATGTCCACATTAGTCATTTTCTCTTTGGTAACTGGTAGTTCATTCGTGGGCTCTGTGTGTCTGCCACTATTTTGCTCCTTCAGGACTTTCCTGCTTCTCTAACTGCACAGATTGGTCATATCATTTGATACTTGTCCTCCTGTCTTAATTCATTGAAAATATAACCCCATTTTTTATCCATGTTGTCGCAAATGGGAGGATTTTTTCTTCTTATGGGTGAAATGCAATTAATTGTTTATATATACCACTTCTTCTTTATCCATTCATCTTCTGATGGAGATGGATCGGCTACTGTGAATTGTGCTGCGATAAACAAGGGAGTGCACATACCTTTTTTAAATGGGACTACTGCATTCTATCTACTGATCTATGCAACTTTGTTTTCCTCTATGTATCTATCATCTGACAATCTATCTTCTTGCTATCTCACATCTATCCTATCAATCATCTATCTCTATCATCTATCATCTATCTTAAACTCTAATCTCTGAACCCATCTGTGAATATTTCTTATTTCTCATAATTACACAATTACATGAGTAACATTGTTTACTACAACTTCCATCACCAATATATCCCCAGATATCCCATTGCATTCACTATCCTCCAGTGCAGTAAAATAATGTAGAATCACTAGGCTTCTCTGTGACGAACAGTCCTCCACGTAAACCAACCCAACACTATGTACACTTATTCAATTGCACCGTTTTTAACCCCCTGTCCTACTTAACCCTCCACAAAAGCAAAACCGGCCCAGTCTCTTTCCTTTGGTAACCTCTAGTAAATTCTTCTCTTCAGCGTGGCTTCTTCAGTTTGGTTATTTCACTTTTTTTCTATTTTTTATTTCTCTGCTAGTGAGTGAAATCATTTACCATGTTTCTGACTCTCCATCTCTTACCTCACTGATCATAATTCTCTGCTATCTACATCCATGTTTTTGTAAATCGTAGGATTTGTTTTCCTCATATGGCTGAATAATATCCGTCTCCTCATCTTCTGGTGGTTACTGAACTTTGCTACTATTAATGCTGTGGTTATAAACATAGGTGAGCACATGTCTTGTTTAAACTGTGCTGCTGTATTTTGTTACTCTGTATTCATTTTATTGCATTTGTTCATTTAATAATATCTCATTAATATACAATTACATTAATAAAATTATGTGTGCTAGAACCCGCCCATCACAAAGAACCCCAGGATTCGCAATTACAGTCTCACACCATGCGCACAGTAAGATACTGTAGAATCCCTACCTCTATTCCCTGTTTTGTACAGCAATCCCCGGAATGCCCACCCACGCTACTCTTGGAAATCATATAGCACACTTTCTTTACTCCGCCCTCCGCCTCCATTCCCTCCTATCCAAAGCATACCCTTTCTCTATGTAAACTCCTAGTCCAATATTCAGTTCTGTGAATATGCTGATGTTATGCTTCTTCAGTTTTTCTTGTTTCTACATCTCTGCAGATGGGTCAAGTCATTTGACACTTCTCTTTCTTCACCTCTTATTTCATGAGTACAGTGCAATCCAGATCCTTCCGACATGTTACAAATGTTAGCACTTTTTTTCTTCTTATGACTGATTAATATGCAACTGTCTAAATGTACCACAACATGTTTACACATTAATCTACTGATGGACACTTACCTGGGCTACGATGAATAGTGCTGATAAACCCGTGGATGTATATGCCTTTTTAAACTCGGCCCCTGAAGTGGATTTTTTGATGATTTTATTAATGATTTGTTGATTTATCATTAATCTACAATTACATGGCTAACGTATTTACTAGACGCAATTTACTACATTCCACCCAATCCCCCCCCACAGTCAATTCCATCACCATAGCAATGTACCGTAGAATCGCTAATTGTCTTCTCTGCTGGTCAGCACACCGCGTGCACCCATTCCCACTTTATACATGCTGACTAAAATGCACACTTTCTTCCTAACCTCCTTTCCCCTCCATTCCCAACCATCCGTCTCTGTCTCTTTCCTTTTGGTAACTGTGAATCCGTTCTTGTCTTCTGTGACACTGCTTTTTTTCTCCTTCTGTTTTTTCTTTGTTCTTATACTCCAATGATGAGTGACGTCATTTTACCTATACATGTAGACCTGAAATAGTTATGTTTGCTAGGATGGTGCAGCTGTGCAACGCTTAGCTCTGCCCACCATCTGCTTGTGCGGTTTGCAGGAATAGCACTGTTGCCTGGATAATCCATGATGTCACAGTGGGCTTCTTTCAGGTAGACAGATTATGTTTGCTCAGAGAATTTGTTTCCCACTTCAGAGCCTGCTATCCTACACGGGGTGAAATTATGGTAAGGTTTGTGCTGACCACCTTGACAGCATCAGAGGAAATGGAAATGAGTTCCAAGATACTGCGTGTTTCTTTTTATTTTGGCATCAATACCAGTTACCTTAGCAACATTATTTTAATTAGACTACCCACAATATGAAATCCACACCATATACAGCATAAGTGTCACTGTCCATGAGCCACGTATTGCACTGTATAATCACTACTCTTCTTTGCTGTTCTACCACCTAACTCGTGCCCACACCCTGCCCACTCATGTGTGCTACACTTAACGCCCCATTTTACCTCTCTTTCCTCCCTTCCAAGCCATTCCCGTGTGTCTCTGTCCCTTTGGTAATCGTTAGTCTTCTCTTCAGTTAATGGAAGCTGCTACTGTCTTGTTCCTTCACTATTTTTCTTTTTTCTAATTCTCCAAAGTTCAGTGACATCAATTGCCACTTGACTTTCTCTTCGTGGCTTATTTCACTGAGAACAATACCCACTAGTTCCATGCGTGTTGCTGTAAATGGTAAGATTCGTTTTCTTCATATGGCTGAATAATATTCTACGTCTCATTTACTGTTAGACGTTAAGCTTGGCTTTTGTCAATACTTCAGTGATAAACACAGGGTTGCAATTTTCGTTTTTAAAATGGGCTGCTGCATTCTGTTTATATATTTATAGATTTGTTTTTTTATGTTTATCCATGTAGGCCTTTGCTGATTCATTAATTTTTAATCTAAAATTACATGAGAAACATTAATTTTACAAGACCCGCACTATAACCAAGATCAACCCAGTTACTTCCCTGAAGTCACTGTCCATTAGCATAGTAAGATACAGTAGATTCCATCTCCCCCAATCCACATTAATAATGCAAATCGTTATGACTACCTTCTCCTTGCTTTCACATCTAACAACGCCACTATCTTCCCCTTGGTAACTGTTACTCCAATCTTGTATTCTGTGAATCGGCTGATGTTTTGCTCCTTCAGTTTTATATTTTCGCTTCGTCTCCACGCCTGTGTTAAATCATTTGATATTTTTTTCTCTTCTTCACTTATTTCAGTGAGCATAATATGCTCTAGCGCCATCCATGTTGCAGCAAATGCTTGGATTTATTTTCTTGTGATGGCTGAGTTATATTCCTTTATGTATATGTACCACATCTTCTGTACCCATTAATCTATTGATGTCCATTTAGCTCGGTTTCTTGGAATAGTACTCTCATTTACATAGGGATATATATGTCTTTATTAACTGGGCAGATTTATTGGTTTTATTGGATTTTTTATTAATTTGTTCTTTATTTACTTATTATTAATCTATACGTAAAAGGATAACATGATATTTTCTAGACTCCACCTGTCTCGAAGTTTTTCCCAATGCCCCACTGCAGTCACTTCCATCAACAGAGCAATGTACTGTCGATTCACTGCCTGTCTTCACGGTTTGGTTCAGCCCTTTCAATGCACCCACAAAAACATTATATATGCTAATCATAATGCATCCTTTCTCTCCCCACTGTTATCCCTTCATTCTATCATGTCCACATTAGTCATTTTCTCTTTGGTAACTGGTAGTTCATTCGTGGGCTCTGTGTGTCTGCCACTATTTTGCTCCTTCAGGACTTTCCTGCTTCTCTAACTGCACAGATTGGTCATATCATTTGATACTTGTCCTCCTGTCTTAATTCATTGAAAATATAACCCCATTTTTTATCCATGTTGTCGCAAATGGGAGGATTTTTTCTTCTTATGGGTGAAATGCAATTAATTGTTTATATATACCACTTCTTCTTTATCCATTCATCTTCTGATGGAGATGGATCGGCTACTGTGAATTGTGCTGCGATAAACAAGGGAGTGCACATACCTTTTTTAAATGGGACTACTGCATTCTATCTACTGATCTATGCAACTTTGTTTTCCTCTATGTATCTATCATCTGACAATCTATCTTCTTGCTATCTCACATCTATCCTATCAATCATCTATCTCTATCATCTATCATCTATCTTAAACTCTAATCTCTGAACCCATCTGTGAATATTTCTTATTTCTCATAATTACACAATTACATGAGTAACATTGTTTACTACAACTTCCATCACCAATATATCCCCAGATATCCCATTGCATTCACTATCCTCCAGTGCAGTAAAATAATGTAGAATCACTAGGCTTCTCTGTGACGAACAGTCCTCCACGTAAACCAACCCAACACTATGTACACTTATTCAATTGCACCGTTTTTAACCCCCTGTCCTACTTAACCCTCCACAAAAGCAAAACCGGCCCAGTCTCTTTCCTTTGGTAACCTCTAGTAAATTCTTCTCTTCAGCGTGGCTTCTTCAGTTTGGTTATTTCACTTTTTTTCTATTTTTTATTTCTCTGCTAGTGAGTGAAATCATTTACCATGTTTCTGACTCTCCATCTCTTACCTCACTGATCATAATTCTCTGCTATCTACATCCATGTTTTTGTAAATCGTAGGATTTGTTTTCCTCATATGGCTGAATAATATCCGTCTCCTCATCTTCTGGTGGTTACTGAACTTTGCTACTATTAATGCTGTGGTTATAAACATAGGTGAGCACATGTCTTGTTTAAACTGTGCTGCTGTATTTTGTTACTCTGTATTCATTTTATTGCATTTGTTCATTTAATAATATCTCATTAATATACAATTACATTAATAAAATTATGTGTGCTAGAACCCGCCCATCACAAAGAACCCCAGGATTCGCAATTACAGTCTCACACCATGCGCACAGTAAGATACTGTAGAATCCCTACCTCTATTCCCTGTTTTGTACAGCAATCCCCGGAATGCCCACCCACGCTACTCTTGGAAATCATATAGCACACTTTCTTTACTCCGCCCTCCGCCTCCATTCCCTCCTATCCAAAGCATACCCTTTCTCTATGTAAACTCCTAGTCCAATATTCAGTTCTGTGAATATGCTGATGTTATGCTTCTTCAGTTTTTCTTGTTTCTACATCTCTGCAGATGGGTCAAGTCATTTGACACTTCTCTTTCTTCACCTCTTATTTCATGAGTACAGTGCAATCCAGATCCTTCCGACATGTTACAAATGTTAGCACTTTTTTTCTTCTTATGACTGATTAATATGCAACTGTCTAAATGTACCACAACATGTTTACACATTAATCTACTGATGGACACTTACCTGGGCTACGATGAATAGTGCTGATAAACCCGTGGATGTATATGCCTTTTTAAACTCGGCCCCTGAAGTGGATTTTTTGATGATTTTATTAATGATTTGTTGATTTATCATTAATCTACAATTACATGGCTAACGTATTTACTAGACGCAATTTACTACATTCCACCCAATCCCCCCCCACAGTCAATTCCATCACCATAGCAATGTACCGTAGAATCGCTAATTGTCTTCTCTGCTGGTCAGCACACCGCGTGCACCCATTCCCACTTTATACATGCTGACTAAAATGCACACTTTCTTCCTAACCTCCTTTCCCCTCCATTCCCAACCATCCGTCTCTGTCTCTTTCCTTTTGGTAACTGTGAATCCGTTCTTGTCTTCTGTGACACTGCTTTTTTTCTCCTTCTGTTTTTTCTTTGTTCTTATACTCCAATGATGAGTGACGTCATTTTACCTATACATGTAGACCTGAAATAGTTATGTTTGCTAGGATGGTGCAGCTGTGCAACGCTTAGCTCTGCCCACCATCTGCTTGTGCGGTTTGCAGGAATAGCACTGTTGCCTGGATAATCCATGATGTCACAGTGGGCTTCTTTCAGGTAGACAGATTATGTTTGCTCAGATAATTTGTTTCCCACTTCAGAGCCTGCTATCCTACACGGGGTGAAATTATGGTAAGGTTTGTGCTGACCACCTTGACAGCATCAGAGGAAATGGAAATGAGTTCCAAGATACTGCGTGTTTCTTTTTATTTTGGCATCAATACCAGTTACCTTAGCAACATTATTTTAATTAGACTACCCACAATATGAAATCCACACCATATACAGCATAAGTGTCACTGTCCATGAGCCACGTATTGCACTGTATAATCACTACTCTTCTTTGCTGTTCTACCACCTAACTCGTGCCCACACCCTGCCCACTCATGTGTGCTACACTTAACGCCCCATTTTACCTCTCTTTCCTCCCTTCCAAGCCATTCCCGTGTGTCTCTGTCCCTTTGGTAATCGTTAGTCTTCTCTTCAGTTAATGGAAGCTGCTACTGTCTAGTTCCTTCACTATTTTTCTTTTTTCTAATTCTCCAAAGTTCAGTGACATCAATTGCCACTTGACTTTCTCTTCGTGGCTTATTTCACTGAGAACAATACCCACTAGTTCCATGCGTGTTGCTGTAAATGGTAAGATTCGTTTTCTTCATATGGCTGAATAATATTCTACGTCTCATTTACTGTTAGACGTTAAGCTTGGCTTTTGTCAATACTTCAGTGATAAACACAGGGTTGCAATTTTCGTTTTTAAAATGGGCTGCTGCATTCTGTTTATATATTTATAGATTTGTTTTTTTATGTTTATCCATGTAGGCCTTTGCTGATTCATTAATTTTTAATCTAAAATTACATGAGAAACATTAATTTTACAAGACCCGCACTATAACCAAGATCAACCCAGTTACTTCCCTGAAGTCACTGTCCATTAGCATAGTAAGATACAGTAGATTCCATCTCCCCCAATCCACATTAATAATGCAAATCGTTATGACTACCTTCTCCTTGCTTTCACATCTAACAACGCCACTATCTTCCCCTTGGTAACTGTTACTCCAATCTTGTATTCTGTGAATCGGCTGATGTTTTGCTCCTTCAGTTTTATATTTTCGCTTCGTCTCCACGCCTGTGTTAAATCATTTGATATTTTTTTCTCTTCTTCACTTATTTCAGTGAGCATAATATGCTCTAGCGCCATCCATGTTGCAGCAAATGCTTGGATTTATTTTCTTGTGATGGCTGAGTTATATTCCTTTATGTATATGTACCACATCTTCTGTACCCATTAATCTATTGATGTCCATTTAGCTCGGTTTCTTGGAATAGTACTCTCATTTACATAGGGATATATATGTCTTTATTAACTGGGCAGATTTATTGGTTTTATTGGATTTTTTATTAATTTGTTCTTTATTTACTTATTATTAATCTATACGTAAAAGGATAACATGATATTTTCTAGACTCCACCTGTCTCGAAGTTTTTCCCAATGCCCCACTGCAGTCACTTCCATCAACAGAGCAATGTACTGTCGATTCACTGCCTGTCTTCACGGTTTGGTTCAGCCCTTTCAATGCACCCACAAAAACATTATATATGCTAATCATAATGCATCCTTTCTCTCCCCACTGTTATCCCTTCATTCTATCATGTCCACATTAGTCATTTTCTCTTTGGTAACTGGTAGTTCATTCGTGGGCTCTGTGTGTCTGCCACTATTTTGCTCCTTCAGGACTTTCCTGCTTCTCTAACTGCACAGATTGGTCATATCATTTGATACTTGTCCTCCTGTCTTAATTCATTGAAAATATAACCCCATTTTTTATCCATGTTCTCGCAAATGGGAGGATTTTTTCTTCTTATGGGTGAAATGCAATTAATTGTTTATATATACCACTTCTTCTTTATCCATTCATCTTCTGATGGAGATGGATCGGCTACTGTGAATTGTGCTGCGATAAACAAGGGAGTGCACATACCTTTTTTAAATGGGACTACTGCATTCTATGTACTGATCTATGCAACTTTGTTTTCTTCTATGTATCTATCATCTGACAATCTATCTTCTTGCTATCTCACATCTATCCTATTCATCATCTATCTCTATCATCTATCATCTATCTTAAACTCCAATCTCTGAACCCATCTGTGAATATTTCTTATTTCTCATAATTACACAATTACATGAGTAACATTGTTTTCTACAACTTTCATCACCAATATATCCCCAGATATCCCATTGCATTCACTATCCTCCAGTGCAGTAAAATAATGTAGAATCACTAGGCTTCTCTGTGACGAACAGTCCTCCACGTAACCCAACCCAACACTATGTACACTTATTCAATTGCACCGTTTTTAACCCCCTGTCCTACTTAACTCTCCACAAAAGCAAAACCGGCCCAGTCTCTTTCCTTTGGTAACCTCTAGTAAATTCTTCTCTTCAGCGTGGCTTCTTCAGTTTGGTTATTTCACTTTTTTTCTATTTTTTATTTCTCTGCTAGTGGGTGAAATCATTTACCATGTTTCTGACTCTCCATCTCTTACCTCACTGATCATAATTCTCTGCTATCTACATCCATGTTTTTGTAAATCGTAGGATTTGTTTTCCTCATATGGCTGAATAATATCCGTCTCCTCATCTTCTGGTGGTTAGTGAACTTTGCTACTATTAATGCTGTGGTTATAAACATAGGTGAGCACATGTCTTGTTTAAACTGTGCTGCTGTATTTTGTTACTCTGTATTCATTTTATTGCATTTGTTCATTTAATAATATCTCATTAATATACAATTACATTAATAAAATTATGTGTGCTAGAACCCGCCCATCACAAAGAAACCCAGGATTCGCAATTACAGTCTCACACCGTGCGCAAATTAAGATACTGTAGTATCCCTACCTCTATTCCCTGTTTTGTACAGCAATCCCCGGAATACCCACCCACGCTACTCTTGGAAATCATATAGCACACTTTCTTTACTCCGCCCTCCGCCTCCATTCCCTCCTATCCAAAGCATACCCTTTCTCTATGTAAACTCCTAGTCCAATATTCAGTTCTGTGAATATGCTGATGTTATGCTTCTTCAGTATTTCTTGGTTCTACATCTCTGCAGATGGGTCAAGTCATTTGACACTTGTCTTTCTTCACTTCTTATTTCATGAGTACAGTGCAATCCAGATCCTTCCGACATGTTACAAATGTTAGCACTTTTTTCTTCTTATGACTGATTAATATGCAACTGTCTAAATGTACCACAACATGTTTACACATTAATCTACTGATGGACACTTACCTGGGCTACGATGAATAGTGCTGATAAACCCGTGGATGTATATGCCTTTTTAAACTCGGCCCCTGAAGTGGATTTTTTGATGAGTTTATTAATGATTTGTTGATTTATCATTAATCTACAATTACATGGCTAACGTATTTACTAGACGCCCTTTACTACGTTCCACACAGTCCCCCACCGCATTCAATTCCATCACCATAGCAATGTACCGTAGAATCGCTAATTGTCTTCTCTGCTGGTTAGCACACCGCGTGCACCCATTCCCACTTTATACATGCTGACTAAAATGCACACTTTCTTCCTAACCTCCTTTCCCCTCCATTCCCAACCATCCGTCTCTGTCTCTTTCCTTTTGGTAACTGTGAATCCGTTCTTGTCTTCTGTGACACTGCTTTTTTTCTCCTTCTATTTTTTCTTTGTTCTTATACTCCAATGATGAGTGACGTCATTTTACCTATACATGTAGACCTGAAATAGTTATGTTTGCTAGGATGGTGCAGCTGTGCAACGCTTAGCTCTGCCCACCATCTGCTAGTGCGGTTTGAAGGAATAGCACTGTTGCCTGGAGAATCCATGATGTCACAGTGGGCTTCTTTCAGGTAGACAGATTATGTTTGCTCAGAGAATTTGTTTCCCACTTCAGAGCCTGCTATCCTACACGGGGTGAAATTATGGTAAGGTTTGTGCTGACCACCTTGACAGCATCAGAGGAAATGGAAATGAGTTCCAAGATACTGCGTGTTTCTTTTTATTTTGGCATCAATACCAGTTACCTTAGCAACATTATTTTAATTAGACTACCCACAATATGAAATCCACACCATATACAGCATAAGTGTCACTGTCCATGAGCCACGTATTGCACTGTATAATCACTACTCTTCTTTGCTGTTCTACCACCTAACTCGTGCCCACACCCTGCCCACTCATGTGTGCTACACTTAACGCCCCATTTTACCTGTCTTTCCTCCCTTCCAAGCCATTCCCGTGTGTCTCTTTCCATTTGGTAATCGTTAGTCTTCTCTTCAGTTAATGGAAGCTGCTACTGTCTTGTTCCTTCACTATTTTTCTTTTTTTCTAATTCTCCAAAGTTCAGTGACATCAATTGCCACTTGACTTTCTCTTCGTGGCTTATTTCACTGAGAACAATACCCACTAGTTCCATGCGTGTTGCTGTAAATGGTAAGATTCGTTTTCTTCATATGGCTGAATAATATTCTACGTCTCATTTACTGTTAGACGTTAAGCTTGGCTTTTGTCAATACTTCAGTGATAAACACAGGGTTGCAATTTTCGTTTTTAAAATGGGCTGCTGCATTCTGTTTATATATTTATAGATTTGTTTTTTTATGTTTATCCATGTAGGCCTTTGCTGATTCATTAATTTTTAATCTAAAATTACATGAGAAACTTTAATTTTACAAGACCCGCACTATAACCAAGATCAACCCAGTTACATCCCTGAAGTCACTGTCCATTAGCATAGTAAGATACAGTAGATTCCTTCTCCCCAATCCACATTAATAATGCAAATCGTTATGCCTACCTTCTCCTTGCTTTCACATCTAACAACGCCACTATCTTCCCCTTGGTAACTGTTACTCCAATCTTGTATTCTGTGAATCGGCTGATGTTTTGCTCATTCAGTTTTATATTTTCGCTTCGTCTCCACGCCTGTGTTAAATCATTTGATATTTTTTCTCTTCTTCACTTATTTCAGTGAGCATAATATGCTCTAGCGCCATCCATGTTGCAGCAAATGCTTGGATTTATTTTCTTGTGATGGCTGAGTAATATTCCTTTCTGTATATGTACCACATCTTCTGTACCCATTAATCTATTGATGTCCATTTAGCTCGGTTTCTTGGAATAGTACTCTCATTTACATAGGGATATATATGTCTTTATTAACTGGGCAGATTTATTGGTTTTATTGGATTTTTTATTAATTTGTTCTTTATTTACTTATTATTAATCTATACGTAAAAGGATGACATGATATTTTCTAGACTCCACCTGTCTCGAAGTTTTTCCCAATGCCACACTGCAGTCACTTCCATCAACAGAACAATGTACTGTCGATTAACTGCCTGTCTTCACGGTTTGGTTCAGCCCTTTCCATGCACCCACAAAAACATATATGTTATTCATAATGCATCCTTCCTCTCCCCACTGTTATCCCTTCATTCTATCATGTCCACATTAGTCATTTTCTCTTTGGTAACTGGTAGTTCATTCGTGGGCTCTGTGTGTCTGCCACTATTTTGCTCCTTCAGATCTTTCCTGCTTCTCTAATTGCACAGATTGGTCATATCATTTGATACTTGTCCTCCTGTCTTAATTCATTGAAAATATAACCCCATTTTTTATCCATGTTGTCGCAAATGGGAGGATTTTTTCTTCTTATGGGTGAACTGCAATTAATTGCTTATATACACCACTTCTTCTTTATCCATTCATTTTCTGATGGAGATGGATCGGCTACTGTGAATTGTGCTGCAATAAACAAGGGAGTGCACATACCTTTTTTAAATGGGACTACTGCATTCTATCTACTGATCTATGCAACTTTGTTTTCCTCTATGTATCTATCATCTGACAATCTATCTTCTTGCTATCTCACATCTATCCTATTCATCATCTATATCTATCATCTATCATCTATCTTAAACTCTAATCTCTGAACCCATCTGTGAATATTTCTTATTTCTCATAATTACACAATTACATGAGTAACATTGTTTTCTACAACTTCCATCACCAATATATCCCCAGATATCCCATTGCATTCACTATCCTCCAGTGCAGTAAAATAATGTAGAATCACTAGTCTTCTCTGTGACGTACAGTCCTCCACGTAACCCAACCCAACACTATGTACACTTATTCAATTGCACCGTTTTTAAGCCCCTGTCCTACTTATCCCTCCACAATAGCAAAACCGGCCCAGTCTCTTTCCTTTGGTAACCACTAGTAAATTCTTCTATTCAGCGTGGCTTCTTCAGTTTGGTTATTTCACTTTTTTTCTATTTTTTATTTCTCTGCTAGTGAGTGAAACCATTTACCATGTTTCTGTCTCTACATCTCTTACTTCACTGATCATAATTCTCTGCTATCTACATCCATGTTGTTGTAAATCATAGGATTTGTTTTCCTCATATGGCTGAATAATATCCGTCTCCTCATCTTCTGGTGGTTACTGAACTTTGCTACTATTAATGCTGTGGTTATAAACATAGGTGAGCACATGTCTTGTTTAAACTGTGCTGCTGTATTTTGTTACTCTGTATTCATTTTATTGCCTTTGTTCATTTAATAACATCTCATTAATGTACAATTACATTAATAAAATTATGTGTGCTAGAACCCGCCCATCACAAAGAAACCCAGGATTCGCACTTACAGTCACACACCGTGCGCACAGTAAGATACTGTGGAATCCCTACCTCTGTTCCCTGTTTTTTACAGCAATCCCCGGAATGCCCACCCACGCTACTCTTGGAAATCATATAGCACACTTTCTTTACTCCGCCCTCCGCCTACATTCCCTCCTATCCAAAGCATACCCTTTCTCTATGTAAACTCCTAGTCCAATATTCAGTTCTGTGAATATGCTGATGTTATGCTTTTTCAGTTTTTCTTGGTTCTACATCTCTGCAGATGGGTCAAGTCATTTGACACTTCTCTGTCTTCACCTCTTCCTTCATGAGTATAGTGCAATCCAGATCTTTCCGACATGTTACAAATGTTAGGACTGTTTTTTCTTCTTATGACTGATTAATATGCAACTGACTAAATGTACCACAACATGTTTACACATTAATCTACTGATGGAAACTTACCTGTGCCACGAAGAATAGTGCTGATAAACCCGTGGATGTATATACCTTTTTAAACTCGGCCGCTGAAGTGGGTTTTTTGATGAGTTTATTATTGATTTGTTGATTTACCATTAATCTACAATTACATGGCTAACGTATTTACTAGACGCCCTTTACTACGTTCCACACAATCCCCCACCGCATTCAATTCCATCACGATAGCAATGTTCCGTAGAATCGCTAATTGTTTTCTCTGCTGGTCAGCACACCGCGTGCACCCATTCCCACTTTATACATGCTGACTAAAATGCACACTTTCTTCCTCACCTCCTTTCCCCTCCATTCCCAACCATCCATCTCTGTCTCTCTCCTTTTGGTAACTGTGAATCCGTTCTTGTCTTCTGTGACACTGCTTTTTTTCTCCTTCTGTTTTTTCTTTGTTCTTATACTCCAATGATGAGTGACGTCATTTTACCTATACATGTAGACCAGAAATAGTTATTTTTGCTATGATGGTGCAGCTGTGCAACGCTGAGCTCTGCCCACCATCTGCTAGTGCGGTTTGCAGGAATAGCACTGTTGCCTGGAGAATCCATGATGTCACAGTGGGCTTCTTTCAGGTAGACAGATTATGTTTGCTCAGAGAATTTGTTTCCCACTTCAGAGCCTGCTATCCTACACGGGGTGAAATTATGGTAAGGTTTGTGCTGACCACCTTGACAGCATCAGAGGAAATGGAAATGAGTTCCAAGATACTGCATGTTTCTTTTTATTTTGGCATCAATACCAGTTACCTTAGCAACATTATTTTAATTAGACTACCCACATTATGAAATCCACACCATATACAGCATAAGTGTCACTGTCCATTAGCCACGTATTGCACTGTATAATCACTACTCTTCTTTGCTGTTCTACAACCTTCCTCGTGCCCACACTCTGCCCACTCATGTGTGCTACACTTAACGCCCCATTTTACTTCTCTTTCCTCCCTTCCAAGCCATTCCCGTGTGTCTCTTTCCCTTTGGTGATCGTTAGTCTTCTCTTCAGTTAATGGAAGCTGCTACTGTCTTGTTCCTTCACTATTTTTCTTTTTTTCTAATTCTCCAAAGTTCAGTGACATCAATTGCCACTTGACTTTCTCTTCGTGGCTTATTTCACTGAGAACAATACCCACTAGTTCCATGCGTGTTGCTGTAAATGGTAAGATTTGTTTTCTTCATATGGCTGAATAATATTCTACGTCTCATTTACTGTTAGACGTTAAGCTTTGCTTTTGTCAATACTTCAGTGATAAACAGAGGGTTGCAATTTTCGTTTTTAAAATGGGCTGCTGCATTATGTTTATATATTTATAGATTTGTTTTTTTATGTTTAACCATATAAGCCTTTACTGATTCATTAATTATTAATCTAAAATTACATGAGAAACATTAATTTTACAAGACCCGCACTATAACCAAGATCAACCCAGGTACTTCCCTGAAGTCACTGTCCATTAGCATAGTAAGATACAGTAGATTCCATCTCCCCAATCCACATTAATAATGCAAATCGTTATGCCTACCTTCTCCTTGCTTTCACATCTAACAACGCCACTATCTTCCCCTTGGTAACTGTTACTCCAATCTTGTATTCTGTGAATCGGCTTATGTTTTGCACCTTCAGTTTTATATTTTCGCTTCGTCTCCACGCCTGTGTTAAATCATTTGATATTTTTTTCTCTTCTTCACTTATTTCAGTGAGCATAATATGCTATAGCGCCATCCATGTTGCAGCAAATGCTTGGATTTATTTTCTTGTGATGGCTGAGTAATATTCCTTTCTGTATATGTACCACATCTTCTGTACCCATTAATCTATTGATGTCCATTTAGCTCGGTTTCTTGGAATAGTACTCTCATTTACATAGGGATATATATGTCTTTATTAACTGGGCAGATTTATTGGTTTTATTGGATTTTTTATTAATTTGTTCTTTATTTACTTATTATTAATCTATACGTAAAAGGATAACATGATATTTTCTAGACTCCACCTGTCTCGAAGTTTTTCCCAATGCCCCACTGCAGTCACTTCCATCAACAGAGCAATGTACTGTCGATTCACTGCCTGTCTTCACGGTATGGTTCAGCCCTTTCCATGCACCCACAAAAACATTATATATGCTATTCATAATGCATCCTTTCTCTCCCCACTGTTATCCCTTCATTCTCTCATGTCCACATTAGTCATTTTCTCTTTGGTAACTGGTAGTTCATTCGTGGGCTCTGTGTGTCTGCCACTATTTTGCTCCTTCAGGACTTTCCTGCTTCTCTAATTGCACAGATTGGTCATATCATTTGATACTTGTCCTCCTGTCTTAATTCATTGAAAATATAACCCCATTTTTTCTCCATGTTGTCGCAAATGGGAGGATTTTTTCTTCTTATTGGTGAAATGCAATTAATTGTTTATATATAGCACTTCTTCTTTATCCATTCATCTTCTGATGGAGATGGATCGGCTACTGTGAATTGTGCTGCAATAAACAAGGGAGTGCACATACCTTTTTTAAATGGGACTACTGCATTCTATCTACTTATCTATACAACTTTGTTTTCCTCTATGTATCTATCATCTGACAATCTATCTTCTTGCTATCTCACATCTATCCTATTCATCATCTATCTCTATCATCTGTCATTTATCTTAAACTCTAATCTCTGAACCCATCTGTGAATATTTCTTATTTCTCATATTTACACAATTACATGAGTAACATTGTTTACTACAACTTCCATCACCAATATATCCCCAGATATCCCATTGCATTCACTATCCTCCAGTGCAGTAAAATAATGTAGAATCACTAGTCTTCTCTGTGACGTACAGTCCTCCACGTAACCCAACCCAACACTGTGTACACTTATTCAACTGCACCGTTTTAACCCCCTGTCCTACATATCCCTCCACAATAGCAAAACCGGCCCAGTCTCTTTCCTTTGGTAACCACTAGTAAATTCTTCTCTTCAGCGTGGCTTCTTCAGTTTGGTTATTTCACTTTTTTCCTATTTTTTATTTCTCTGGTAGTGAGTGAAATCATTTACCATGTTTCTGACTCTCCATCTCTTATTTCACTGATCATAATTCTCTGCTATCTACATCCATGTTGTTGTAAATCGTAGGATTTTTTTCCTCATATGGCTGAATAATATCCCTCTCCTCATCTTCTGGTGGTTACTGAACTTTGCTACTATTAATGCTGTGGTTATAAACATAGGTGAGCACATGTCTTGTTTAAACTGTGCTGCTGTATTTTGTTACTCTGTATTCATTTTATTGCATTTGTTCATGTAATAATATCTCATTAATGTACAATTACATTAATAAAATTATGTGTGCTAGAACCCGCACATCACAAAGAACCACAGGATTCGCAATTACAGTCACACAACGTGCGCACAGTAAGATACTGTAGAATCAATACCTCTGTTCCCTGTTTTGTACAGCAATCCCCGGAATGCCCACCCACGCTACTCTTGGAAATCATATAGCACACTTTCTTTACTCTGCCCTCCGCCTCCATTCCCTCCTATCCAAAGCATACCCTTTCTCTATGTAAACTACTAGTCCAATATTCAGTTCTGTGAATATGCTGATGTTACGCTTCTTCAGTTTTTCTTGGTTCTACATCTCTACAGATGGGTCTAATCATTTGACACTTGTCTTTCTTCACCTCTTATTTCATGAGTATAATGCAATCCAGATCCTTCCGACTTGTTGCAAATGTTAGGAATTTTTTTTCTTCTGACTGATTAATATGCAACTGTCTAAATGTACCACAACATGTTTACACATTAATCTGCTGATGGACACTTACCTGGGCTACGATGAATAGTGCTGATAAACCCGTGGATGTATATGCCTTTTTAAACTCGGCCCCTGAAGTGGATTTTTTGATGAGTTTATTATTGATTTGTTGATTTACCATTAATCTACAATTACATGGCTAACGTATATACTAGACGCCCTTTACTACGTTCCACCCAATCCCCCCCTGCAGTCAATTCCATCACAAGAGCAATGTACCGTAGAATCGCTAAGTGTCTTCTCTGCTGGTCAGCACACGGCGTGCACCCATTCCCACTTTATACATGCTGACTAAAATGCACACTTTCTTCCTCACCTCCTTTCCCCTCCAATCCCAACCATCCATCTCTGTCTCTTACCTTTTCGTAACTGTGTATCCGTTCTTGTCTTCTGTGACACTGCTTTTTTTCTCCTTCTGTTTTTCCTTTGTTCTTATTCTCCAATGATGAGTGACGTCATTTTACCTATACATGTAGACCAGAAATAGTTATGTTTGCTATGATGGTGCAGCTGTGCAACGCTGAGCTCTGCCCACCATCTGCTAGTGGCGTTTCCATGAACAGCACAGTTGCTTGGATATTCCATGATGTCACAGTGGGCTTCTTTCATGTAGACAGATTATGTTTGCTCAGAGAATTTGTTTCCCACTTCAGAGCCTGCTATCCTACACGGGGTGTAATTATGGTAAGGTTTGTGCTGACCACCTTGACAGCATCAGAGGAAATGGAAATGAGATCCAAGATACTGCGTGTTTCTTTTTATTTTGGCATCAATACCAGTTACCTTAGCAACATTATTTTAATTAGACTACCCACATTATGAAATCCACACAATATACAGCATAAGTGACAATGTCCATGAGCCACGTATTGCGCTGTATAATCACTACAATTCTTTGCTGTTCTACCACCTTCCTCGTGCCCACACCCAGCCCACTCATGTGTCCTACACTTAACGCCCCATTTTACCTCTCTTTCCTCCCTTCCAAGCCATTCCCGTGTGTCTCTTTCCCTTTGGTAATCGTTAGTCTTCTCTTCAGTTAATGGAAGCTGCTACTGTCTTGTTCCTTCACTATTTTTCTTTTTTTCTAATTCTCCAAAGTTCAGTGACATCAATTGCCACTTGACTTTCTCTTCGTGGCTTATTTCACTGAGAACAATACCCACTAGTTCCATGCGTGTTGCTGTAAATGGTAAGATTTGTTTTCTACATATGGATGAATATTCTACGTCTCATTTACTGTTAGACGTTAAGCTTGGCTTTTGTCAATACTTCAGTGAAAAACACAGGGTTGCAATTTTCGTTTTTAAAATGGGCAGCTGCATTCTGTTTATATATTTATAGATTTGTTTTTTTATGTTTAACCATATAGGCCTTTACTGATTCATTAATTATTAATCTAAAATTACATGAGAAACATTAATTTAACAAGACCCGCACTATAACCAAGATCAACCCAGTTACTTCCCTGAAGTCACTGTCCATTAGCATAGTAAGATACAGTAGATTCCATCTCCCCCAATCCACATTAATAATGAAAATCATTATGCCTACCTTCTCCTTGCTTTCATATCTAACAACGCCACTATCTTCCCCTTGGTAACTGATACTCCAATCTTGTATTCTGTGAATCAGCTGATGTTTTGCTCCTTCAGTTTTATATTTTCGCTTCGTCTCCACGCAGGTGTTAAATCATTTGATATTTTTTTTCTCTTCTTCACTTATTTCAGTGAGCATAATATGCTCTAGCGCCATCCATGTTGCAGCAAATGCTTGGATTTATTTTCCTTTGATGGCTGAGTAATATTCCTTTCTGTATATGTACCACATCTTCTGTACCCATTAATCTATTGATGTCCATTTAGCTTGGTTTCTTGGAATTGTACTCTCATTTACATAGGGATATATATGTCTTTATTAACTGGGCAGATTTATTGGTTTTATAGGATTTTTTATTAATTTGTTCTTTATTTACTTATTATTAATCTATACGTAAAAGGATAACATGATATTTTCTAGACTCCACCTGTCTCGAAGTTTTTCCCAATGCCCCACTGCAGTCACTTCCATCAACAGAGCAATGTACTGTCGATTCACTGCCTGTCTTCACGGTTTGGTTCAGCCCTTTCCATGCACCCACAAAAACATTATATATCTATTCATAATGCATCCTTTCTCTCCCCACTGTCATCCCTTCATTCTATCTTGTCCACATTAGTCATTTTCTCTTTGGTAACTGGTAGTTCATTCGTGGGCTCTGTGTGTCTGCCACTATTTTGCTCCTTCCGGTCTTTCCTGCTTCCCTAATTGCACAGATTGGTCATATCATTTGATACTTGTCCTCCTGTCTTAATTCATTGAAAATATAACCCCATTTTTTATCCATGTTGTCGCAAATGGGAGGATTTTTTCTTCTTATGGGTGAAATGCAATTAATTGTTTATATATACCACTTCTTCTTTATCCATTCATCTTCTGATGGAGATGGATCGGCTACTGTGAATTGTGCTGCGATAAACAAGGGAGTGCACATACCTTTTTTAAATGGGAGTACTGCATTCTATCTACTTATCTATACAACTTTGTTTTCCTCTATGTATCTATCATCTGGCAATCTATCTTCTTGCTATCTCACATCTATCCTATTCATCATCTATCTCTATCATCTATCATCTATCTTAAACTCTAATCTCTGAACCCATCTGTGAATATTTCTTATTTCTCATAATTACACAATTACATGAGTAACATTGTTTACTACGACTTCCATCACCAATATATCCCCAGACATCCCATTGCATTCACTATCCTCCAGTGCAGTAAAATAATGTAGAATCACTAGTATTCTCTGTGACGTACAGTCCTCCACGTAACCCAACCCAACACTATGTACACTTATTCAATTGCACCGTTTTTAACCCCCTGTCCTACTTATCCCTCCACAATAGCAAAACCGGCCCAGTCTCTTTCCTTTGGTAACCACTAGTAAATTCTTCTCTTCAGCGTGGCTTCTTCAGTTTGGTTATTTCACTTTTTTTCTATTTTTTATTTCTCTGCTAGTGAGTGAAATCATTTACCATGTTTCTGACTCTCCATCTCTTATTTCACTGATCATAATTCTCTGCTATCTACATCCATGTTGTTGTAAATCGTAGGATTTGTTTTCCTCATATGGCTGAATAATATCCCTCTCCTCATCTTCTGGTGGTTAACGAACTTTGCTTCTATTAATGCTGTGGTTATAAACATAGGTGAACACATGTCTTGTTTAAACTGTGCTGCTGTATTTTGTTACACTGTATTCATTTTATTGCATTTGTTCATGTAATAATATCTCATTAATGTACAATTACATTAATAAAATTATGTGTGCTAGAACCCGCACATCACAAAGAACCACAGGATTCGCAATTACAGTCACACACCGTGCGCACAGTAAGATACTGTAGAAACCCTACCTCTGTTCCCTGTTTTGTACAGCAATCCCCGGAATGCCCACCCACGCTACTCTTGGAAATCATATAGCACACTTTCTTTACTCTGCCCTCCGCCTCCATTCCCTCCTATCCAAAGCATACCCTTTCTCTATGTAAACTACTAGTCCAATATTCAGTTCTGTGAATATGCTGATGTTACGCTTCTTCAGTTTTTCTTGGTTCTACATCTCTACAGATGGGTCTAATCATTTGACACTTGTCTTTCTTCACCTCTTATTTCATGACTATAATGCAATCCAGTTCCTTCCGCCTTGTTGCAAATGTTAGGAATTTTTTTTCTTCTTATGACTGATTATTATGCAACTGTCTAAATGTACCACAACATGTTTACACATTAATCTGCTGATGGACACTTACCTGGGCTACGATGAATATTGCTGATAAATCCGTGGATATATATGCCTTTTTAAACTCGGCCCCTGAAGTTGATTTTTTGATGAGTTTATTATTGATTTGTTGATTTACCATTAATCTACAATTACATGGCTAACGTATTTACTAGACGCCCTTGACTACGTTCCACCCAATCCCCCCCTGCAGTCAATTCCATCACCAGATCAATGTACCGTAGAATCGCTAAGTGTCTTCTCTGCTGGTCAGCACACCGCGTGCACCCATTCCCACTTTATACATGCTGACTAAAATGCACACTTTCTTCCTCACCTCCTTTCCCCTCCATTCCCAACCATCCATCTCTGTCTCTTTCCTTTTGGTGACTGTGAATCCCTTCTTGTCTTCTGTGACACTGCTTTTTTTCTCCTTCTGTTTTTTCTTTGTTCTTATACTCCAATGATGAGTGACGTCATTTTACCTATACATGTAGACCAGAAATAGTTATGTTTGCTATGATGGTGCAGCTGTGCAACGCTGAGCTCTGCCCACCATCTGCTAGTGGCGTTTCCAGGAACAGCACTGTTGCCTGGAGATTCCATGATGTCACAGTGGGCTTCTTTCATGTAGACAGATTATGTTTGCTCAGAGAATTTGTTTCCCACTTCAGAGCCTGCTATCCTACACGGGGTGTAATTATTGTAAGGTTTGTGCTGAACACCTTGACAGCATCAGAGGAAATGGAAGTGAGATCCAAGATACTGTGTGTTTCTTTTTATTTTGGCATCAATACCAGTTACCTTAGCAACATCATTTTAATTAGACTACCCACATTATGAAATCCACACCATATACAGCATAAGTGTCACTGTCCATGAGCCACGTATTGCACTGTATAATCACTACTCTTCTTTGCTGTTCTACCACCTTCCTCGTGCCCACACCCTGCCCACTCATGTGTGCTACACTTAACGCCCCATTTTACCTCTCTTTCCTCCCTTCCAAGCCATTCCCGTGTGTCTCTTTCCCTTTGGTAATCGTTAGTCTTCTCTTCAGTTAATGGAAGCTGCTACTGTCTTGTTCCTTCACTATCTTTCTTTATTTCTAATTCTCCAAAGTTCAGTGACATCAATTGCCACTTGACTTTCTCTTCGTAGCTTATTTCACTGAGAACAATACCCACTAGTTCCATGCGTGTTGCTGTAAATGGTAAGATTTGTTTTCTTCATATGGCTGAATAATATTCTACGTCTCATTTACTGTTAGACGTTAAGCTTGGCTTTTGTCAATACTTCAGTGATAAACACAGGGTTGCAATTTTCGTTTTTAAAATGGGCTGCTGCATTCTGTTTATATATTTATAGATTTGTTTTTTTATGTTTAACCATATAGGCCTTTACTGATTCATTAATTATTAATCTAAAATAACATGAGAAACATTAATTTAACAAGACCCGCACTATAAACAAGATCAACCCAGTTACTTCCCTGAAGTCACTGTCCATTAGCATAGTAAGATACAGTAGATTCCATCTCCCCAAATCCACATTAATAATGCAAATCATTATGCCTACCTTCTCCTTGCTTTCATATCTAACAACGCCACTGTCTTCCCCTTGGTAACTGTTACTCCAATCTTGTATTCTGTGAATCGGCTGATGTTTTGCTCCTTGAGTTTTATATTTTTGCTTCGTCTCCACGCCTGTGTTAAATCATTTGATATTTTTTTTCTCTTCTTCACTTATTTCAGTGAGCATAATATGCTCTAGCGCCATCCAAGTTGCAGCAAATGCTTGGACTTATTTTCTAGTGATGGCTGAGTAATATTCCTTTCTGTATATGTACCACATCTTCTGTACCCATTAATCTATTGATGTCCATTTAGCTCGGTTTCTTGGAATAGAACTCTCATTTACATAGGGATATATATGTCTTTATTAACTGGGCAGATTTATTGTTTATTTTGGACTTTTTATTAATTTGTTCTTTATTTGCTTATTATTAATCTATACGTAAAAGGATAACATGATATTTTCTAGACTCCACCTGTCTCGAAGTTTTTCCCAATGCCCCTATGCAGTCACTTTCATCAACAGAGCAATGTACTGTCGATTCACTGCGTGTCTTCACGGTTTGGTTCAGCCCTTTCCATGCACCCACAAAAACATTACATATGCTATTCATATTGCATCCTTTCTCTCCCCACTGTTATCCCTTCATTCTATCATGTCCACATTAGTCATTTTCTCTTTGGTAACTGGTAGTTCATTCGTGGGCTCTGTGTGTCTGCCACTATTTTGCTCCTTCAGGTCTTTCCTGCTTCTCTAATTGCACAGATTTGTCATATCATTTGATACTTGTCCTACTGTCTTAATTCATTGAAAATATAACCCCATTTTTTATCCATGTTGTCGCAAATGGGAGGATTTTTTCTTCTTATGGGTGAAATGCAATTAATTGTTTATATATAACACTTCTTCTTTATCCATTCATCTTCTGATGGAGATGGATCGGCTACTGTGAATTGTGCTGCGATAAACAAGGGAGTGCACATACCTTTTTTAAATGGGACTACTGCATTCTATCTACTTATCTATACAACTTTGTTTTCCTCTATGTATCTATCATCTGACAATCTATCTTCTTGCTATCTCACATCTATCCTATTCATCATCTATCTCTATCATCTATCATCTATCTTAAACTCTAATCTCTGAACCCATCTGTGAATATTTCTTATTTCTCATAATTACACAATTACATGAGTAACATTGTTTACTACAACTTCCATCACCAATATATCCCCAGATATCCCATTGCATTCACTATCCTCCAGTGCAGTAAAATAATGTAGAATCACTAGATTTCTCTGTGACGTACAGTCCTCCACGTAACCCAACCCAACACTATGTACACTTAATCAATTGCACCGTTTTTAACCCCCTGTCCTACTTATCACTGCACAGTAGCAAAACCGGCCCAGTCTCTTTCCTTTGGTAACCACTAGTAAATTCTTCTCTTCAGCGTGGCTTCTTCAGTTTGGTTATTTCACTTTTTTTCTATTTTTTATTTCTCTGCTAGTGAGTGAAATCATTTACCATGTTTCTGACTCTCCATCTCTTATTTCACTGATCATAATTCTCTGCTATCTACATCCATGTTGTTGTAAATCGTAGGATTTGTTTTCCTCATATGGCTGAATAATATCCCTCTCCTCATCTTCTGGTGGTTACTGAACTTTGCTACTATTAATGCTGTGGTTATAAACATAGGTGAGCACATGTCTTGTTTAAACTGTGCTGCTGTATTTTGTTCCTCTGTATTCATTTTATTGCATTTGTTCATTTAATAATATCTCATTAATGTACAATTACATTAATAAAATTATGTGTTCTAGAACCCGCCCTTCTCAAAGAACCCCAGGATTCGCAATTACAGTCACACACCGTGCGCACAGTAAGATACTGTAGAATCCCTACCTCTGTTTCCTGTTTTGTACAGCAATCCCCGGAATGCCCACCCACGCTACTCTTGGAAATCATATAGCACACTTTCTTTACTCCGCCCTCCACCTCCATTCTCTCCTATCCAAAGCATACCCTTTCTCTATGTAAACTAGTAGTCCAATATTCAGTTCTGTGAATATGCTGATGTTATGCTTCTTCAGTTTTTCTTGGTTCTACATCTCTGCAGATGGGTCAAGTCATTTGACACTTGTCTTTCTTCACCTCTTATTTAATGAGTATAGTGCAATCCAGATCCTTCCGACATGTTACAAATGTTAGGACTTTTTTTTCTTCTTATGTCTGATTAATATTCAACTGTCTAAATATAACACAACATGTTTACACATTAATCTACTGATGGACACTTACCTGGGTTACAATGAATAGTGCTGATAAACCCGTGGATGTATATGCCTTTTTAATCTCGTCCCCTGAAGTGGATTTCTTGATGAGTTTATTATTGATTTGTTGATTTACCATTAATCTACAATTACATGGCTAACGTATTTACTAGACGCCCTTTACTACGTTCCACCCAATCCCCCCCCCCCGCATTCAATTCCATCATCATAGCAATGTACCGTAGAATCGCTAATTGTCTTCTCTGCAGGTCAGCACACCGCGTGCACCCATTCCCACTTTATACATGCTGACTAAAATGCACACTTTCTTCCTCACCTCCTTTCCCCTCCATTCCCAACCATCCATCTCTGTCTCTTTCCTTTTGGTAACTGTGAATCCGTTCTTGTCTTCTGTGACACTGCTTTTTCTCTCCTTCTGTTTTTTCTTTGTTCTTATACTCCAATGATGAGTGACGTCATTTTACCTATACATGTAGACCAGAAATAGTTATGTTTGCTATGATGGTGCAGCTGCGCAACGCTGAGCTCTGCCCACCATCTGCTAGTGCGGTTTGCAGGAACAGCACTGTTGCCTGGAGATTCCATGATGTCACAGTGGGCTTCTTTCATGTAGACAGATTATGTTTGCTCAGAGAATTTGTTTCCCACTTCAGAGCCTGCTGTCCTACACGGGGTGTAATTATGGTAAGGTTTGTGCTGACCACCTTGACAGCATCAGAGGAAATGGAAATGAGTTCTATTTACTGCGTGTTTCTTTTTATTTTGGCATCAATACCAGTTACCTTAGCAACATTATTTTAATTAGACTACCCACATTATGAAATCCACACCATATACAGCATAAGTGTCACTGTCCATGAGCCACGTATTGCACTGTATAATCACTACTCTTCTTTGCTGTTCTACCACCTTCCTCGTGCCCACACCCTGCCCACTCATGTGTGCTACACTTAACGCCCCATTTTACCTCTCTTTCCTCCCTTCCAAGCCATTCCCGTGTGTCTCTTTCCCTTTGGTAATCGTTAGTCTTCTCTTCAGTTAATGGAAGCTGCGACTGTCTTGTTCCTTCACTATTTTTCTTTTTTTCTAATTCTCCAAAGTTCAGTGACATCAATTGCCACTTGACTTTCTCTTCGTGGCTTATTTCACTGAGAACAATACCCACTAGTTCCATGCGTGTTGCTGTAAATGGTAAGATTTGTTTCATTCATATGGCTGAATAATATTCTACGTCTCATTTACTGTTAGACGTTAAGCTTGGCTTTTGTCAATACTTCAGTGATAAACACAGGGTTGCAATTTTCGTTTTTAAAATGGGCAGCTGCATTCTGTTTATATATTTATAGATTTGTATTTTTACGTTTAACCATATAGGCCTTTACTGATTCATTAATTATTAATCTAAAATTACATGAGAAACATTAATTTTACAAGACCCGCTCTATAACCAAGATCAACCCAGTTACTTCCCTGAAGTCACTGTCCATTAGCATTATAAGATACAGTAGATTCCATCTCCCCCAATCCACATTAATAATGCAAATCATTATGCCTACCTTCTCCTTGCTTTCACATCTAACAACGCCACTATCTTCCCCTTGGTAACTGTTACTCCAATCTTGTATTCTGTGAATCGGCTTATGTTCTGCTCCTTCAGTTTTATATTTTCGCTTCGTCTCCACGCCTGTGTTAAATCATTTGATATTTTTTTCTCTTCTTCACTTATTTCAGTGAGCATAATATGCTATAGCGGCATCCATGTTGCAGCAAATGCTTGGATTTATTTTCTTGTGTTGCCTGAGTAATATTCCTTTCTGTATATGTACCACATCTTCTGCACCCATTAATCTATTGATGTCCATTTAGCTCGGTTCCTTCGAATAGTACTCTCATTTACATAGGGATATATATGTCTTTATTAACTGGGCAGATTTATTGGTTTTATTGGATTTTTTATTAATTTGTTCTTTATTTACTTATTATTAATCTATACGTAAAAGGATAACATGATATTTTCTAGACTAAACCTGTCTCGAAGTTTTTCCCAATGCCCCACTGCAGTCACTTCCATCACCAGAGCAATGTACTGTCGATTTACTGCTTGTCTTCACGGTTTGGTTCAGCCCTTTCCATGCACCCACAAAAACATTATATATACTAATCATAATGCATCCTTTCTCTCCCCACTGTTAACCCTTCATTCTATCATGTCCACATTAGTCATTTTCTCTTTGGTAACTGGTAGTTCATTCGTGGGCTCTGTGTGTCTGCCACTATTTTGCTCCTTCAGGTCTTTCCTCCTTCTCTAATTGCACAGATTTGTCATATCATTTGATACTTGTCCTCCTGTCTTAATTCATTGAAAATATAACCCCATTTTTTATCCATGTTGTCGCAAATTGGAGGATTTTTTCTTCTTATGGGTGAAATGCAATTAATTGTTTATATATACCACTTCTTCTTTATCCATTCATCTTCTGATGGAGATGGATCGGCTACTGTGAATTGTGCTGCGATAAACAAGGGAGTGCACATACCTTTTTTAAATGGGTCTACTGCATTGTATCTACTTATCTATACAACTTTGTTTTCCTCTATGTATCTATCATCTGACAATCTATCTTCTTGCTATCTCACATCTATCATATTCATCATCTATCTCTATCATCTATCATCTATCTTAAACTCTAATCTCTGAACCCATCTGTGAATATTTCTTATTTCTCATAATTACACAATTACATGAGTAACATTGTTTACTACAACTTCCATCACCAATATATCCCCAGATATCCCATTGCATTCACTATCCTCCAGTGCAGTAAAATAATGTAGAATCACTAATTTTCTCTGTGACGTACAGTCCTCCACGTAAACCAACCCAACACTATGTACACTTAATAAATTGCACCGTTTTTAACCCCCTGTCCTACTTATCACTCCACAATAGCAAAACCGGCCCAGTCTCTTTCCTTTGGTAACCACTAGTAAATTCTTCTCTTCAGCGTGGCTTCTTCAGTTTGGTTATTTCACTTTTATTCTATTTTTTATTTCTCTGCTATTGAGTGAAATCATTTACCATGTTTCTGACTCTCCATCTCTTATTTCACTGATCATAATTCTCTGCTATCTACATCCATGTTGTTGTAAATCGTAGGATTTGTTTTCCTCATATGGCTGAATAATATCCCTCTCCTCATCTTCTGGTGGTTACAGAACTTTGCTACTATTAATGCTGTGGTTATAAACATAGGTGAGCACATGTCTTGTTTAAACTGTGCTGCTGTATTTTGTTACTCTGTATTCATTTTATTGCATTTGTTCATTTAATAATATCTCATTAATGTACAATTACATTAATAAAATTATGTGTGCTAGAACCCGCCCATCACAAAGAACCCCAGGATTCGCAGTTACAGTCACACACCGTGCACACAGTAAGATACTGTAGAATCCCTACCTCTGTTCCCTGTTTTGTACAGCAATCCCCGGAATGCCCACCCACGCTACTCTTGGAAATCATATAGCACACTTTCTTTACTCCGCCCTCCGCCTCCATTCCCTCCTATCCAAAGCATACCCTTTCTATATGTAAACTCCTAGTCCAATATTCAGTTCTGTGAATATGCTGATGTTATGCTTCTTCAGTTTTTCATGGTTCTACATCTCTGCAGATGGGTCAAGTCATTTGACACTTGTCTTTCTTCACCTCTTATTTCATGAGTCCAGTGCAATCCAGATCCTTCCGACATGTTACAAATGTTAGGACTTTTTCTTCTTCTTATGTCTGATTAATATGCAACTGTCTAAATATAACACAACATGTTTACACATTAATCTACTGATAGACACTTACCTGGGTTACAATGAATAGTGCTGATAAACCCGTGGATGTATATGCCTTTTTAAACTCGTCCCCTGAAGTGGATTTCTTGATGAGTTTATTATTGATTTGTTGATTTACCATTAATCTACAATTACATGGCTAACGTATTTACTAGACGCCCTTTACTACGTTCCACCCAATCCCCCCACCCCGCAGTCAATTCCATCACCATAGCAATGTACCGTAGAATCGCTAATTGTCTTCTCTGCTGGTCAGCACACCGCGTGCACCCATTCCCACTTTATACATGCTGACTAAAATGCACACTTTCTTCCTCACCTCCTTTGCCCTCCATTCCCAACCATCCATCTCTGTCTCTTTCCTTTTGGTAACTGTGAATCCGTTCTTGTCTTCTGTGACACTGCTTTTTTTCTCCTTCTGTTTTTTCTTTGTTCTTATACTCCAATGATGAGTGACGTCATTTTACCTATACATGTAGACCAGAAATAGTTATGTTTGCTATGATGGTGCAGCTGTGCAACGCTGAGCTCTGCCCACCATCTGCTAGTGCGGTTTGCAGGAACTGCACTGTTGCCTGGATATTCCATGATGTCACAGTGGGCTTCTTTCATGTAGACAGATTATGTTTGCTCAGAGAATTTGTTTCCCACTTCAGAGCCTGATGTCCTACACGGGGTGTAATTATGGTAAGGTTTGTGCTGACCACCTTGACAGCATCAGAGGAAATGGAAATGAGTTCCAAGATACTGCGTGTTTCTTTTTATTTTGGCTTCAATACCAGTTACCTTAGCAACATTATTTTAATTAGACTACCCACATTATGAAATCCACACCATATACAGCATAAGTGTCACTGTCCATGAGCCACGTATTGCACTGCATAATCACTACCCTTCTTTGCTGTTCTACCACCTTCCTCGTGCCCACACCCAGCCCACTCATGTGTGCTACACTTAACGCCCCATTTTACCTCTCTTTCCTCCCTTCCAAGCCATTCCCGTGTGTCTCTTTCCCTTTGGTAATCGTTAGTCTTCTCTTCAGTTAATGGAAGCTGCTACTGTCTTGTTCCTTCACTATTTTTCTTTTTTTCTAATTCTCCAAAGTTCAGTGACATCAATTGCCACTTGACTTTCTCTTCGTGGCTTATTTCACTGAGAACAATACCCACTAGTTCCATGCGTGTTGCTGTAAATGGTAAGATTTGTTTCCTTCATATGGCTGAATAATATTCTACGTCTCATTTACTGTTATACGTTAAGCTTGGCTTTTGTCAATACTTCAGTGATAAACAAAGGGTTGCAATTTTCGTTTTTAAAATGGGCAGCTGCATTCTGTTTATATATTTATAGATTTGTATTTTTATGTTTAACCATATAGGCCTTTACTGATTCATTAATTATTAATCTAAAATTACATGAGAAACATTAATTTTACAAGACCCGCTCTATAAACAAGATCAACCCAGTTACTTCCCTGAAGTCACTGTCCATTAGCATTATAAGATACAGTAGATTCCATCTCCCCCAATCCACATTAATAATGCAAATCGTTATGCCTACCTTCTCCTTGCTTTCACATCTAACAACGCCACTATCTTCCCCTTGGTAACTGTTACTCCAATCTTGTATTCTGTGAATCGGCTTATGTTTTGCTCCTTCAGTTTCATATTTTCGATTCGTCTCCACGCCTGTGTTAAATCATTTGATATTTTTTTCTCTTCTTCACTTATTTCAGTGAGCATAATATGCTATAGCGCCATCCATGTTGCAGCAAATGCTTGGATTTATTTTCTTGTGTTGCCTGAGTAATATTCCTTTCTGTATATTTACCACATCTTCTGCACCCATTAATCTATTGATGTCCATTTAGCTCGGTTCCTTGGAATAGTACTCTCATTTACATAGGGATATATATGTCTTTATTAACTGGGCAGATTTATTGGTTTTATTGGATTTTTTATTAATTTGTTCTTTATTTACTTATTATTAATCTATACATAAAAGGATAACATGATATTTTCTAGACTCCACCTGTCTCGAAGTTTTTCCCAATGCCCCACTGCAGTCACTTCCATCAACAGAGCAATGTACTGTCGATTCACTGCCTGTCTTCACGGTTTGGTTCAGCCCTTTCCATGCACCCACAAAAACATTATATATCTATTCATAATGCATCCTTTCTCTCCCCACTGTCATCCCTTCATTCTATCTTGTCCACATTAGTCATTTTCTCTTTGGTAACTGGTAGTTCATTCGTGGGCTCTGTGTGTCTGCCACTATTTTGCTCCTTCCGGTCTTTCCTGCTTCCCTAATTGCACAGATTGGTCATATCATTTGATACTTGTCCTCCTGTCTTAATTCATTGAAAATATAACCCCATTTTTTATCCATGTTGTCGCAAATGGGAGGATTTTTTCTTCTTATGGGTGAAATGCAATTAATTGTTTATATATACCACTTCTTCTTTATCCATTCATCTTCTGATGGAGATGGATCGGCTACTGTGAATTGTGCTGCGATAAACAAGGGAGTGCACATACCTTTTTTAAATGGGACTACTGCATTCTATCTACTTATCTATACAACTTTGTTTTCCTCTATGTATCTATCATCTGACAATCTATCTTCTTGCTATCTCACATCTATCATATTCATCATCTATCTCTATCATCTATCATCTATCTTAAACTCTAATCTCTGAAACCATCTGTGAATATTTCTTATTTCTCATAATTACACAATTACATGAGTAACATTGTTTACTACAACTTCCATCACCAATATATCCCCAGATATCCCATTGCATTCACTATCCTCCAGTGCAGTAAAATAATGTAGAATCACTAGTCTTCTCTGTGACGTACAGTCCTCCACGTAACCCAACCCAACACTATGTATACTTAATCAATTGCACCGTTTTTAACCCCCTGTCCTACTTATCACTCCACAATAGCAAAACCGGCCCAGTCTCTTTCCTTTGGTAACCACTAGTAAATTCTTCTCTTCAGCGTGGCTTCTTCAGTTTGGTTATTTCACTTTTTTTCTATTTTTTATTTCTCTGCTGGTGAGTGAAATCATTTACCATGTTTCTGACTCTCCATCTCTTACCTCACTGATCATAATTCTCTGCTATCTACATCCATGTTGTTGTAAATCGTAGGATTTGTTTTCCTCATATGGCTGAATAATATCCCTCTCCTCATCTTCTGGTGCTTATTGAACTTTGCTACTATTAATGCTGTGGTTATAAACATAGGTGTGCACATGTCTTGTTTAAACTGTGCTGCTGTATTTTGTTCCTCTGTATTCATTTTATTGCATTTGTTCATTTAATAATATCTCATTAATGTACAATTACATTAATAAAATTATGTGTGCTAGAACCCGCCCATCACAAAGTACCCCAGGATTCGCAGTTACAGTCACACACCGTGCGCACTGTAAGATACTGTAGAATCCCTACCTCTGTTCCCTGTTTTGTACAGCAATCCCCGGAATGCCCACTTTCGCTACTCTTGGAAATCATATAGCACACTTTCTTTACTCCGCCCTCCGCCTCCATTCCCTCCTGTCCAAAGCATACCCTTTCTCTATGTAAACTCCTAGTCCAATATTCAGTTCTGTGAATATGCTGATGTTATGCTTCTTCAGTTTTTCTTGGTTCTACATCTCTGCAGATGGGTCAAGTCTTTTGACACTTGTCTTTCTTCACCTCTTATTTCATGAGTATAGTGCAATCCAGATCCTTCCGACATGTTACAAATGTTAGGACTTTTTTTTCTTCTTATGTCTGATTAATATGCAACTGTCTAAATGTACCACAACATGTTTACACATTAATCTACTGATGGACACTTACCTGGGCTACGATTAATAGTGCTGATAAACCCGTGGATGTATATGCCTTTTTAAACTCGTCCCCTGAAGTGGATTTTTTGATGAGTTTATTATTGATTTGTTGATTTACCATTAATCTACAATTACATGGCTGACGTATTTACTAGACGCCCTTTACTACGTTCCACCCAATCCCCCCCCGCAGTAAATTCCATCACCATAGCAATGTACCGTAGAATCGCTAATTGTCTTCTCTGCTGGTCAGCACACCGCGTGCACCCATTCCCACTTTATACATGCTGACTAAAATGCACACTTTCTTCCTCACCTCCTTTCCCCTCCATTCCCAACCATCCATCTCTGTCTCTTTCCTTTTGGTAACTGTGAATCCGTTCTTGTCTTCTGTGACACTGCTTTTTTTCTCCTTCTGTTTTTTCTTTGTTCTTATACTCCAATGATGAGTGACGTCATTTTACCTATACATGTAGACCAGAAATAGTTATGTTTGCTAGGATGGTGCAGCTTTGCAACGCTGAGCTCTGCCCACCATCTGCTAGTGCGGTTTGCAGGAACAGCACTGTTGCCTGGAGATTCCATGATGTCACAGTGGGCTTCTTTCATGTAGACAAATTATGTTTGCTCAGAGAATTTGTTTCCCACTTCAGAGCCTGCTGTCCTACACGGGGTGTAATTATGGTAAGGTTTGTGCTGACCACCTTGACAGCATCAGAGGAAATGGAAATGAGTTCCAAGATACTGCGTGTTTCTTTTTATTTTCTCATCAATACCAGTTACCTTAGCAACATTATTTTAATTAGACTACCCACATTATGAAATCCACACCATATACAGCATAAGTGTCACTGTCCATGAGCCACGTATTGCACTGTATAATCACTACTCTTCTTTGCTGTTCTACCACCTTCCTCGTGCCCACACCCTGCCCACTCATGTGTGCTACACTTAACGCCCCATTTTACCTCTCTTTCCTCCCTTCCAAGCCATTCCCGTGTGTCTCTTTCCCTTTGGTAATCGTTAGTCTTCTCTTCAGTTAATGGAAGCTCCTACTGTCTTGTTCCTTCACTATTTTTCTTTTTTTCTAATTCTCCAAAGTTCAGTGACATCAATTGCCACTTGACTTTCTCTTCGTGGCTTATTTCACTGAGAACAATACCCACTAGTTCCATGCGTGTTGCTGTAAATGGTAAGATTTGTTTCCTTCATATGGCTGAATAATATTCTACGTCTCATTTACTGTTATACGTTAAGCTTGGCTTTTGTCAATACTTCAGTGATAAACACAGGGTTGCAATTTTCGTTTTCAAAATGGGCAGCTGCATTCTGTTTATATATTTATAGATTTGTATTTTTATGTTTAACCATATACGCCTTTACTGATTCATTAATTATTAATCTAAAATTACATGAGAAACATTAATTTTACAAGACCCGCTCTATAACCAAGATCAACCCAGTTACTTCCCTGAAGTCACTGTCCATTAGCATTATAAGATACAGTAGATTCCATCTCCCCCAATCCACATTAATAATGCAAATCGTTATGCCTACCTTCTCCTTGCTTTCACATCTAACAACGCCACTCTCTTCCCCTTGGTAACTGTTACTCCAATCTTGTATTCTGTGAATCGGCTTATGTTTTGCTCCTTCAGTTTCATATTTTCGATTCGTCTCCACGCCTGTGTTAAATCATTTGATATTTTTTTCTCTTCTTCACTTATTTCAGTGAGCATAATATGCTATAGCGCCATCCATGTTGCAGCAAATGCTTGGATTTTTTTCTTGTGTTGCCTGAGTAATATTCCTTTCTGTATATGTACCACATCTTCTGCACCCATTAATCTATTGATGTCCATTTAGCTCGGTTCCTTGGAATAGTACTCTCATTTACATAGGGATATATATGTCTTTATTAACTGAACAGATTTATTGGTTTTATTGGATTTTTTATTAATTTGTTCTTTATTTACTTATTATTAATCTATACGTAAAAGGATAACATGATATTTTCTAGACTCCACCTGTCTCGAAGTTTTTCCCAATGCCCCACTGCAGTCACTTCCATCAACAGAGCAATGTACTGTCGATTCACTGCTTGTCTTCACGGTTTGGTTCAGCCCTTTCCATGCACCCACAAAAACATTATATATGCTAATCATAATGCATCCTTTCTCTCCCCACTGTTATCCCTTCATTCTATCATGTCCACATTAGTCATTTTCTCTTTAGTAACTGGTAGTTCATTCGTGGGCTCTGTGTGTCTGCCACTATTTTGCTCCTTCAGGTCTTTCCTGCTTCTCTAATTGCACAGATTGATCATATAATTTGATACTTGTCCTCCTGTCTTAATTCATTGAAAATATAACCCCATTTTTTATCCATGTTGTCGCAAATGGGAGGATTTTTTCTTCTTATGGGTGTAATGCAATTAATTGTTTATATATACCACTTCTTCTTTATCCATTCATCTTCTGATGGAGATGGATCGGCTACTGCGAATTGTGCTGCGATAAACAACGGAGTGCACATACCTTTTTTAAATGGGACTACTGCATTCTATCTACTTATCTATACAACTTTGTTTTCCTCTATGTATCTATCATCTGACAATCTATCTTCTTGCTATCTCACATCTATCCTATTCATCATCTATCTCTATCATCTATCATCTATCTTAAACTCTAATCTCTGAACCCATCTGTGAATATTTCTTATTTCTCATAATTACACAATTACATGAGTAACATTGTTTACTACAACTTCCATCACCAATATATCCCCAGATATCCCATTGCATTCACTATCCTCCAGTGCAGTAAAATAATGTAGAATCTCTAGTCTTCTCTGTGACGTACAGTCCTCCACGTAACCCAGCCCAACACTATGTACACTTAATCAATTGCACCGTTTTTAACCCCCTGTCCTACTTATCACTCCACAATAGCAAAACCGGCCCAGTCTCTTTCCTTTGGTAACCACTAGTAAATTCTTCTCTTCAGCGTGGCTTCTTCAGTTTGGTTATTTCACTTTTTTTCTATTTTTTATTTCTCTGCTGGTGAGTGAAATCATTTACCATGTTTCTGACTCTCCATCTCTTATTTCACTGATCATAATTCTCTGCTATCTACATCCATGTTGTTGTAAATCGTAGGATTTGTTTTCCCCATATGGCTGAATAATATCCCTCTCCTCATATTCTGGTGCTTACTGAACTTTGCTACTATTAATGCTGTGGTTATAAACATAGGTGAGCACATGTCTTGTTTAAACTGTGCTGCTGTATTTTGTTCCTCTGTATTCATTTTATTGCATTTGTTCATTTAATAATATCTCATTAATGTACAATTACATTAATAAAATTATGTGTGCTAGAACCCGCCCATCACAAAGTACCCCAGGATTCGCAGTTACAGTCACACACCGTGCGCACAGTAAGATACTGTAGAATCCCTACCTCTGTTCCCTGTTTTGTACAGCAATCCCCGGAATGCCCACATTCGCTACTCTTGGAAATCATATAGCACACTTTCTTTACTCCGCCCTCCGCCTCCATTCCCTCCTATCCAAAGCATACCCTTTCTCTATGTAAACTCCTAGTCCAATATTCAGTTCTGTGAATATGCTGATGTTATGCTTCTTCAGTTTTTCTTGGTTCTACATCTCTGCAGATGGGTCAAGTCTTTTGACACTTGTCTTTCTTCACCTCTTATTTCATGAGTATAGTGCAATCCAGATCCTTCCGACATGTTACAAATGTTAGGACTTTTTTTTCTTCTTATGTCTGATTAATATGCAACTGTCTAAATGTACCACAACATGTTTACACATTAATCTACTGATGGACACTTACCTGGGCTACGATGAATAGTGCTGATAAACCCGTGGATGTATATGCCTTTTTAAACTCGGCCCCTGAAGTGGATTTTTTGATGAGTTTATTATTGATTTGTTGATTTACCATTAATCTACAATTACATGGCTAACGTATTTACTAGACGCCCTTTACTACGTTCCACCCAATCCCCCCGAGCAGTCAATTCCATCACCATAGCAATGTACCGTAGAATCGCTAATTGTCTTCTCTGCTGGTCAGCACACCGCGTGCACCCATTCCCACTTTATACATGCTGACTAAAATGCACACTTTCTTCCTCACCTCCTTTCCCCTCCATTCCCAACCATCCATCTCTGTCTCTTTCCTTTTGGTAACTGTGAATCCGTTCTTGTCTTCTGTGACACTGCTTTTTTTCTCCTTCTGTTTTTTCTTTGTTCTTATACTCCAATGATGAGTGACGTCATTTTACCTATACATGTAGACCAGAAATAGTTATGTTTGCTAGGATGGTGCAGCTGTGCAACGCTGAGCTCTGCCCACCATCTGCTAGTGCGGTTTGCAGGAACAGCACTGTTGCCTGGAGATTCCATGATGTCACAGTGGGCTTCTTTCATGTAGACAGATTATGTTTGCTCAGAGAATTTGTTTCCCACTTCAGAGCCTGCTGTCCTACACGGGGTGTAATTATGGTAAGGTTTGTGCTGACCACCTTGACAGCATCAGAGGAAATGGAAATGAGTTCCAAGATACTGCGTGTTTCTTTTTATTTTGGCATCAATACCAGTTACCTTAGGAACATCATTTTAATTAGACTACCCACATTATGAAATCCACACCATATACAGCATTAGTGTCACTGTCCATGAGCCACGTATTGCACTGTATAATCACTACTCTTCTTTGCTGTTCTACCACCTTCCTCGTGCCCACACCCTGCCCACTCATGTGTGCTACACTTAACGCCCCATTTTACCTCTCTTTCCTCCCTTCCAAGCCATTCCCGTGTGTCTCTTTCCCTTTGGTAATCGTTAGTCTTCTCTTCAGTTAATGGAAGCTGCGACTGTCTTGTTCCTCCACTATTTTTCTTTTTTTATAATTCTCCAAAGTTCAGTGACATCAATTGCCACTTGACTTTCTCTTCGTGGCTTATTTCACTGAGAACAATACCCACTAGTTCCATGCGTGTTGCTGTAAATGGTAAGATTTGTTTTCTTCATATGGCTGACTAATATTCTACGTCTCATTTACTGTTAGACGTTAAGCTTGGCTTTTGTGAATACTTCAGTGATAAACACAGGGTTGCAATATTCGTTTTAAAATGGGCAGCTGCATTCTGTTTATATATTTATAGATTTGTATTTTTATGTTTAACCATATAGGCCTTTACTGATTCATTAATTACTAATCTAAAATTACATGAGAAACATTAATTTTACAAGACCCGCTCTATAACCAAGATCAACCCAGTTACTTCCCTGAAGTCACTGTCCATTAGCATTATAAGATACAGTAGATTCCATCTCCCCCAATCCACATTAATAATGCAAATCGTTATGCCTACCTTCTCCTTGCTTTCACATCTAACAACGCCACTATCTTCCCCTTGGTAACTGTTACTCCAATCTTGTATTCTGTGAATCGGCTGATGTTTTGCTCCTTCAGTTTTATATTTTCGCTTCGTCTCCACGCCTGTGTTAAATCATTTGATATTTTTTTTCTCTTCTTCACTTATTTCAGTGAGCATAATATGCTCTAGCGCCATCCATGTTGCAGTAAATGCTTGGATGTATTTTCTTGTGATGGCTTAGTAATATTCCTTTCTGTATATGTACCTTATCTTCTGTACAAATTAATCTATTAATGTCCATTTAGCTCGGTTTCTTGGAAAAGAACTCTCATTTACATAGGGATATATATGTCTTTATCAACTGGGCAGATTTATTGGTTTTATTGGATTTTTTATTAATCTATACGTAAAAGGATAACATGATATTTTCTAGACTCCACCTTTCTCGAAGTTTTTCCCAATGCCCCACTGCAGTCACTTCCATAAACAGAGCAATGCACTGTCGATTCACTGCTTGTCTTCACGGTTTGGTTCAGCCCTTTCCATGCACCCACGAAAACATTATATATGCTAATCATAATGCATCCTTTCTCTCCCCACTGTTATCCCTTCATTCTATCATGTCCACATTAGTCATTTTCTCTTTGGTAACTGGTAGTTCATTCGTGGGCTCTGTGTGTCTGCCACTATTTTGCTCCTTCAGGTCTTTCCTGCTTCTCTAATTGCAGATTTGTCATATCATTTGATACTTGTCCTTGTGTCTTAATTCATTGAAAATATAACCCCATTTTTTATCCATGTTGTCGCAAATGGGAGGATTTTTTCTTCTTATTTGTGAAATGCAATTAATTGTTTATATCCACTTCTTCTTTATCCATTCATCTTCTGATGGAGATGGATCGGCTACTGTGAATTGTGCTGCGATAAACAAGGGAGTGCACATACCTTTTTTAAAAATTTGGCTTCTGCATTCTATCTACTTATCTATACAACTTTGTTTTCCTCTATGTATCTATCATCTGACAATCTATCTTCTTGCTATCTCACATCTATCCTATTCATCATCTATCTCTATCATCTATCATCTATCTTAAACTCTAATCTCTGAACCCATCTGTGAATATTTCTTATTTCCCATAATTACAGATTACATGAGTAACATTGTTTACTACAACTTCCATCACCAATATATCCCCAGATATCCCCATTGCTTTCACTATCCTCCAGTGCAGTAAAATAATGTAGAATCACTAGTCTTCTCTGTGACATACAGTCCTCCACGTAACCCAACCCAACACTATGTACACTTATTCAATTGCACCGTTTTTAACCCCCTGTCCTACTTATCACTCCACAATAGCAAAAATGGCCCAGTCTCTTTCCTTTGGTAACCACTAGTAAATTCTTCTCTTCAGCGTGCCTTCTTCAGTTTGGTTATTTCACTTTTTTTCTATTTTTTATTTCTCTGCTAGTGAGTGAAATCATTTACCATGTTTCTGACTCTCCATCTTTTATTTCAGTGATCATAATTCTCTGCTATCTACATCCATGTTGTTGTAAATCGTAGGATTTGTTTTCCTCATATGGCTGAATAATATCCCTCTCCTCATCTTCTGGTGGTTACTGAACTTTGCTACTATTAATGCTGTGGTTATAAACATAGGTGAGCACATGTCTTGTTTAAACTGTGCTGCTGTATTTTGTTACTCTGTATTCATTTTATTGCATTTGTTCATTTAATAATATCTCATTAATGTACAATTACATTAATAAAATTATGTGTGCTAGAACCCGCCCATCACAAAGAACCCCAGGATTCTCAATTACAGTCACACAACCGTGCGACCAGTAAGATACTGTAGAATCCCTACCTCTGTTCCCTGTTTTGTACAGCAATCCCTGGAATGCCCACCCACGCTACTCTTGGAAATCATATAGCACACTTTCTTTAACTCTGCCCTCCGCCTCCATTCCCTCCTATCCAAAGCATACCCTTTCTCTATGTAAACTCCTAGTCCAATATTCAGTTCTGTGTATATGCTGATGTTATGCTTCTTCAGTTTTTCTTGTTTCTACATCTCTGCAGATGGGTCAAGTCATTTGACACTTCTCTTTCTTCACCTCTTATTTCATGAGTATAGTGCAATCCAGATCCTTCCGACATGTTACAAATGTTAGGACTTTTTTTTCTTCTTATGACTGATTAATATGCAACTGTCTAAATGTACCACAACATGTATACACATTAATCTACTGATGGACACTTACCTTGGCTACGATGAATAGTGCTGATAAACCCGTGGATGTATATGCCTTTTTAAACTCGGCCCCTGAAAGTGGATTTTTTGATGAGTTCATTATTGATTTGTTGATTTACCATTAATCTACAATATCATGGCTAACGTATTTACTAGACGCCCTTTACTACGTTCCACCCAATCCCCCCCCCCGCAGTCAATTCCATCACCATAGCAATGTACCGTAGAATCGCTAATTGTCTTCTCTGCTGGTCAGCACACCGCGTGCACCCATTGCCACTTTATACATGCTGACTAAAATGCACACTTTCTTCCTCACCTCCTTTCCCCTCCATTCCCAACCATCCATCTCTGTCTCTTTCCTTTTGGTAACTGTGAATCCGTTCTTGTCTTCTGTGACACTGCTTTCTTTCTCCTTCTGTTTTTTCTTTGTTCTTGTACTCCAATGATGAGTGACGTCATTTTACCTATACATGTAGACCAGAAATAGTTATGTTTGCTATGATGGTGCAGCTGTGCAACGCTGAGCTCTGCCCACCATCTGCTAGTGCGGTTTGCAGGAACAGCACTGTTGCCTGGAGATTCCATGATGTCACAGTGGGCTTCTTTCATGTAGACAGATTATGTTTGCTCAGAGAATTTGTTTCCCACTTCAGAGCCTGCTTTCCTACACGAGGTGTAGTTATGGTAAGGTTTGTGCTGACCACCTTGACAGCATCAGAGGAAATGGAAATGAGTTCCAAGATACTGCGTGTTTCTTTTTATTTTGGCATCAATACCAGTTACCTTAGCAACATTATTTTAATTAGACTACCCACATTATGAAATCCACACCATATACAGCATAAGTGTCACTGTCCATGAGCCACGTATTGCACTGTATAATCACTACACTTCTTTGCTGTTCTACCACCTTCCTCGTGCCCACACCCTGCCCACTCATGTGTGCTACACTTAACGCCCCATTTTACCTCTCTATCCTCCCTTCCAAGCCATTCCCGTGTGTCTCTTTCCCTTTGGTAATCGTTAGTCTTCTCTTCAGTTAATGGAAGCTGCTACTGTCTTGTTCCTTCACTATTTTCCTTTTTTCTAATTCTCCAAATTTCAGTGACATCAATTGCCACTTGACTTTCTCTTCGTGGCTTATTTCACTGAGAACAATACCCACTAGTTCCATGCGTGTTGCTGTAAATGGTAAGATTTGTTTTCTTCATATGGCTGAATAATATTCTACGTCTCATTTACTGTTAGACGTTAAGCTTGGCTTTTGTGAATACTTCAGTGATAAACACAGGGTTGCAATATTCGTTTTTAAAATGGGCAGCTGCATTCTGTTTATATATTTATAGATTTGTATTTTTATGTTTAACCATATAGGCCTTTACTGATTCATTAATTATTAATCTAAAATTACATGAGAAACATTAATTTTACAAGACCCGCACTATAACCAAGATCAACCCATTTACTTCCCTGAAGTCACTGTCCATTAGCATAGTAAGATACAGTAGATTCCATCTCGCCCAATCCACATTAATAATGTAAATAGTTATGCCTACCTTCTCCTTGCTTTCACATCTAACAACGCCACTATCTTCCCCTTGGTAACTGTTACTCCAATCTTGTATTCTGTGAATCGGCTGATGTTTTGCTCCTTCAGTTTTATATTTTCGCTTCGTCTCCACGCCTGTGTTAAATCATTTGATATTTTTTTCTCTTCTTCACTTATTTCAGTGAGCATAATATGCTCTAGCGCCATCCATGTTGCAGTAAATGCTTGGATGTATTTTCTTGTGATGGCTTAGTAATATTCCTTTCTGTATATGTACCTTATCTTCTGTACCCATTAATCTATTAATGTCCATTTAGCTCGGTTTCTTGGAAAAGAACTCTCATTTACATAGGGATATATATGTCTTTATCAACTGGGCAGATTTATTGGTTTTATTGGATTTTTTATTAATCTATACGTAAAAGGATAACATGATATTTTCTAGACTCCACCTTTCTCGAAGTTTTTCCCAATGCCCCACTGCAGTCACTTCCATAAACAGAGCAATGCACTGTCGATTCACTGCTTGTCTTCACGGTTTGGTTCAGCCCTTTCCATGCACCCACGAAAACATTATATATGCTAATCATAATGCATCCTTTCTCTCCCCACTGTTATCCCTTCATTCTATCATGTCCACATTAGTCATTTTCTCTTTGGTAACTGGTAGTTCATTCGTGGGCTCTGTGTGTCTGCCACTATTTTGCTCCTTCAGGTCTTTCCTGCTTCTCTAATTGCAGATTTGTCATATCATTTGATACTTGTCCTTGTGTCTTAATTCATTGAAAATATAACCCCATTTTTTATCCATGTTGTCGCAAATGGGAGGATTTTTTCTTCTTATTTGTGAAATGCAATTAATTGTTTATATATACCACTTCTTCTTTATCCATTCATCTTCTGATGGAGATGGATCGGCTACTGTGAATTGTGCTGCGATAAACAAGGGAGTGCACATACCTTTTTTAAAAATTTGGCTTCTGCATTCTATCTACTTATCTATACAACTTTGTTTTCCTCTATGTATCTATCATCTGACAATCTATCTTCTTGCTATCTCACATCTATCCTATTCATCATCTATCTCTATCATCTATCATCTATCTTAAACTCTAATCTCTGAACCCATCTGTGAATATTTCTTATTTCTCATAATTACAGATTACATGAGTAACATTGTTTACTACAACTTCCATCACCAATATATCCCCAGATATCCCATTGCTTTCACTATCCTCCAGTGCAGTAAAATAATGTAGAATCACTAGTCTTCTCTGTGACATACAGTCCTCCACGTAACCCAACCCAACACTATGTACACTTATTCAATTGCACCGTTTTTAACCCCCTGTCCTACTTATCACTCCACAATAGCAAAAATGGCCCAGTCTCTTTCCTTTGGTAACCACTAGTAAATTCTTCTCTTCAGCGTGCCTTCTTCAGTTTGGTTATTTCACTTTTTTTCTATTTTTTATTTCTCTGCTAGTGAGTGAAATCATTTACCATGTTTCTGACTCTCCATCTTTTATTTCAGTGATCATAATTCTCTGCTATCTACATCCATGTTGTTGTAAATCGTAGGATTTGTTTTCCTCATATGGCTGAATAATATCCCTCTCCTCATCTTCTGGTGGTTACTGAACTTTGCTACTATTAATGCTGTGGTTATAAACATAGGTGAGCACATGTCTTGTTTAAACTGTGCTGCTGTATTTTGTTACTCTGTATTCATTTTATTGCATTTGTTCATTTAATAATATCTCATTAATGTACAATTACATTAATAAAATTATGTGTGCTAGAACCCGCCCATCACAAAGAACCCCAGGATTCTCAATTACAGTCACACACCGTGCGACCAGTAAGATACTGTAGAATCCCTACCTCTGTTCCCTGTTTTGTACAGCAATCCCTGGAATGCCCACCCACGCTACTCTTGGAAATCATATAGCACACTTTCTTTAACTCTGCCCTCCGCCTCCATTCCCTCCTATCCAAAGCATACCCTTTCTCTATGTAAACTCCTAGTCCAATATTCAGTTCTGTGTATATGCTGATGTTATGCTTCTTCAGTTTTTCTTGTTTCTACATCTCTGCAGATGGGTCAAGTCATTTGACACTTCTCTTTCTTCACCTCTTATTTCATGAGTATAGTGCAATCCAGATCCTTCCGACATGTTACAAATGTTAGGACTTTTTTTTCTTCTTATGACTGATTAATATGCAACTGTCTAAATGTACCACAACATGTATACACATTAATCTACTGATGGACACTTACCTTGGCTACGATGAATAGTGCTGATAAACCCGTGGATGTATATGCCTTTTTAAACTCGGCCCCTGAAGTGGATTTTTTGATGAGTTCATTATTGATTTGTTGATTTACCATTAATCTACAATATCATGGCTAACGTATTTACTAGACGCCCTTTACTACGTTCCACCCAATCCCCCCCCCCGCAGTCAATTCCATCACCATAGCAATGTACCGTAGAATCGCTAATTGTCTTCTCTGCTGGTCAGCACACCGCGTGCACCCATTGCCACTTTATACATGCTGACTAAAATGCACACTTTCTTCCTCACCTCCTTTCCCCTCCATTCCCAACCATCCATCTCTGTCTCTTTCCTTTTGGTAACTGTGAATCCGTTCTTGTCTTCTGTGACACTGCTTTCTTTCTCCTTCTGTTTTTTCTTTGTTCTTGTACTCCAATGATGAGTGACGTCATTTTACCTATACATGTAGACCAGAAATAGTTATGTTTGCTATGATGGTGCAGCTGTGCAACGCTGAGCTCTGCCCACCATCTGCTAGTGCGGTTTGCAGGAACAGCACTGTTGCCTGGAGATTCCATGATGTCACAGTGGGCTTCTTTCATGTAGACAGATTATGTTTGCTCAGAGAATTTGTTTCCCACTTCAGAGCCTGCTTTCCTACACGAGGTGTAGTTATGGTAAGGTTTGTGCTGACCACCTTGACAGCATCAGAGGAAATGGAAATGAGTTCCAAGATACTGCGTGTTTCTTTTTATTTTGGCATCAATACCAGTTACCTTAGCAACATTATTTTAATTAGACTACCCACATTATGAAATCCACACCATATACAGCATAAGTGTCACTGTCCATGAGCCACGTATTGCACTGTATAATCACTACACTTCTTTGCTGTTCTACCACCTTCCTCGTGCCCACACCCTGCCCACTCATGTGTGCTACACTTAACGCCCCATTTTACCTCTCTATCCTCCCTTCCAAGCCATTCCCGTGTGTCTCTTTCCCTTTGGTAATCGTTAGTCTTCTCTTCAGTTAATGGAAGCTGCTACTGTCTTGTTCCTTCACTATTTTCCTTTTTTCTAATTCTCCAAATTTCAGTGACATCAATTGCCACTTGACTTTCTCTTCGTGGCTTATTTCACTGAGAACAATACCCACTAGTTCCATGCGTGTTGCTGTAAATGGTAAGATTTGTTTTCTTCATATGGCTGAATAATATTCTACGTCTCATTTACTGTTAGACGTTAAGCTTGGCTTTTGTGAATACTTCAGTGATAAACACAGGGTTGCAATATTCGTTTTTAAAATGGGCAGCTGCATTCTGTTTATATATTTATAGATTTGTATTTTTATGTTTAACCATATAGGCCTTTACTGATTCATTAATTATTAATCTAAAATTACATGAGAAACATTAATTTTACAAGACCCGCACTATAACCAAGATCAACCCATTTACTTCCCTGAAGTCACTGTCCATTAGCATAGTAAGATACAGTAGATTCCATCTCGCCCAATCCACATTAATAATGTAAATAGTTATGCCTACCTTCTCCTTGCTTTCACATCTAACAACGCCACTATCTTCCCCTTGGTAACTGTTACTCCAATCTTGTATTCTGTGAATCGGCTGATGTTTTGCTCCTTCAGTTTTATATTTTCGCTTCGTCTCCACGCCTGTGTTAAATCATTTGATATTTTTTTCTCTTCTTCACTTATTTCAGTGAGCATAATATGCTCTAGCGCCATCCATGTTGCAGTAAATGCTTGGATGTATTTTCTTGTGATGGCTTAGTAATATTCCTTTCTGTATATGTACCTTATCTTCTGTACCCATTAATCTATTAATGTCCATTTAGCTCGGTTTCTTGGAAAAGAACTCTCATTTACATAGGGATATATATGTCTTTATCAACTGGGCAGATTTATTGGTTTTATTGGATTTTTTATTAATCTATACGTAAAAGGATAACATGATATTTTCTAGACTCCACCTTTCTCGAAGTTTTTCCCAATGCCCCACTGCAGTCACTTCCATAAACAGAGCAATGCACTGTCGATTCACTGCTTGTCTTCACGGTTTGGTTCAGCCCTTTCCATGCACCCACGAAAACATTATATATGCTAATCATAATGCATCCTTTCTCTCCCCACTGTTATCCCTTCATTCTATCATGTCCACATTAGTCATTTTCTCTTTGGTAACTGGTAGTTCATTCGTGGGCTCTGTGTGTCTGCCACTATTTTGCTCCTTCAGGTCTTTCCTGCTTCTCTAATTGCAGATTTGTCATATCATTTGATACTTGTCCTTGTGTCTTAATTCATTGAAAATATAACCCCATTTTTTATCCATGTTGTCGCAAATGGGAGGATTTTTTCTTCTTATTTGTGAAATGCAATTAATTGTTTATATATACCACTTCTTCTTTATCCATTCATCTTCTGATGGAGATGGATCGGCTACTGTGAATTGTGCTGCGATAAACAAGGGAGTGCACATACCTTTTTTAAAAATTTGGCTTCTGCATTCTATCTACTTATCTATACAACTTTGTTTTCCTCTATGTATCTATCATCTGACAATCTATCTTCTTGCTATCTCACATCTATCCTATTCATCATCTATCTCTATCATCTATCATCTATCTTAAACTCTAATCTCTGAACCCATCTGTGAATATTTCTTATTTCTCCTAATTACAGATTACATGAGTAACATTGTTTACTACAACTTCCATCACCAATATATCCCCAGATATCCCATTGCATTCACTATCCTCCAGTGCAGTAAAATAATGTAGAATCTCTAGTCTTCTCTGTGACGTACAGTCCTCCACGTAACCCAACCAAACACTATGTACACTTAATCAATTGCACCGTTTTTAACCCCCTGTCCTACTTATCACTCCACAATAGCAAAACCGGCCCAGTCTCTTTCCTTTGGTAACCACTAGTAAATTCTTCTCTTCAGCGTGGCTTCTTCAGTTTGGTTATTTCACTTTTTTTCTATTTGTTATTTCTCTGCTGGTGAGTGAAATCATTTACCATGTTTCTGACTCTCCATCTCTTACCTCACTGATCATAATTCTCTGCTATCTACATCCATGTTTTTGTAAATCGTAGGATTTGTTTTCCTCATATGGCTGAATAATATCCCTCTCCTCATATTCTGGTGCTTACTGAACTTTGCTACTATTAATGCTGTGGTTATAAACATAGGTGAGCACATGTCTTGTTTAAACTGTGCTGCTGTATTTTGTTCCTCTGTATTCATTTTATTGCATTTGTTCATTTAATAATATCTCATTAATGTACAATTACATTAATAAAATTATGTGTGCTAGAACCCGCCCATCACAAAGTACCCCAGGATTCGCAGTTACAGTCACACACCGTGCGCACAGTAAGATACTGTAGAATCCCTACCTCTGTTCCCTGTTTTGTACAGCAATCCCCGGAATGCCCACATTCGCTACTCTTGGAAATCATATAGCACACTTTCTTTACTCCGCCCTCCGCCTCCATTCCCTCCTATCCAAAGCATACCCTTTCTCTATGTAAACTCCTAGTCCAATATTCAGTTCTGTGAATATGCTGATGTTATGCTTCTTCAGTTTTTCTTGGTTCTACATCTCTGCAGATGGGTCAAGTCTTTTGACACTTGTCTTTCTTCACCTCTTATTTCATGAGTATAGTGCAATCCAGATCCTTCCGACATGTTACAAATGTTAGGACTTTTTTTTCTTCTTATGTCTGATTAATATGCAACTGTCTAAATGTACCACAACATGTTTACACATTAATCTACTGATGGACACTTACCTGGGCTACGATGAATAGTGCTGATAAACCCGTGGATGTATATGCCTTTTTAAACTCGGCCCCTGAAGTGGATTTTTTGATGAGTTTATTATTGATTTGTTGATTTACCATTAATCTACAATTACATGGCTAACGTATTTACTAGACGCCCTTTACTACGTTCCACCCAATCCCCCCGAGCAGTCAATTCCATCACCATAGCAATGTACCGTAGAATCGCTAATTGTCTTCTCTGCTGGTCAGCACACCGCGTGCACCCATTCCCACTTTATACATGCTGACTAAAATGCACACTTTCTTCCTCACCTCCTTTCCCCTCCATTCCCAACCATCCATCTCTGTCTCTTTCCTTTTGGTAACTGTGAATCCGTTCTTGTCTTCTGTGACACTGCTTTTTTTCTCCTTCTGTTTTTTCTTTGTTCTTATACTCCAATGATGAGTGACGTCATTTTACCTATACATGTAGACCAGAAATAGTTATGTTTGCTAGGATGGTGCAGCTGTGCAACGCTGAGCTCTGCCCACCATCTGCTAGTGCGGTTTGCAGGAACAGCACTGTTGCCTGGAGATTCCATGATGTCACAGTGGGCTTCTTTCATGTAGACAGATTATGTTTGCTCAGAGAATTTGTTTCCCACTTCAGAGCCTGCTGTCCTACACGGGGTGTAATTATGGTAAGGTTTGTGCTGACCACCTTGACAGCATCAGAGGAAATGGAAATGAGTTCCAAGATACTGCGTGTTTCTTTTTATTTTGGCATCAATACCAGTTACCTTAGCAACATTGTTTTAATTAGACTACCCACAATATGAAATCCACACCATATACAGCATAAGTGTCACTGTCCATGAGCCACGTATTGCACTGTATAATCACTACTCTTCTTTGCTGTTCTACCACCTAACTCGTGCCCACACCCTGCCCACTCATGTGTGCTACACTTAACGCCCCATTTTACGTCTCTTTCCTCCCTTCCAAGCCATTCCCGTGTGTCTCTTTCCCTTTGGTAATCGTTAGTCTTCTCTTCAGTTAATGGAAGCTGCGACTGTCTTGTTCCTCCACTATTTTTCTTTTTTTATAATTCTCCAAAGTTCAGTGACATCAATTGCCACTTGACTTTCTCTTCGTGGCTTATTTCACTGAGAACAATACCCACTAGTTCCATGCGTGTTGCTGTAAATGGTAAGATTTGTTTTCTTCATATGGCTGACTAATATTCTACGTCTCATTTACTGTTAGACGTTAAGCTTGGCTTTTGTGAATACTTCAGTGATAAACACAGGGTTGCAATATTCGTTTTAAAATGGGCAGCTGCATTCTGTTTATATATTTATAGATTTGTATTTTTATGTTTAACCATATAGGCCTTTACTGATTCATTAATTACTAATCTAAAATTACATGAGAAACATTAATTTTACAAGACCCGCTCTATAACCAAGATCAACCCAGTTACTTCCCTGAAGTCACTGTCCATTAGCATTATAAGATACAGTAGATTCCATCTCCCCCAATCCACATTAATAATGCAAATCGTTATGCCTACCTTCTCCTTGCTTTCACATCTAACAACGCCACTATCTTCCCCTTGGTAACTGTTACTCCAATCTTGTATTCTGTGAATCGGCTGATGTTTTGCTCCTTCAGTTTTATATTTTCGCTTCGTCTCCACGCCTGTGTTAAATCATTTGATATTTTTTTTCTCTTCTTCACTTATTTCAGTGAGCATAATATGCTCTAGCGCCATCCATGTTGCAGTAAATGCTTGGATGTATTTTCTTGTGATGGCTTAGTAATATTCCTTTCTGTATATGTACCTTATCTTCTGTACAAATTAATCTATTAATGTCCATTTAGCTCGGTTTCTTGGAAAAGAACTCTCATTTACATAGGGATATATATGTCTTTATCAACTGGGCAGATTTATTGGTTTTATTGGATTTTTTATTAATCTATACGTAAAAGGATAACATGATATTTTCTAGACTCCACCTTTCTCGAAGTTTTTCCCAATGCCCCACTGCAGTCACTTCCATAAACAGAGCAATGCACTGTCGATTCACTGCTTGTCTTCACGGTTTGGTTCAGCCCTTTCCATGCACCCACGAAAACATTATATATGCTAATCATAATGCATCCTTTCTCTCCCCACTGTTATCCCTTCATTCTATCATGTCCACATTAGTCATTTTCTCTTTGGTAACTGGTAGTTCATTCGTGGGCTCTGTGTGTCTGCCACTATTTTGCTCCTTCAGGTCTTTCCTGCTTCTCTAATTGCAGATTTGTCATATCATTTGATACTTGTCCTTGTGTCTTAATTCATTGAAAATATAACCCCATTTTTTATCCATGTTGTCGCAAATGGGAGGATTTTTTCTTCTTATTTGTGAAATGCAATTAATTGTTTATATATACCACTTCTTCTTTATCCATTCATCTTCTGATGGAGATGGATCGGCTACTGTGAATTGTGCTGCGATAAACAAGGGAGTGCACATACCTTTTTTAAAAATTTGGCTTCTGCATTCTATCTACTTATCTATACAACTTTGTTTTCCTCTATGTATCTATCATCTGACAATCTATCTTCTTGCTATCTCACATCTATCCTATTCATCATCTATCTCTATCATCTATCATCTATCTTAAACTCTAATCTCTGAACCCATCTGTGAATATTTCTTATTTCCCATAATTACAGATTACATGAGTAACATTGTTTACTACAACTTCCATCACCAATATATCCCCAGATATCCCATTGCTTTCACTATCCTCCAGTGCAGTAAAATAATGTAGAATCACTAGTCTTCTCTGTGACATACAGTCCTCCACGTAACCCAACCCAACACTATGTACACTTATTCAATTGCACCGTTTTTAACCCCCTGTCCTACTTATCACTCCACAATAGCAAAAATGGCCCAGTCTCTTTCCTTTGGTAACCACTAGTAAATTCTTCTCTTCAGCGTGCCTTCTTCAGTTTGGTTATTTCACTTTTTTTCTATTTTTTATTTCTCTGCTAGTGAGTGAAATCATTTACCATGTTTCTGACTCTCCATCTTTTATTTCAGTGATCATAATTCTCTGCTATCTACATCCATGTTGTTGTAAATCGTAGGATTTGTTTTCCTCATATGGCTGAATAATATCCCTCTCCTCATCTTCTGGTGGTTACTGAACTTTGCTACTATTAATGCTGTGGTTATAAACATAGGTGAGCACATGTCTTGTTTAAACTGTGCTGCTGTATTTTGTTACTCTGTATTCATTTTATTGCATTTGTTCATTTAATAATATCTCATTAATGTACAATTACATTAATAAAATTATGTGTGCTAGAACCCGCCCATCACAAAGAACCCCAGGATTCTCAATTACAGTCACACACCGTGCGACCAGTAAGATACTGTAGAATCCCTACCTCTGTTCCCTGTTTTGTACAGCAATCCCTGGAATGCCCACCCACGCTACTCTTGGAAATCATATAGCACACTTTCTTTAACTCTGCCCTCCGCCTCCATTCCCTCCTATCCAAAGCATACCCTTTCTCTATGTAAACTCCTAGTCCAATATTCAGTTCTGTGTATATGCTGATGTTATGCTTCTTCAGTTTTTCTTGTTTCTACATCTCTGCAGATGGGTCAAGTCATTTGACACTTCTCTTTCTTCACCTCTTATTTCATGAGTATAGTGCAATCCAGATCCTTCCGACATGTTACAAATGTTAGGACTTTTTTTTCTTCTTATGACTGATTAATATGCAACTGTCTAAATGTACCACAACATGTATACACATTAATCTACTGATGGACACTTACCTTGGCTACGATGAATAGTGCTGATAAACCCGTGGATGTATATGCCTTTTTAAACTCGGCCCCTGAAGTGGATTTTTTGATGAGTTCATTATTGATTTGTTGATTTACCATTAATCTACAATATCATGGCTAACGTATTTACTAGACGCCCTTTACTACGTTCCACCCAATCCCCCCCCCCGCAGTCAATTCCATCACCATAGCAATGTACCGTAGAATCGCTAATTGTCTTCTCTGCTGGTCAGCACACCGCGTGCACCCATTGCCACTTTATACATGCTGACTAAAATGCACACTTTCTTCCTCACCTCCTTTCCCCTCCATTCCCAACCATCCATCTCTGTCTCTTTCCTTTTGGTAACTGTGAATCCGTTCTTGTCTTCTGTGACACTGCTTTCTTTCTCCTTCTGTTTTTTCTTTGTTCTTGTACTCCAATGATGAGTGACGTCATTTTACCTATACATGTAGACCAGAAATAGTTATGTTTGCTATGATGGTGCAGCTGTGCAACGCTGAGCTCTGCCCACCATCTGCTAGTGCGGTTTGCAGGAACAGCACTGTTGCCTGGAGATTCCATGATGTCACAGTGGGCTTCTTTCATGTAGACAGATTATGTTTGCTCAGAGAATTTGTTTCCCACTTCAGAGCCTGCTTTCCTACACGAGGTGTAGTTATGGTAAGGTTTGTGCTGACCACCTTGACAGCATCAGAGGAAATGGAAATGAGTTCCAAGATACTGCGTGTTTCTTTTTATTTTGGCATCAATACCAGTTACCTTAGCAACATTATTTTAATTAGACTACCCACATTATGAAATCCACACCATATACAGCATAAGTGTCACTGTCCATGAGCCACGTATTGCACTGTATAATCACTACACTTCTTTGCTGTTCTACCACCTTCCTCGTGCCCACACCCTGCCCACTCATGTGTGCTACACTTAACGCCCCATTTTACCTCTCTATCCTCCCTTCCAAGCCATTCCCGTGTGTCTCTTTCCCTTTGGTAATCGTTAGTCTTCTCTTCAGTTAATGGAAGCTGCTACTGTCTTGTTCCTTCACTATTTTCCTTTTTTCTAATTCTCCAAATTTCAGTGACATCAATTGCCACTTGACTTTCTCTTCGTGGCTTATTTCACTGAGAACAATACCCACTAGTTCCATGCGTGTTGCTGTAAATGGTAAGATTTGTTTTCTTCATATGGCTGAATAATATTCTACGTCTCATTTACTGTTAGACGTTAAGCTTGGCTTTTGTGAATACTTCAGTGATAAACACAGGGTTGCAATATTCGTTTTTAAAATGGGCAGCTGCATTCTGTTTATATATTTATAGATTTGTATTTTTATGTTTAACCATATAGGCCTTTACTGATTCATTAATTATTAATCTAAAATTACATGAGAAACATTAATTTTACAAGACCCGCACTATAACCAAGATCAACCCATTTACTTCCCTGAAGTCACTGTCCATTAGCATAGTAAGATACAGTAGATTCCATCTCGCCCAATCCACATTAATAATGTAAATAGTTATGCCTACCTTCTCCTTGCTTTCACATCTAACAACGCCACTATCTTCCCCTTGGTAACTGTTACTCCAATCTTGTATTCTGTGAATCGGCTGATGTTTTGCTCCTTCAGTTTTATATTTTCGCTTCGTCTCCACGCCTGTGTTAAATCATTTGATATTTTTTTCTCTTCTTCACTTATTTCAGTGAGCATAATATGCTCTAGCGCCATCCATGTTGCAGTAAATGCTTGGATGTATTTTCTTGTGATGGCTTAGTAATATTCCTTTCTGTATATGTACCTTATCTTCTGTACCCATTAATCTATTAATGTCCATTTAGCTCGGTTTCTTGGAAAAGAACTCTCATTTACATAGGGATATATATGTCTTTATCAACTGGGCAGATTTATTGGTTTTATTGGATTTTTTATTAATCTATACGTAAAAGGATAACATGATATTTTCTAGACTCCACCTTTCTCGAAGTTTTTCCCAATGCCCCACTGCAGTCACTTCCATAAACAGAGCAATGCACTGTCGATTCACTGCTTGTCTTCACGGTTTGGTTCAGCCCTTTCCATGCACCCACGAAAACATTATATATGCTAATCATAATGCATCCTTTCTCTCCCCACTGTTATCCCTTCATTCTATCATGTCCACATTAGTCATTTTCTCTTTGGTAACTGGTAGTTCATTCGTGGGCTCTGTGTGTCTGCCACTATTTTGCTCCTTCAGGTCTTTCCTGCTTCTCTAATTGCAGATTTGTCATATCATTTGATACTTGTCCTTGTGTCTTAATTCATTGAAAATATAACCCCATTTTTTATCCATGTTGTCGCAAATGGGAGGATTTTTTCTTCTTATTTGTGAAATGCAATTAATTGTTTATATATACCACTTCTTCTTTATCCATTCATCTTCTGATGGAGATGGATCGGCTACTGTGAATTGTGCTGCGATAAACAAGGGAGTGCACATACCTTTTTTAAAAATTTGGCTTCTGCATTCTATCTACTTATCTATACAACTTTGTTTTCCTCTATGTATCTATCATCTGACAATCTATCTTCTTGCTATCTCACATCTATCCTATTCATCATCTATCTCTATCATCTATCATCTATCTTAAACTCTAATCTCTGAACCCATCTGTGAATATTTCTTATTTCTCATAATTACAGATTACATGAGTAACATTGTTTACTACAACTTCCATCACCAATATATCCCCAGATATCCCATTGCTTTCACTATCCTCCAGTGCAGTAAAATAATGTAGAATCACTAGTCTTCTCTGTGACATACAGTCCTCCACGTAACCCAACCCAACACTATGTACACTTATTCAATTGCACCGTTTTTAACCCCCTGTCCTACTTATCACTCCACAATAGCAAAAATGGCCCAGTCTCTTTCCTTTGGTAACCACTAGTAAATTCTTCTCTTCAGCGTGCCTTCTTCAGTTTGGTTATTTCACTTTTTTTCTATTTTTTATTTCTCTGCTAGTGAGTGAAATCATTTACCATGTTTCTGACTCTCCATCTTTTATTTCAGTGATCATAATTCTCTGCTATCTACATCCATGTTGTTGTAAATCGTAGGATTTGTTTTCCTCATATGGCTGAATAATATCCCTCTCCTCATCTTCTGGTGGTTACTGAACTTTGCTACTATTAATGCTGTGGTTATAAACATAGGTGAGCACATGTCTTGTTTAAACTGTGCTGCTGTATTTTGTTACTCTGTATTCATTTTATTGCATTTGTTCATTTAATAATATCTCATTAATGTACAATTACATTAATAAAATTATGTGTGCTAGAACCCGCCCATCACAAAGAACCCCAGGATTCTCAATTACAGTCACACACCGTGCGACCAGTAAGATACTGTAGAATCCCTACCTCTGTTCCCTGTTTTGTACAGCAATCCCTGGAATGCCCACCCACGCTACTCTTGGAAATCATATAGCACACTTTCTTTAACTCTGCCCTCCGCCTCCATTCCCTCCTATCCAAAGCATACCCTTTCTCTATGTAAACTCCTAGTCCAATATTCAGTTCTGTGTATATGCTGATGTTATGCTTCTTCAGTTTTTCTTGTTTCTACATCTCTGCAGATGGGTCAAGTCATTTGACACTTCTCTTTCTTCACCTCTTATTTCATGAGTATAGTGCAATCCAGATCCTTCCGACATGTTACAAATGTTAGGACTTTTTTTTCTTCTTATGACTGATTAATATGCAACTGTCTAAATGTACCACAACATGTATACACATTAATCTACTGATGGACACTTACCTTGGCTACGATGAATAGTGCTGATAAACCCGTGGATGTATATGCCTTTTTAAACTCGGCCCCTGAAGTGGATTTTTTGATGAGTTCATTATTGATTTGTTGATTTACCATTAATCTACAATATCATGGCTAACGTATTTACTAGACGCCCTTTACTACGTTCCACCCAATCCCCCCCCCCGCAGTCAATTCCATCACCATAGCAATGTACCGTAGAATCGCTAATTGTCTTCTCTGCTGGTCAGCACACCGCGTGCACCCATTGCCACTTTATACATGCTGACTAAAATGCACACTTTCTTCCTCACCTCCTTTCCCCTCCATTCCCAACCATCCATCTCTGTCTCTTTCCTTTTGGTAACTGTGAATCCGTTCTTGTCTTCTGTGACACTGCTTTCTTTCTCCTTCTGTTTTTTCTTTGTTCTTGTACTCCAATGATGAGTGACGTCATTTTACCTATACATGTAGACCAGAAATAGTTATGTTTGCTATGATGGTGCAGCTGTGCAACGCTGAGCTCTGCCCACCATCTGCTAGTGCGGTTTGCAGGAACAGCACTGTTGCCTGGAGATTCCATGATGTCACAGTGGGCTTCTTTCATGTAGACAGATTATGTTTGCTCAGAGAATTTGTTTCCCACTTCAGAGCCTGCTTTCCTACACGAGGTGTAGTTATGGTAAGGTTTGTGCTGACCACCTTGACAGCATCAGAGGAAATGGAAATGAGTTCCAAGATACTGCGTGTTTCTTTTTATTTTGGCATCAATACCAGTTACCTTAGCAACATTATTTTAATTAGACTACCCACATTATGAAATCCACACCATATACAGCATAAGTGTCACTGTCCATGAGCCACGTATTGCACTGTATAATCACTACACTTCTTTGCTGTTCTACCACCTTCCTCGTGCCCACACCCTGCCCACTCATGTGTGCTACACTTAACGCCCCATTTTACCTCTCTATCCTCCCTTCCAAGCCATTCCCGTGTGTCTCTTTCCCTTTGGTAATCGTTAGTCTTCTCTTCAGTTAATGGAAGCTGCTACTGTCTTGTTCCTTCACTATTTTCCTTTTTTCTAATTCTCCAAATTTCAGTGACATCAATTGCCACTTGACTTTCTCTTCGTGGCTTATTTCACTGAGAACAATACCCACTAGTTCCATGCGTGTTGCTGTAAATGGTAAGATTTGTTTTCTTCATATGGCTGAATAATATTCTACGTCTCATTTACTGTTAGACGTTAAGCTTGGCTTTTGTGAATACTTCAGTGATAAACACAGGGTTGCAATATTCGTTTTTAAAATGGGCAGCTGCATTCTGTTTATATATTTATAGATTTGTATTTTTATGTTTAACCATATAGGCCTTTACTGATTCATTAATTATTAATCTAAAATTACATGAGAAACATTAATTTTACAAGACCCGCACTATAACCAAGATCAACCCATTTACTTCCCTGAAGTCACTGTCCATTAGCATAGTAAGATACAGTAGATTCCATCTCGCCCAATCCACATTAATAATGTAAATAGTTATGCCTACCTTCTCCTTGCTTTCACATCTAACAACGCCACTATCTTCCCCTTGGTAACTGTTACTCCAATCTTGTATTCTGTGAATCGGCTGATGTTTTGCTCCTTCAGTTTTATATTTTCGCTTCGTCTCCACGCCTGTGTTAAATCATTTGATATTTTTTTCTCTTCTTCACTTATTTCAGTGAGCATAATATGCTCTAGCGCCATCCATGTTGCAGTAAATGCTTGGATGTATTTTCTTGTGATGGCTTAGTAATATTCCTTTCTGTATATGTACCTTATCTTCTGTACCCATTAATCTATTAATGTCCATTTAGCTCGGTTTCTTGGAAAAGAACTCTCATTTACATAGGGATATATATGTCTTTATCAACTGGGCAGATTTATTGGTTTTATTGGATTTTTTATTAATCTATACGTAAAAGGATAACATGATATTTTCTAGACTCCACCTTTCTCGAAGTTTTTCCCAATGCCCCACTGCAGTCACTTCCATAAACAGAGCAATGCACTGTCGATTCACTGCTTGTCTTCACGGTTTGGTTCAGCCCTTTCCATGCACCCACGAAAACATTATATATGCTAATCATAATGCATCCTTTCTCTCCCCACTGTTATCCCTTCATTCTATCATGTCCACATTAGTCATTTTCTCTTTGGTAACTGGTAGTTCATTCGTGGGCTCTGTGTGTCTGCCACTATTTTGCTCCTTCAGGTCTTTCCTGCTTCTCTAATTGCAGATTTGTCATATCATTTGATACTTGTCCTTGTGTCTTAATTCATTGAAAATATAACCCCATTTTTTATCCATGTTGTCGCAAATGGGAGGATTTTTTCTTCTTATTTGTGAAATGCAATTAATTGTTTATATATACCACTTCTTCTTTATCCATTCATCTTCTGATGGAGATGGATCGGCTACTGTGAATTGTGCTGCGATAAACAAGGGAGTGCACATACCTTTTTTAAAAATTTGGCTTCTGCATTCTATCTACTTATCTATACAACTTTGTTTTCCTCTATGTATCTATCATCTGACAATCTATCTTCTTGCTATCTCACATCTATCCTATTCATCATCTATCTCTATCATCTATCATCTATCTTAAACTCTAATCTCTGAACCCATCTGTGAATATTTCTTATTTCTCCTAATTACAGATTACATGAGTAACATTGTTTACTACAACTTCCATCACCAATATATCCCCAGATATCCCATTGCATTCACTATCCTCCAGTGCAGTAAAATAATGTAGAATCTCTAGTCTTCTCTGTGACGTACAGTCCTCCACGTAACCCAACCAAACACTATGTACACTTAATCAATTGCACCGTTTTTAACCCCCTGTCCTACTTATCACTCCACAATAGCAAAACCGGCCCAGTCTCTTTCCTTTGGTAACCACTAGTAAATTCTTCTCTTCAGCGTGGCTTCTTCAGTTTGGTTATTTCACTTTTTTTCTATTTGTTATTTCTCTGCTGGTGAGTGAAATCATTTACCATGTTTCTGACTCTCCATCTCTTACCTCACTGATCATAATTCTCTGCTATCTACATCCATGTTTTTGTAAATCGTAGGATTTGTTTTCCTCATATGGCTGAATAATATCCCTCTCCTCATATTCTGGTGCTTACTGAACTTTGCTACTATTAATGCTGTGGTTATAAACATAGGTGAGCACATGTCTTGTTTAAACTGTGCTGCTGTATTTTGTTCCTCTGTATTCATTTTATTGCATTTGTTCATTTAATAATATCTCATTAATGTACAATTACATTAATAAAATTATGTGTGCTAGAACCCGCCCATCACAAAGTACCCCAGGATTCGCAGTTACAGTCACACACCGTGCGCACAGTAAGATACTGTAGAATCCCTACCTCTGTTCCCTGTTTTGTACAGCAATCCCCGGAATGCCCACATTCGCTACTCTTGGAAATCATATAGCACACTTTCTTTACTCCGCCCTCCGCCTCCATTCCCTCCTATCCAAAGCATACCCTTTCTCTATGTAAACTCCTAGTCCAATATTCAGTTCTGTGAATATGCTGATGTTATGCTTCTTCAGTTTTTCTTGGTTCTACATCTCTGCAGATGGGTCAAGTCTTTTGACACTTGTCTTTCTTCACCTCTTATTTCATGAGTATAGTGCAATCCAGATCCTTCCGACATGTTACAAATGTTAGGACTTTTTTTTCTTCTTATGTCTGATTAATATGCAACTGTCTAAATGTACCACAACATGTTTACACATTAATCTACTGATGGACACTTACCTGGGCTACGATGAATAGTGCTGATAAACCCGTGGATGTATATGCCTTTTTAAACTCGGCCCCTGAAGTGGATTTTTTGATGAGTTTATTATTGATTTGTTGATTTACCATTAATCTACAATTACATGGCTAACGTATTTACTAGACGCCCTTTACTACGTTCCACCCAATCCCCCCGAGCAGTCAATTCCATCACCATAGCAATGTACCGTAGAATCGCTAATTGTCTTCTCTGCTGGTCAGCACACCGCGTGCACCCATTCCCACTTTATACATGCTGACTAAAATGCACACTTTCTTCCTCACCTCCTTTCCCCTCCATTCCCAACCATCCATCTCTGTCTCTTTCCTTTTGGTAACTGTGAATCCGTTCTTGTCTTCTGTGACACTGCTTTTTTTCTCCTTCTGTTTTTTCTTTGTTCTTATACTCCAATGATGAGTGACGTCATTTTACCTATACATGTAGACCAGAAATAGTTATGTTTGCTAGGATGGTGCAGCTGTGCAACGCTGAGCTCTGCCCACCATCTGCTAGTGCGGTTTGCAGGAACAGCACTGTTGCCTGGAGATTCCATGATGTCACAGTGGGCTTCTTTCATGTAGACAGATTATGTTTGCTCAGAGAATTTGTTTCCCACTTCAGAGCCTGCTGTCCTACACGGGGTGTAATTATGGTAAGGTTTGTGCTGACCACCTTGACAGCATCAGAGGAAATGGAAATGAGTTCCAAGATACTGCGTGTTTCTTTTTATTTTGGCATCAATACCAGTTACCTTAGGAACATCATTTTAATTAGACTACCCACATTATGAAATCCACACCATATACAGCATTAGTGTCACTGTCCATGAGCCACGTATTGCACTGTATAATCACTACTCTTCTTTGCTGTTCTACCACCTTCCTCGTGCCCACACCCTGCCCACTCATGTGTGCTACACTTAACGCCCCATTTTACCTCTCTTTCCTCCCTTCCAAGCCATTCCCGTGTGTCTCTTTCCCTTTGGTAATCGTTAGTCTTCTCTTCAGTTAATGGAAGCTGCGACTGTCTTGTTCCTCCACTATTTTTCTTTTTTTATAATTCTCCAAAGTTCAGTGACATCAATTGCCACTTGACTTTCTCTTCGTGGCTTATTTCACTGAGAACAATACCCACTAGTTCCATGCGTGTTGCTGTAAATGGTAAGATTTGTTTCCTTCATATGGCTGAATAATATTCTACGTCTCATTTACTGTTATACGTTAAGCTTGGCTTTTGTCAATACTTCAGTGATAAACACAGGGTTGCAATTTTCGTTTTTAAAATGGGCAGCTGCATTCTGTTTATATATTTATAGATTTGTATTTTTATGTTTAACCATATAGGCCTTTACTGATTCATTAATTACTAATCTAAAATTACATGAGAAACATTAATTTTACAAGACCCGCTCTATAACCAAGATCAACCCAGTTACTTCCCTGAAGTCACTGTCCATTAGCATTATAAGATACAGTAGATTCCATCTCCCCCAATCCACATTAATAATGCAAATCGTTATGCCTACCTTCTCCTTGCTTTCACATCTAACAACGCCACTATCTTCCCCTTGGTAACTGTTACTCCAATCTTGTATTCTGTGAATCGGCTGATGTTTTGCTCCTTCAGTTTTATATTTTCGCTTCGTCTCCACGCCTGTGTTAAATCATTTGATATTTTTTTTCTCTTCTTCACTTATTTCAGTGAGCATAATATGCTCTAGCGCCATCCATGTTGCAGCAAATGCTTGGATTTATTTACTTGTGATGGCTTAGTAATATTCCTTTTTGTATATGTACCTTATCTTCTGTACCCATTAATCTATTGATGTCCATTTAGCTCGGTTTCTTGGAATAGAACTCTCATTTACATAGGGATATATATGTCTTTATCAACTGGGCAGATTTATTGGTTTTATTGGATTTTTTATTAATCTATACGTAAAAGGATAACATGATATTTTCTAGACTCCACCTTTCTCGAAGTTTTTCCCAATGCCCCACTGCAGTCACTTCCATCAACAGAGCATTGCACTGTCGATTCACTGCTTGTCTTCACGGTTTGGTTCAGCCCTTTCCATGCACCCACGAAAACATTATATATGCTAATCATAATGCATCCTTTCTCTCCCCACTGTTATCCCTTCATTCTATCATGTCCACATTAGTCATTTTCTCTTTGGTAACTGGTAGTTCATTCGTGGGCTCTGTGTGTCTGCCACTATTTTGCTCCTTCAGGTCTTTCCTGCTTCTCTAATTGCAGATTTGTCATATCATTTGATACTTGTCCTTGTGTCTTAATTCATTGAAAATATAACCCCATTTTTTATCCATGTTGTCGCAAATGGGAGGATTTTTTCTTCTTATTTGTGAAATGCAATTAATTGTTTATATATACCACTTCTTCTTTATCCATTCATCTTCTGATGGAGATGGATCGGCTACTGTGAATTGTGCTGCGATAAACAAGGGAGTGCACATACCTTTTTTAAAAATTTGGCTTCTGCATTCTATCTACTTATCTATACAACTTTGTTTTCCTCTATGTATCTATCATCTGACAATCTATCTTCTTGCTATCTCACATCTATCCTATTCATCATCTATCTCTATCATCTATCATCTATCTTAAACTCTAATCTCTGAACCCATCTGTGAATATTTCTTATTTCTCATAATTACAGATTACATGAGTAACATTGTTTACTACAACTTCCATCACCAATATATCCCCAGATATCCCATTGCTTTCACTATCCTCCAGTGCAGTAAAATAATGTAGAATCACTAGTCTTCTCTGTGACATACAGTCCTCCACGTAACCCAACCCAACACTATGTACACTTATTCAATTGCACCGTTTTTAACCCCCTGTCCTACTTATCACTCCACAATAGCAAAAATGGCCCAGTCTCTTTCCTTTGGTAACCACTAGTAAATTCTTCTCTTCAGCGTGCCTTCTTCAGTTTGGTTATTTCACTTTTTTTCTATTTTTTATTTCTCTGCTAGTGAGTGAAATCATTTACCATGTTTCTGACTCTCCATCTTTTATTTCAGTGATCATAATTCTCTGCTATCTACATCCATGTTGTTGTAAATCGTAGGATTTGTTTTCCTCATATGGCTGAATAATATCCCTCTCCTCATCTTCTGGTGGTTACTGAACTTTGCTACTATTAATGCTGTGGTTATAAACATAGGTGAGCACATGTCTTGTTTAAACTGTGCTGCTGTATTTTGTTACTCTGTATTCATTTTATTGCATTTGTTCATTTAATAATATCTCATTAATGTACAATTACATTAATAAAATTATGTGTGCTAGAACCCGCCCATCACAAAGAACCCCAGGATTCTCAATTACAGTCACACACCGTGCGCACAGTAAGATACTGTAGAATCCCTACCTCTGTTCCCTGTTTTGTACAGCAATCCCCGGAATGCCCACCCACGCTACTCTTGGAAATCATATAGCACACTTTCTTTAACTCTGCCCTCCGCCTCCATTCCCTCCTATCCAAAGCATACCCTTTCTCTATGTAAACTCCTAGTCCAATATTCAGTTCTGTGTATATGCTGATGTTATGCTTCTTCAGTTTTTCTTGTTTCTACATCTCTGCAGATGGGTCAAGTCATTTGACACTTCTCTTTCTTCACCTCTTATTTCATGAGTATAGTGCAATCCAGATCCTTCCGACATGTTACAAATGTTAGGACTTTTTTTTCTTCTTATGACTGATTAATATGCAACTGTCTAAATGTACCACAACATGTATACACATTAATCTACTGATGGACACTTACCTGGGCTACGATGAATAGTGCTGATAAACCCGTGGATGTATATGCCTTTTTAAACTCGGCCCCTGAAGTGGATTTTTTGATGAGTTCATTATTGATTTGTTGATTTGCCATTAATCTACAATTACATGGCTAACGTATTTACTACACGCCCTTTACTACGTTCCACCCAATCCCCCCCCCCCGCAGTCAATTCCATCACCATAGCAATGTACCGTAGAATCGCTAATTGTCTTCTCTGCTTGTCAGCACACCGCGTGCACCCATTGCCACTTTATACATGCTGACTAAAATGCACACTTTCTTCCTCACCTCCTTTCCCCTCCATTCCCAACCATCCATCTCTGTCTCTTTCCTTTTGGTAACTGTGAATCCGTTCTTGTCTTCTGTGACACTGCTTTCTTTCTCCTTCTGTTTTTTCTTTGTTCTTGTACTCCAATGATGAGTGACGTCATTTTACCTATACATGTAGACCAGAAATAGTTATGTTTGCTATGATGGTGCAGCTGTGCAACGCTGAGCTCTGCCCACCATCTGCTAGTGCGGTTTGCAGGAACAGCACTGTTGCCTGGAGATTCCATGATGTCACAGTGGGCTTCTTTCATGTAGACAGATTATGTTTGCTCAGAGAATTTGTTTCCCACTTCAGAGCCTGCTTTCCTACACGAGGTGTAGTTATGGTAAGGTTTGTGCTGACCACCTTGACAGCATCAGAGGAAATGGAAATGAGTTCCAAGATACTGCGTGTTTCTTTTTATTTTGGCATCAATACCAGTTACCTTAGCAACATTATTTTAATTAGACTACCCACATTATGAAATCCACACCATATACAGCATAAGTGTCACTGTCCATGAGCCACGTATTGCACTGCATAATCACTACCCTTCTTTGCTGTTCTACCACCTTCCTCGTGCCCACACCCTGCCCACTCATGTGTGCTACACTTAACGCCCCATTTTACCTCTCTATCCTCCCTTCCAAGCCATTCCCGTGTGTCTCTTTCCCTTTGGTAATCGTTAGTCTTCTCTTCAGTTAATGGAAGCTGCTACTGTCTTGTTCCTTCACTATTTTCCTTTTTTCTAATTCTCCAAAGTTCAGTGACATCAATTGCCACTTGACTTTCTCTTCGTGGCTTATTTCACTGAGAACAATACCCACTAGTTCCATGCGTGTTGCTGTAAATGGTAAGATTTGTTTTCTTCATATGTCTGAATAATATTCTACGTCTCATTTACTGTTAGACGTTAAGCTTGGCTTTTGTGAATACTTCAGTGATAAACACAGGGTTGCAATATTCGTTTTAAAATGGGCAGCTGCATTCTGTTTATATATTTATAGATTTGTATTTTTATGTTTAACCATATAGGCCTTTACTGATTCATTAATTATTAATCTAAAATTACATGAGAAACATTAATTTTACAAGACCCGCACTATAACCAAGATCAACCCATTTACTTCCCTGAAGTCACTGTCCATTAGCATAGTAAGATACAGTAGATTCCATCTCGCCCAATCCACATTAATAATGTAAATAGTTATGCCTACCTTCTCCTTGCTTTCACATCTAACAACGCCACTATCTTCCCCTTGGTAACTGTTACTCCAATCTTGTATTCTGTGAATCGGCTGATGTTTTGCTCCTTCAGTTTTATATTTTCGCTTCGTCTCCACGCCTGTGTTAAATCATTTGATATTTTTTTCTCTTCTTCACTTATTTCAGTGAGCATAATATGCTCTAGCGCCATCCATGTTGCAGTAAATGCTTGGATGTATTTTCTTGTGATGGCTTAGTAATATTCCTTTCTGTATATGTACCTTATCTTCTGTACCCATTAATCTATTAATGTCCATTTAGCTCGGTTTCTTGGAATAGAACTCTCATTTACATAGGGATATATATGTCTTTATCAACTGGGCAGATTTATTGGTTTTATTGGATTTTTTATTAATCTATACGTAAAAGGATAACATGATATTTTCTAGACTCCACCTTTCTCGAAGTTTTTCCCAATGCCCCACTGCAGTCACTTCCATAAACAGAGCAATGCACTGTCGATTCACTGCTTGTCTTCACGGTTTGGTTCAGCCCTTTCCATGCACCCACGAAAACATTATATATGCTAATCATAATGCATCCTTTCTCTCCCCACTGTTATCCCTTCATTCTATCATGTCCACATTAGTCATTTTCTCTTTGGTAACTGGTAGTTCATTCGTGGGCTCTGTGTGTCTGCCACTATTTTGCTCCTTCAGGTCTTTCCTGCTTCTCTAATTGCAGATTTGTCATATCATTTGATACTTGTCCTTGTGTCTTAATTCATTGAAAATATAACCCCATTTTTTATCCATGTTGTCGCAAATGGGAGGATTTTTTCTTCTTATTTGTGAAATGCAATTAATTGTTTATATATACCACTTCTTCTTTATCCATTCATCTTCTGATGGAGATGGATCGGCTACTGTGAATTGTGCTGCGATAAACAAGGGAGTGCACATACCTTTTTTAAAAATTTGGCTTCTGCATTCTATCTACTTATCTATACAACTTTGTTTTCCTCTATGTATCTATCATCTGACAATCTATCTTCTTGCTATCTCACATCTATTCTATTCATCATCTATCTCTATCATCTATCATCTATCTTAAACTCTAATCTCTGAACCCATCTGTGAATATTTCTTATTTCTCATAATTACAGATTACATGAGTAACATTGCTTACTACAACTTCCATCACCAATATATCCCCAGATATCCCATTGCTTTCACTATCCTCCAGTGCAGTAAAATAATGTAGAATCACTAGTCTTCTCTGTGACATACAGTCCTCCACGTAACCCAACCCAACACTATGTACACTTATTCAATTGCACCGTTTTTAACTCCCTGTCCTACTTATCACTCCACAATAGCAAAAATGGCCCAGTCTCTTTGCTTTGGTAACCACTAGTAAATTCTTCTCTTCAGCGTGGCTTCTTCAGTTTGGTTATTTCACTTTTTTTCTATTTTTTATTTCTCTGCTAGTGAGTGAAATCATTTACCATGTTTCTGACTTTCCATCTTTTATTTCAGTGATCATAATTCTCTGCTATCTACATCCATGTTGTTGTAAATCGTAGGATTTGTTTTCCTCATATGGCTGAATAATATCCCTCTCCTCATCTTCTGGTGGTTACTGAACTTTGCTACTATTAATGCTGTGGTTATAAACATAGGTGAGTACATGTCTTGTTTAAACTGTGCTGCTGTATTTTGTTACTCTGTATTCATTTTATTGCATTTGTTCATTTAATAATATCTCATTAATGTACAATTACATTAATAAAATTATGTGTGCTAGAACCCGCCCATCACAAAGAACCCCAGGATTCTCAATTACAGTCACACACCGTGCGCACAGTAAGATACTGTAGAATCCCTACCTCTGTTCCCTGTTTTGTACAGCAATCCCCGGAATGACCACCCACGCTACTCTTGGAAATCATATAGCACACTTTCTTTAACTCTGCCCTCCGCCTCCATTCCCTCCTATCCAAAGCTTACCCTTTCTCTATGTAAACTCCTAGTCCAATATTCAGTTCTGTGTATATGCTGATGTTATGCTTCTTCAGTTTTTCTTGTTTCTACATCTCTGCAGATGGGTCAAGTCATTTGACACTTCTCTTTCTTCAACTCTTATTTCATGAGTATAGTGCAATCCAGATCCTTCCGACATGTTATAAATGTTAGGACTTTTTTTTCTTCTTATGACTGATTAATATGCAACTGTCTAAATGTACCACAACATGTTTACACATTAATCTACTGGTTGACACTTAACTGGGCTACGATGAATTGTGCTGATAAACCCATGGATGTATGTGCCTTTTTAAACTCGGCCCCTGAAGTGGATTTTTTGATGAGTTTGTTATTGATTTGTTGATTTACAATTAATCTACAATTACATGGCTAACGTATTTACTAGACGCAATTTACTACGTTCCACCCAATCCCCCCGAGCAGTCAATTCCATCACCATAGCAATGTACCGTAGAATCGCTAATTGTCTTCTCTGCTGGTCAGCACACCGCGTGCACCCATACCAACTTTATACACGCTAACTGAAATGCACACTTTCTTCCTCACCTCCTTTACCCTCCATTCCCAACCATCCATCTCTGTCTCTTTCCTTTTGGTAACTGTGAATCCGTTCTTGTCTTCTGTGACACTGCTTTCTTTCTCCTTCTGTTTTTTCTTTGTTCTTGTACTCCAATGATGAGTGACGTCATTTTACCTATACATGTAGACCAGAAATAGTTATGTTTGCTATGATGGTGCAGCTGTGCAACGCTGAGCTCTGCCCACCATCTGCTAGTGCGGTTTGCAGGAACAGCACTGTTGCCTGGAGATTCCATGATGTCACAGTGGGCTTCTTTCATGTAGACAGATTATGTTTGCTCAGAGAATTTGTTTCCCACTTCAGAGCCTGCTTTCCTACACGAGGTGTAGTTATGGTAAGGTTTGTGCTGACCACCTTGACAGCATCAGAGGAAATGGAAATGAGTTCCAAGATACTGCGTGTTTCTTTTTATTTTGGCATCAATACCAGTTACCTTAGCAACATTATTTTAATTAGACTACTCACATTATGAAATCCACACCATATACAGCATAAGTGTCACTGTCCATGAGCCACGTATTGCACTGTATAATCACTACACTTCTTTGCTGTTCTACCACCTTCCTCGTGCCCACACCCTGCCCACTCATGTGTGCTACACTTAACGCCCCATTTTACCTCTCTTTCCTCCCCTCCAAGCCATTCCCGTGTGTCTCTTTCCCTTTGGTAATCGTTAGTCTTCTCTTCAGTTAATGGAAGCTGCTACTGTCTTGTTCCTTCACTATTTTCCTTTTTTCTAATTCTCCTAAGTTCAGTGACATCAATTGCCACTTGACTTTCTCTTCGTGGCTTATTTCACTGACAACAATACCCACTAGTTCCATGCGTGTTGCTGTAAATGGTAAGATTTGTTTTCTTCATATGGCTGAATAATATTCTACGTCTCATTTACTGTTAGACGTTAAGCTTGGCTTTTTTCAATACTTCCGTGATAAACACAGGGTTGCAATATTAGTTTTTAAAATGGGATGCTGCATTCTGTTTATATATTTATAGATTTGTTTTTTTATGTTTAACCATATAGGCCTTTACTGATTCATTAATTATTAATCTAAAATTACATGAGAAACATTAATTTTACAAGACCCGCGGTATAACCAAGATCAACCCAGTGACTTCCCTGAAGTCACTGTCCATTAGCATAGTAAGATACAGTAGATTCCATCTCCCCCAATCCACATTAATAATGCCAATCGTTATGCCTACCTTCTCCTTGCTTTCATATCTAACAACAACACTATCTTCCCCTTGGTAACTGTTACTCCAATCTTGTATTCTGTGAATCGGCTGATGTTTTGCTCCTTCAGTTTTATATTTTCGCTTCGTCTCCACGCCTGTGTTAAATCATTTGATATTTTTTTTCTCTTCTTCACTTATTTCAGTGAGCATAATATGCTCTAGCGCCATCCATGTTGCAGCAAATGCTTGGATTTATTTTCTTGTGATGGCTGAGTAATATTCCTTTCTGTATATGTACCACATCTTCTGTACCCATTAATCTATTGATGTCCATTTAGCTCGGTTTCTTGGAATAGAACTCTCATTTACATAGGGATATATATGTCTTTATCAACTGGGCAGATTTATTGGTTTTATTGGATTTTTTATTAATCTATACGTAAAAGGATAACATGATATTTTCTAGACTCCACCTTTCTCGAAGTTTTTCCCAATGCCCCACTGCAGTCACTTCCATAAACAGAGCAATGCACTGTCGATTCACTGCTTGTCTTCACGGTTTGGTTCAGCCCTTTCCATGCACCCACGAAAACATTATATATGCTAATCATAATGCATCCTTTCTCTCCCCACTGTTATCCCTTCATTCTATCATGTCCACATTAGTCATTTTCTCTTTGGTAACTGGTAGTTCATTCGTGGGCTCTGTGTGTCTGCCACTATTTTGCTCCTTCAGGTCTTTCCTGCTTCTCTAATTGCAGATTTGTCATATCATTTGATACTTGACTTGTGTCTTAATTCATTGAAAATATAACCCCATTTTTTATCCATTTTGTCGCATATGGGAGGATTATTTCTTCTTATTTGTGAAATGCAATTAATTGTTTATATATACCACTTCTTCTTTATCCATTCATCTTCTGATGGAGATGGATCGGCTACTGTGAATTGTGCTGCGATAAACAAGGGAGTGCACATACCTTTTTTAAAAATTTGGCTTCTGCATTCTATCTACTTATCTATACAACTTTGTTTTCCTCTATGTATCTATCATCTAACAATCTATCTTCTTGCTATCTCACATCTATCCTATTCATCATCTATCTCTATCATCTATCATCTATCTTAAACTCTAATCTCTGAACCCATCTGTGAATATTTCTTATTTCTCATAATTACAGATTACATGAGTAACATTGCTTACTACAACTTCCATCACCAATATATCCCCAGATATCCCATTGCTTTCACTATCCTCCAGTGCAGTAAAATAATGTAGAATCACTAGTCTTCTCTGTGACATACAGTCCTCCACGTAACCCAACCCAACACTATGTACACTTATTCAATTGCACCGTTTTTAACCCCCTGTCCTACTTATCACTCCACAATAGCAAAAATGGCCCAGTCTCTTTGCTTTGGTAACCACTAGTAAATTCTTCTCTTCAGCGTGGCTTCTTCAGTTTGGTTATTTCACTTTTTTTCTATTTTTTATTTCTCTGCTAGTGAGTGAAATCATTTTCCATGTTTCTGACTTTCCATCTTTTATTTCAGTGATCATAATTCTCTGCTATCTACATCCATGTTGTTGTAAATCGTAGGATTTGTTTTCCTCATATGGCTGAATAATATCCCTCTCCTCATCTTCTGGTGGTTACTGAACTTTGCTACTATTAATGCTGTGGTTATAAACATAGGTGAGCACATGTCTTGTTTAAACTGTGCTGCTGTATTTTGTTACTCTGTATTCATTTTATTGCATTTGTTCATTTAATAATATCTCATTAATGTACAATTACGTTAATAAAATTATGTGTGCTAGAACCCGCCCATCACAAAGAACCCCAGGATTCTCAATTACAGTCACACACCGTGCGCACAGTAAGATACTGTAGAATCCCTACCTCTGTTCCCTGTTTTGTACAGCAATCCCCGGAATGCCCACCCACGCTACTCTTGGAAATCATATAGCACACTTTCTTTAACTCTGCCCTCCGCCTCCATTCCCTCCTATCCAAAGCTTACCCTTTCTCTATGTAAACTCCTAGTCCAATATTCAGTTCTGTGTATATGCTGATGTTATGCTTCTTCAGTTTTTCTTGTTTCTACATCTCTGCAGATGGGTCAAGTCATTTGACACTTCTCTTTCTTCAACTCTTATTTCATGAGTATAGTGCAATCCAGATCCTTCCGACATGTTATAAATGTTAGGACTTTTTTTTCTTCTTATGACTGATTAATATGCAACTGTCTAAATGTACCACAACATGTTTACACATTAATCTACTGGTTGACACTTAACTGGGCTACGATGAATAGTGCTGATAAACCCATGGATGTATGTGCCTTTTTAAACTCGGCCCCTGAAGTGGATTTTTTGATGAGTTTGTTATTGATTTGTTGATTTACAATTAATCTACAATTACATGGCTAACGTATTTACTAGACGCAATTTACTACGTTCCACCCAATCCCCCCGAGCAGTCAATTCCATCACCATAGCAATGTACCGTAGAATCGCTAATTGTCTTCTCTGCTGGTCAGCACACCGCGTGCACCCATACCAACTTTATACACGCTAACTGAAATGCACACTTTCTTCCTCACCTCCTTTACCCTCCATTCCCAACCATCCATCTCTGTCTCTTTCCTTTTGGTAACTGTGAATCCGTTCTTGTCTTCTGTGACACTGCTTTCTTTCTCCTTCTGTTTTTTCTTTGTTCTTGTACTCCAATGATGAGTGACGTCATTTTACCTATACATGTAGACCAGAAATAGTTATGTTTGCTATGATGGTGCAGCTGTGCAACGCTGAGCTCTGCCCACCATCTGCTAGTGCGGTTTGCAGGAACAGCACTGTTGCCTGGAGATTCCATGATGTCACAGTGGGCTTCTTTCATGTAGACAGATTATGTTTGCTCAGAGAATTTGTTTCCCACTTCAGAGCCTGCTTTCCTACACGAGGTGTAGTTATGGTAAGGTTTGTGCTGACCACCTTGACAGCATCAGAGGAAATGGAAATGAGTTCCAAGATACTGCGTGTTTCTTTTTATTTTGGCATCAATACCAGTTACCTTAGCAACATTATTTTAATTAGACTACTCACATTATGAAATCCACACCATATACAGCATAAGTGTCACTGTCCATGAGCCACGTATTGCACTGTATAATCACTACACTTCTTTGCTGTTCTACCACCTTCCTCGTGCCCACACCCTGCCCACTCATGTGTGCTACACTTAACGCCCCATTTTACCTCTCTTTCCTCCCCTCCAAGCCATTCCCGTGTGTCTCTTTCCCTTTGGTAATCGTTAGTCTTCTCTTCAGTTAATGGAAGCTGCTACTGTCTTGTTCCTTCACTATTTTCCTTTTTTCTAATTCTCCTAAGTTCAGTGACATCAATTGCCACTTGACTTTCTCTTCGTGGCTTATTTCACTGACAACAATACCCACTAGTTCCATGCGTGTTGCTGTAAATGGTAAGATTTGTTTTCTTCATATGGCTGAATAATATTCTACGTCTCATTTACTGTTAGACGTTAAGCTTGGCTTTTTTCAATACTTCCGTGATAAACACAGGGTTGCAATATTAGTTTTTAAAATGGGATGCTGCATTCTGTTTATATATTTATAGATTTGTTTTTTTATGTTTAACCATATAGGCCTTTACTGATTCATTAATTATTAATCTAAAATTACATGAGAAACATTAATTTTACAAGACCCGCGGTATAACCAAGATCAACCCAGTGACTTCCCTGAAGTCACTGTCCATTAGCATAGTAAGATACAGTAGATTCCATCTCCCCCAATCCACATTAATAATGCCAATCGTTATGCCTACCTTCTCCTTGCTTTCATATCTAACAACAACACTATCTTCCCCTTGGTAACTGTTACTCCAATCTTGTATTCTGTGAATCGGCTGATGTTTTGCTCCTTCAGTTTTATATTTTCGCTTCGTCTCCACGCCTGTGTTAAATCATTTGATATTTTTTTTCTCTTCTTCACTTATTTCAGTGAGCATAATATGCTCTAGCGCCATCCATGTTGCAGCAAATGCTTGGATTTATTTTCTTGTGATGGCTGAGTAATATTCCTTTCTGTATATGTACCACATCTTCTGTACCCATTAATCTATTGATGTCCATTTAGCTCGGTTTCTTGGAATAGAACTCTCATTTACATAGGGATATATATGTCTTTATCAACTGGGCAGATTTATTGGTTTTATTGGATTTTTTATTAATCTATACGTAAAAGGATAACATGATATTTTCTAGACTCCACCTTTCTCGAAGTTTTTCCCAATGCCCCACTGCAGTCACTTCCATAAACAGAGCAATGCACTGTCGATTCACTGCTTGTCTTCACGGTTTGGTTCAGCCCTTTCCATGCACCCACGAAAACATTATATATGCTAATCATAATGCATCCTTTCTCTCCCCACTGTTATCCCTTCATTCTATCATGTCCACATTAGTCATTTTCTCTTTGGTAACTGGTAGTTCATTCGTGGGCTCTGTGTGTCTGCCACTATTTTGCTCCTTCAGGTCTTTCCTGCTTCTCTAATTGCAGATTTGTCATATCATTTGATACTTGACTTGTGTCTTAATTCATTGAAAATATAACCCCATTTTTTATCCATTTTGTCGCATATGGGAGGATTATTTCTTCTTATTTGTGAAATGCAATTAATTGTTTATATATACCACTTCTTCTTTATCCATTCATCTTCTGATGGAGATGGATCGGCTACTGTGAATTGTGCTGCGATAAACAAGGGAGTGCACATACCTTTTTTGAAAATTTGGCTTCTGCATTCTATCTACTTATCTATACAACTTTGTTTTCCTCTATGTATCTATCATCTAACAATCTATCTTCTTGCTATCTCACATCTATCCTATTCATCATCTATCTCTATCATCTATCATCTATCTTAAACTCTAATCTCTGAACCCATCTGTGAATATTTCTTATTTCTCATAATTACAGATTACATGAGTAACATTGCTTACTACAACTTCCATCACCAATATATCCCCAGATATCCCATTGCTTTCACTATCCTCCAGTGCAGTAAAATAATGTAGAATCACTAGTCTTCTCTGTGACATACAGTCCTCCACGTAACCCAACCCAACACTATGTACACTTATTCAATTGCACCGTTTTTAACCCCCTGTCCTACTTATCACTCCACAATAGCAAAAATGGCCCAGTCTCTTTGCTTTGGTAACCACTAGTAAATTCTTCTCTTCAGCGTGGCTTCTTCAGTTTGGTTATTTCACTTTTTTTCTATTTTTTATTTCTCTGCTAGTGAGTGAAATCATTTTCCATGTTTCTGACTTTCCATCTTTTATTTCAGTGATCATAATTCTCTGCTATCTACATCCATGTTGTTGTAAATCGTAGGATTTGTTTTCCTCATATGGCTGAATAATATCCCTCTCCTCATCTTCTGGTGGTTACTGAACTTTGCTACTATTAATGCTGTGGTTATAAACATAGGTGAGCACATGTCTTGTTTAAACTGTGCTGCTGTATTTTGTTACTCTGTATTCATTTTATTGCATTTGTTCATTTAATAATATCTCATTAATGTACAATTACGTTAATAAAATTATGTGTGCTAGAACCCGCCCATCACAAAGAACCCCAGGATTCTCAATTACAGTCACACACCGTGCGCACAGTAAGATACTGTAGAATCCCTACCTCTGTTCCCTGTTTTGTACAGCAATCCCCGGAATGCCCACCCACGCTACTCTTGGAAATCATATAGCACACTTTCTTTAACTCTGCCCTCCGCCTCCATTCCCTCCTATACAAAGCATACCCTTTCTCTATGTAAACTCCTAGTCCAATATTCAGTTCTGTGTATATGCTGATGTTATGCTTCTTCAGTTTTTCTTGTTTCTACATCTCTGCAGATGGGTCAAGTCATTTGACACTTCTCTTTCTTCACCTCTTATTTCATGAGTATAGTGCAATCCAGATCCTTCCGACATGTTACAAATGTTAGGACTTTTTTTTCTTCTTATGACTGATTAATATGCAACTGTCTAAATGTACCACAACATGTTTACACATTAATCTACTGGTTGACACTTAACTGGGCTACGATGAATAGTGCTGATAAACCCATGGATGTATGTGCCTTTTTAAACTCGGCCCCTGAAGTGGATTTTTTGATGAGTTTGTTATTGATTTGTTGATTTACAATTAATCTACAATTACATGGCTAACGTATTTACTAGACGCAATTTACTACGTTCCACCCAATCCCCCCGAGCAGTCAATTCCATCACCATAGCAATGTACCGTAGAATCGCTAATTGTCTTCTCTGCTGGTCAGCACACCGCGTGCACCCATACCAACTTTATACACGCTAACTGAAATGCACACTTTCTTCCTCACCTCCTTTCCCCTCCATTCCCAACCATCCATCTCTGTCTCTTTCCTTTTGGTAACTGTGAATCCGTTCTTGTCTTCTGTGACACTGCTTTCTTTCTCCTTCTGTTTTTTCTTTGTTCTTGTACTCCAATGATGAGTGACGTCATTTTACCTATACATGTAGACCAGAAATAGTTATGTTTGCTATGATGGTGCAGCTGTGCAACGCTGAGCTCTGCCCACCATCTGCTAGTGCGGTTTGCAGGAACAGCACTGTTGCCTGGAGATTCCATGATGTCACAGTGGGCTTCTTTCATGTAGACAGATTATGTTTGTTCAGAGAATTTGTTTCCCACTTCAGAGCCTGCTTTCCTACACGAGGTGTAGTTATGGTAAGGTTTGTGCTGACCACCTTGACAGCATCAGAGGAAATGGAAATGAGTTCCAAGATACTGCGTGTTTCTTTTTATTTTGGCATCAATACCAGTTACCTTAGCAACATTATTTTAATTAGACTACCCACATTATGAAATCCACACCATATACAGCATAAGTGTCACTGTCCATGAGCCACGTATTGCACTGTATAATCACTACACTTCTTTGCTGTTCTACCACCTTCCTCGTGCCCACACCCTGCCCACTCATGTGTGCTACACTTAACGCCCCATTTTACCTCTCTTTCCTCCCCTCCAAGCCATTCCCGTGTGTCTCTTTCCCTTTGGTAATCGTTAGTCTTCTCTTCAGTTAATGGAAGCTGCTACTGTCTTGTTCCTTCACTATTTTCCTTTTTTCTAATTCTCCTAAGTTCAGTGACATCAATTGCCACTTGACTTTCTCTTCGTGGCTTATTTCACTGACAACAATACCCACTAGTTCCATGCGTGTTGCTGTAAATGGTAAGATTTGTTTTCTTCATATGGCTGAATAATATTCTACGTCTCATTTACTGTTAGACGTTAAGCTTGGCTTTTGTCAATACTTCAGTGATAAACACAGGGTTGCAATATTAGTTTTTAAAATGGGATGCTGCATTCTGTTTATATATTTATAGATTTGTTTTTTTATGTTTAACCATATAGGCCTTTACTGATTCATTAATTATTAATCTAAAATTACATGAGAAACATTAATTTTACAAGACCCGCGGTATAACCAAGATCAACCCAGTGACTTCCCTGAAGTCACTGTCCATTAGCATAGTAAGATACAGTAGATTCCATCTCCCCCAATCCACATTAATAATGCAAATCGTTATGCCTACCTTCTCCTTGCTTTCATATCTAACAACAACACTATCTTCCCCTTGGTAACTGTTACTCCAATCTTGTATTCTGTGAATCGGCTGATGTTTTGCTCCTTCAGTTTTATATTTTCGCTTCGTCTCCACGCCTGTGTTAAATCATTTGATATTTTTTTTCTCTTCTTCACTTATTTCAGTGAGCATAATATGCTCTAGCGCCATCCATGTTGCAGCAAATGCTTGGATTTATTTTCTTGTGATGGCTGAGTAATATTCCTTTCTGTATATGTACCACATCTTCTGTACCCATTAAACTATTCATGTCCATTTAGCTCGGTTTCTTGGAATAGAACTCTCATTTACATAGGGATTATATGTCTTTATTAACTGGGCAGAATTATTTATTTATTTTTTATTATTTATTGGATTTTTTATTAATTTGTTCTTTATTTACTTATTATTAATCTATACGTAAAAGGATAACATGATATTTTCTAGACTCCACCTGTCTCGAAGTTTTTCCCAATGCCCCACTGCAGTCACTTCCATCAACAGAGCAATGCACTGTCGATTCACTGCTTGTCTTCACGGTTTAGTTCAGCCCTTTCCATGCACCCACAAAAACATTATATATGCTTATCATAATGCATCCTTTCTCTCCCCACTGTTATCCGTTCATTCTATCATGTCCACATTAGTCATTTTCTCTTTGGTAACTGGTAGTTCATTCGTGGGCTCTGTTTGTCTGCCACAATTTTGCTCCTTCAGGTCTTTCCTGCTTCTCTAATTGCAGATTTGTCATATCATTTGATACTTGTCCTACTGTCTTAATTCATTGAAAATATAACCCCATTTTTTATCCATGTTGTCGCAAATGGGTGGATTTTTTCTTCTTATTTGTGAAATGCAATTAATTGTTTATATATACCACTTCTTCTTTATCCATTCATCTTCTGATGGAGATGGATCGGCTACTGTGAATTGTGCTGCGATAAACAAGGGAGTGCACATACCTTTTTTTAAAATTTGGCTACTGCATTCTATCTACTTATCTATACAACTTTGTTTACCTCTATGTATCTATCATCTGACAATCTATCTTCTTGCTATCTCACATCTATCCTATTCATCATCTATCTCTATCATCTATCATCTATCTTAAACTCTAATCTCTGAACCCATCTGTGAATATTTCTTATTTCTCATAATTACACAATTACATGAGAAACATTGTTTACTACAACTTCCATCACCAATATATCCCCAGATATCCCATTGCATTCACTATCCTCCAGTGCAGTAAAATAATGTAGAATCACTAGTCTTCTCTGTGACATACAGTCCTCCACGTAACCCAACCCAACACTATGTACACTTATTCCATTGCACCGTTTTTAACCCCCTGTCCTACTTATCACTCCACAATAGCAAAAATGGCCCAGTCTCTTTCCTTTGGTAACCACTAGTAAATTCTTCTCTTCAGCGTGGCTTCTTCAGTTTGGTTATTTCACTTTTTTTCTATTTTTTATTTCTCTGCTAGTGAGTGAAATCATTTACCATGTTTCTGACTTTCCATCTTTTATTTCAGTGATCATAATTCTCTGCTATCTACATCCATGTTTTTGTAAATCGTAGGATTTGTTTTCCTCATATGGCTGAATATTATCCCTCTCCTCATCTTCTGGTGGTTACTGAACTTTGCTACTATTAATGCTGTGGTTATAAACATGGGTGAGCACATGTCTTGTTTAAACTGTGCTGCTGTATTTTGTTACTCTGTATTCATTTTATTGCATTTGTTCATTTAATAATATCTCATTAATGTACAATTACATTAATAAAATTATGTGTGCTAGAACCCGCCCATCACAAAGAACCCCAGGATTCTCAATTACAGTCACACACCGTGCGCACAGTAAGATACTGTAGAATCCCTACCTCTGTTTCCTGTTTTGTACAGCAATCCCCGGAATGCCCACCCACGCTACTCTTGGAAATCATATAGCACACTTTCTTTAACTCCGCCCTCCGCCTCCATTCCCTCCTATCCAAAGCATACCCTTTCTCTATGTAAACTCCTAGTCCAATATTCAGTTCTGTGAATATGCTGATGTTATGCTTCTACAGTTTTTCTTGTTTCTACATCTCTGCAGATGGGTCAAGTCATTTGACACTTCTTTTTCTTCACCTCTTATTTCATGAGTATAGTGCAATCCAGATCATTCCGAAATGTTACAAATGTTAGGACTTTTTTTTCTTCTTATGACTGATTAATATGCAACAGTCTAAATGTACCACAACATGTTTACACATTAATCTACTGATGGACACTTACCTGGGCTACGATGAATAGTGCTGATAAACCCGTGGATGTATATGCCTTTTTAAACTCGGCCCCTGACGTGGATTTTTTGATGAGTTCATTATTGATTTGTTGATTTACCATTAATCTACAATTACATTGCTAACGTATTTACAAGACGCCCTTTACTACGTTCCACCCAATCCCCCCCCCCCGCAGTCAATTCCATCACCATAGCAATGTACCGTAGAATCGCTAATTGTCTTCTCTGCTGGTCAGCACACCGCGTGCACCCATTGCCACTTTATACATGCTGACTAAAATGCACACTTTCTTCCTCACCTCCTTTCCCCTCCATTCCCAACCATCCATCTCTGTCTCTTTCCTTTTGGTAACTGTGAATCCGTTCTTGTCTTCTGTGACACTGCTTTTTTTCTCCTTCTGTTTTTTCTTTGTTCTTATACTCCAATGATGAGTGACGTCATTTTACCTATACATGTAGACCAGAAATAGTTATGTTTGCTATGATGGTGCAGCTGTGCAACGCTGAGCTCTGCCCACCATCTGCTAGTGCGGTTTGCAGGAACAGCACTGTTGCCTGGAGATTCCATGATGTCACAGTGGGCTTCTTTCATGTAGACAGATTATGTTTGCTCAGAGAATTTGTTTCCCACTTCAGAGCCTGCTATCCTACACGGGGTGTAATTATGGTAAGGTTTGTGCTGACCACCTTGACAGCATCAGAGGAAATGGAAATGAGTTCCAAGATACTGCGTGTTTCTTTTTATTTTGGCATCAATACCATTTACCTTAGCAACATTATTTTAATTAGACTACCCACATTATGAAATCCACACCATATACAGCATAAGTGTCACAGTCCATGAGCCACGTATTGCACTGTATAATCACTACTCTTCTTTGCTCTTCTACAACCTTCCTCGTGCCCACACCCTGCCCACTCATGTGTGCTACACTTAACGCCCCATTTTACCTCTCTTTCCTCCCTTCCAAGCCATTCCCGTGTGTCTCTTTCCCTTTGGTAATCGTTAGTCTTCTCTTCAGTTAATGGAAGCTGCTACTGTCTTGTTCCTTCACTATTTTTCTTTTTTTCTAATTCTCCAAAGTTCAGTGACATCAATTGCCACTTGACTTTCTCTTCGTGGCTTATTTCACTGAGAACAATACCCACTAGTTCTATGCGTGTTGCTGTAAATGGTAAGATTTGTTTTCTTCATATGGCTGACTAATATTCTACGTCTCATTTACTGTTAGACGTTAAGCTTGGCTTTTGTCAATACTTCAGTGATAAACACAGGGTTGCAATTTTCGTTTTTAAAATTGGCTGCTGCATTCTGTTTATATATATATAGATTTGTTTTTTTATGTTTAACCATATAGGCCTTTACTGATTCATTAATTATTAATCTAAAATTACATGAGAAACATTAATTTTACAATACCCGCACTATAACCAAGATCAACCCAGTTACTTCCCTGAAGTCACTGTCCATTAGCATAGTAAGATACAGTAGATTCCATCTCGACCATTCCACATTAATAATGTAAATAGTTATGCCTACCTTCTCCTTGCTTTCACATCTAACAACGCCACTATCTTCCCCTTGGTAACTGTTACTCCAATCTTGTATTCTGTGAATCGGCTGATGTTTTGCTCCTTCAGTTTTATATTTTCGCTTCGTCTCCACGCCTGTGTTAAATCATTTGATATTTTTTTTCTCTTCTTCACTTATTTCAGTGACCATAATATGCTCTAGCGCCATCCATGTTGCAGCAAATGCTTGGATTTATTTTCTTGTGATGGCTGAGTAATATTCCTTTCTGTATATGTACCACATCTTCTGTACCCATTAATCTATTGATGTCCATTTAGCTCGGTTTCTTGGAATAGAACTCTCATTTACATAGGGATATATATGTCTTTATCAACTGGGCAGATTTATTGGTTTTATTGGATTTTTTATTAATTAGTTCTTTATTTACATATTATTAATCTATACGTAAAAGGATAACATGATATTTTCTAGACTCCACCTGTCTCGAAGTTTTTCCCAATGCCCCACTGCAGTCACTTCCATCAACAGAGCAATGCACTGTCGATTCACTGCTTGTCTTCACGGTTTGGTTCAGCCCTTTCCATGCACCCACGAAAACATTATATATGCTAATCATAATGCATCCTTTCTCTCCCCACTGTTATCCCTTCATTCTATCATGTCCACATTAGTCATTTTCTCTTTGGTAACTGGTAGTTCATTCGTGGGCTCTGTGTGTCTGCCACTATTTTGCTACTTCAGGACTTTCCTGCTTCTCTAATTGCAGATTTGTCATATCATTTGATACTTGTCCTCGTGTCTTAATTCATTGAAAATATAACCCCATTTTTTATCCATATAGTCGCAAATGGGAGGATTTTTTCTTCTTATGGGTGAAATGCAATTAATTGTTTTTATAAACCACTTCTTCTTTATCCATTCATCTTCTGGTTTAGATGGATCGGCTACTGTGAATTGTGCTGCGATAAACAAGGGAGTGCACATACCTTTTTTAAAAATTTATCTACTGCATTCTATCTACTTATCTCTACAACTTTGTTTTCCTCTATGTATCTATCATCTGACAATCTATCTTCTTGTTATCTCACATCTATCCTATTCATCATCTATCTCTATCATCTATCATCTATCTTAAACTCTAATCTCTGAACCCATCTGTGAATATTTCTTATTTCTCATAATTACACAATTACATGAGTAACATTGTTTACTACAACTTCCATCACCAATATATCCCCAGATATCCCATTGCATTCACTATCCTCCAGTGCAGTAAAATAATGTAGAATCACTAGTCTTCTCTGTGACGTACAGTCCTCCACAAAACCCAACCCAACACTATGTACACTTATTCAATTGCACCGTTTTTAACCCCCTGTCCTACTTACCACTCCACAATAGCAAAACCGGCCCAGTCTCTTTCCTTTGGTAAACACTAGTAAATTATTCTCTTCAGCGTGGCTTCTTCAGTTTGGTTATTTCACTTTTCTTCTATTTTTTATTTCTCTGCTAGTGAGTGAAATCATTTACCATGTTTCTGACTCTCCTCTTATTTCACTGATCATAATTCTCTGCTATCTACATCCATGTTGTTGTAAATCGTAGGATTTGTTTTCCTCATATGGCTGAATAATATCCCTCTCCTCATCTTCTGGTGTTTACTGGACTTTGCTACTATTAATGCTGTGGTTATAAACATAGGTGAGCACATGTCTTGTTTAAACTGTGCTGCTGTATTTTGTTTCTCTGTATTCATTTTATTGCATTTGTTCATTTAGTAATATCTCATTAATGTACAATTACATTAATAAAATTATGTGTGCTAGAACCCGCCCATCACAAAGAACCCCAGGTTTCGCAATTACAGTCACACACTGTGCGCACAGTAAGATACTGTAGAATCCCTACCTCTGTTCCCTGTTTTGTACAGCAATCCCCGGAATGCCCACCCACGCTACACTTGGAAATCATATAGCACACTTTCTTTACTCCGCCCTCCGCCTCCTTTCCCTCCTATCCAAAGCATACCCTTTCTCTATGTAAACTCCTAGTCCAATATTCAGTTCTGTGAATATGCTGATGTTATGCTTCTTCGGTTTTTCTTGTTTCTACATCTCTGCAGATGGGTCAAGTCATTTGACACTTCTCTTTCTTCACCTCTTATTTCATGAGTATAGTGCAATCCAGATCCTTCCGACATGTTACAAATGTTAGGACTTTTTTTTCTTCTTATGACTGATTAATATGCAACTGTCTAAATGTACCACAACATGTTTACACATTAATCTACTGGTTGACACTTACCTGGGCTACGATGAATAGTGCTGATAAACCCATGGATGTATGTGCCTTTTTAAACTCGGCCCCTGAAGTGGATTTTTTGATGAGTTTGTTATTGATTTGTTGATTTACCATTAATCTACAATTACATGGCTAACGTATTTACTAGACGCAATTTACTACGTTCCACCCAATCCCCCCCAGCAGTCAATTCCATCACCATAGCAATGTACAATAGAATCGCTAATTGTCTTCTCTGCTGGTCAGCACACCGCGTGCACCCATTGCCACTTTATACATGCTGACTAAAATGCACACTTTCTTCCTCACCTCCTTTCCCCTCCATTCCCAACCATCCATCTCTGTCTCTTTCCTTTTGGTAACTGTGAATCCGTTCTTGTCTTCTGTGACACTGCTTTCTTTCTCCTTCTGTTTTTTCTTTGTTCTTGTACTCCAATGATGAGTGACGTCATTTTACCTATACATGTAGACCAGAAATAGTTATGTTTGCTATGATGGTGCAGCTGTGCAACGCTGAGCTCTGCCCACCATCTGCTAGTGCGGTTTGCAGGAACAGCACTGTTGCCTGGAGATTCCATGATGTCACAGTGGGCTTCTTTCATGTAGACAGATTATGTTTGCTCAGAGAATTTGTTTCCCACTTCAGAGCCTGATGTCCTACACGGGGTGTAATTATGGTAAGGTTTGTGCTGACCACCTTGACAGCATCAGAGGAAATGGAAATGAGTTCCAAGATACTGCGTGTTTCTTTTTATTTTGGCATCAATACCAGTTACCTTAGCAACATCATTTTAATTAGACTACCCACATTATGAAATCCTCACCATATACAGCATAAGTGTCACTGTCCATGAGCCACGTATTGCACTGTATAATCACTACTCTTCTTTGCTGTTCTACCACCTTCCTCGTGCCCACACCCTGCCCACTCATGTGTGCTACACTTAACGCCCCATTTTACCTCTCTTTCCTCCCTTCCAAGCCATTCCCGTGTGTCTCTTTCCCTTTGGTAATCGTTAGTCTTCTCTTCAGTTAATGGAATCTGCTACTGTCTTGTTCCTTCACTATTTTTCTTTTTTTCTAATTCTCCAATGTTCAGTGACATCAATTGCCACTTGACTTTCTCTTCGTGGCTTATTTCACTGAGAACAATACCCACTAGTTCCATGCGTGTTGCTGTAAATGGTAAGATTTGTTTTCTTCATATGGCTGACTAATATTCTACGTCTCATTTACTGTTAGACGTTAAGCTTGGCTTTTGTCAATACTTCAGTGATAAACACAGGGTTGCAATTTTCGTTTTTAAAATGGGCAGCTGCATTCTGTTTATATATTTAGAGATTTGTTTTTTTATGTTTAACCATATAGGCCTTTACTGATTCATCATTTATTAATCTAAAATTACATGAGAAACATTAATTTTACAAGACCCGCACTATAACCAAGATCAACCCAGTTACTTCCCTGAAGTCACTGTCCATTAGCATAGTAAGATACAGTAGATTCCATCTCCCCCAATCCACATTAATAATGCAAATCGTTATGCCTACCTTCTCCATGCTTTCACATCTAACAAAGCCACTATCTTCCCCTTGGTAACTGTTACTCCAATCTTGTATTCTGTGTATCGGCTGATGTTTTGCTCCTTCAGTTTTATATTTTCCCTTCGTCTCCACGCCTGTGTTAAATCATTTGATATTTTTTTTCTCTTCTTCACTTATTTCAGTGTGCATAATATGCTATAGCGCCATCCATGTTGCAGCAAATGCTTGGATTTATTTTCTTGTGATGGCTGAGTAATATTCCTTTCTGTATATGTACTACATCTTCTGTACCCATTAATCTATTGATGTCCATTTAGCTCGGTTTCTTGGAATCGTACTCTGATTTATATAGGGATATATATGTCTTTATTAACTGGGCAGATTTATTGGTTTTATTGGATTTTTTATTAATTTGTTCTTTATTTACTTACTATTAATCTATACGTAAAAGTATAACATGATATTTTCTAGACTCCACCTGTCTCGAAGTTTTTCCCAATGCCCCACTTCAGTCACTTGCATCAACATAGCAATATACTGTCGATTCACTGCCTGTCTTCACGGTTTGGTGCAGCCCTTTCCATGCACCCACAAAAACATTATATATGCTAATCATAATGCATCCTTTCTCTCCCCACTGTTGTCCCTTCATTCTATCATGTCCACATTAGTCATTTTCTCTTTGGTAACTGGTAGATCATTCGTGGGCTCTGTGTGTCTGCCACTCTTTTGCTTCTTCAGGTCTTTCCTGCTTCTCTAATTGCACAGATTGGTCATATCATTTGAAACTTTTCCTCCTGTCTTAATTCTTTGAAAATATAACCCCATTTTTCATCCATGTTGTCGCAAATGGGAGGATTTTTTCTTCTTATGGGTGAAATGCAATTAATTGTTTATATAAACCACTTCTTCTTTATCCATTCATCTTCTGATGGAGATGGATCGTCTACTGTGAATTGTGCTGCGATAAACAAGGGAGTGCACATACCTTTTTTAAAAATTTGGATACTGCATTCTATCTACTTATCTATACAACTTTGTTTTCCTCTATGTATCTATCATCTGACAATCTATCTTCTTGTTATCTCACATCTATATTATTCATCATCTATCTCTATCATCTATCATCTATCTTAAACTCTAATCTCTGAATCCATCTGTTAATATTTCTTATTTCTCATAATTACACAATTACATGAGTAACATTGTTTACTACAACTTCCATCACCAATATATCCCCAGATATCCCATTGCATTCACTATCCTCCAGTGCAGTAAAATAATGTAGAATCACTAGTCTTCTCTGTGACGTACAGTCCTCACGTAACCCAACCCAACACTATAAACACTTATTCAATTGCACCGTTTTTAACCCCCTGTCCTTCTTACATTAATGTACAATTACATTAATAAAATTATGTGTGCTAGAACCCGCCCATCAAAAAGAACCCCAGGATTCGCAATTACAGTCACACACCGTGCGCACAGTAAGATACTGTAGAATCACTACCCGTGTTCCCTGTTTTGTACAGCAATCCCCGTAATGCCCACCCACGCTGCTCTTGGAAATCATATAGCACACTTTCTTACTCCGCACTCCGCCTCCATTCCCTCCTATCCAATGCATACCCTTTCCCTATGTAAACTCCTATTCCAATATTCAGTTCTGTGAATAAGCTGATGTGATACTTCTTCAGTTTTTCTTGGTTCTACATCTCTACAGATGGGTCAAATCATTTGACACTTGTCTTTCTTCAGCTATTATTTCAGGAGTATAATGCAATCCAGATCCTTCCGACTTGTTACAAATGTTAGGACTTTTTTTTTCCTTATGACTGATTAATATGCATCTGTCTAAATATACCACAACATGTTTACACGTTAATCTACTGATGGACACATACCTGGGCTACGATGAATAGTGCTGATAAACCCGTGGATGTATATGCCTTTTTAAACTCGGCCCCTGAAGTGGATTTTTGATGAGTTCATTATTGATTTGTTGATTTACCATTAATCTACAATTACATTGCTAACGTATTTACAAGACGCCCTTTACTACGTTCCACCCAATCCCCCCCCCCGCAGTCAATTCCATCACCATAGCAATGTACCGTAGAATCGCTAATTGTCTTCTCTGCTGGTCAGCACACCGCGTGCACCCATTCCCACTTTATACATGCTGACTAAAATGCACACTTTCTTCCTCACCTCCTTTCCCCTCCATTCCCAAACATCCATCTCTGTCTCTTTCCTTTTGGTGACTGTGAATCCGTTCTTGTCTTCTGTGACACTGCTTTTTTTCTCCTTCTGTTTTTTCTTTGTTCTTATACTCAAATGATGTGTTACGTCATTTTGCCTATACATGGAGACCAGAAATAGTTATCTTTGCTATGATGGTGCAGCTGTGCAACGCTGAGATCTGCCCACCATCTGCTAGTGCGTTTTGCAGGAACAGCACTGTTGCCTAGAGATTCCATGATGTCACAGTGGGCTTCTTTCATGTAGACAGATTATGTTTGCTCAGAGAATTTGTTTCCCACTTCAGAGCCTTCTATTCTACACGTGGTGTAATTATGGTAAGGTGGCTGCTGTCCACCTTGAGAGCATCAGAGGATATGGAAATGAGTTCCAAGATACTGTGTGTTTCTTTTTATTTTGGCATCAATACCAGTTACCTTAGCAACATTGTTTTAATTAGACTACACACATTATGAAATACACACCATATACAGCATAAGTGTCACTGTCCATGAGCCCTGTAATGCACTGTAGAAGCACTACTCTTCTTTGCTGTTCTACCACCTTCCTCTTGCCCACACCCTGCCCACTCATGTGTGCTACACTTAACGCCCCATTTTACCTCTCTTTCCTCCCTTCCAAGCCATTCCCGTGTGTCTCTTTCCCTTTGGTTATCGTTAGTCTTCTCTTCAGTTCATGGAAGCTGCTACTGTCTTGTTCCCTCACTATTTTTCTTTTTTTCTAATTCTCCAAAGTTGAGTGACATCAATTGCCACATGACTTTCTCTTCGTGGCTTATTTCACAGAGAACAATACACACTAGTTCCATGCGTTTTGCTGTAAATGGTAAGATTTGTTTTCTTCATATGGCTGAATAATATTCTACGTCTCATTTACTGTTAGACGTTAAGCTTGGCTTTTGTCAATACTTCAGTGATAAACACAGGGTTGCAATTTTCGTTTTTAAAATGGGCAGCTGCATTCTGTTTATATATTTATAGATTTGTTTTTTTATGTTTAACCATATAGGCCTTTACTGATTCATTAATAATCTAAAATTACATGAGAAACATTAATTTTACAAGACACGCACTATAACCAAGAACAACCCAGTTACTTCCCTGAAGTCACTGTCCATAAGCATTGTAAGATACAGTAGATTCAATCTCCCCCAAACCACATTAATAATGCAAATCGTTATGCCTACATTCTCCTTGCTTTCATATCTAACAACGCCACTATCTTCCCCTTGGTAACTGTTACTCCAATCTTGTATTCTGTGAATCGGCTGATGTTTTGCTCCTTCAGTTTTATATTTTCGCTTCGTCTCCACGCCTGTGTTAAATCATTTGATATTTTTTTTCTCTTCTTCACTTATTTCAGTGAGCATAATATGCTTCCTGCGCCATCCATGTTGCAGCAAATGCTTGGATTTATTTTCTTGTGATGGCTGAGTAATATTCCTTTCTGTATATGTACCACATATTCTGTACCCATTAATCTATTGATGTCCATTTAGCTCGGTTTCTTGGAATAGTACTCTGATTTACATAGGGATATATATGTCTTTATTAACTGGGCAGATTTATTGGTTTTATTGGATTTTTTATTAATTTGTTCTTTATTTACTTATTATTAATCTATACGTAAAAGGATAACATGATATTTTCTAGACTCCACCTGTCTCGAAGTTTTTCCCAATGCCCCACTGCAGTCACTTCCATCAACAGAGCAATGTACTCACGATTTACTGCTTGTCTTCACGGTTTGGTTCAGCCCTTTCCATGCACCCACAAAAACATTATATATGCTAATCATAATGCATCCTTTCTCTCCCCACTGTTATCCGTTCATTCTATCATGTCCACATTAGTCATTTTCTCTTTGGTAACTGGTAGTTCATTCGTGGGCTCTGTGTGTCTGCCACTATTTTGCTCCTTCAGGTCTTTCCTGCTTCTCTAATTGCACAGATTGTTCATATCATTTGATACTTGTCCTCCTGTCTTAATTCATTGAAAATATAAATCCATTTTTTATCCATGTTGTCGCAAATGGGAGGATTTTTTCTTCTTATGGGTGAAATGCAATTAATTGTTTATATATACCACTTCTTCTTTATCCATTCATCTTCTGATGGAGATGGATCGGCTACTGTGAATTGTGCTGCGATAAACAAGGGAGTGCACATACCTTTTTTAAATGGGACTAATGCATTCTATCTACTTATCTATACAACTTTGTTTTCCTCTACGTATCTATCATCTGACAGTCTATCTTCTTGCTATCTCACATCTATCATAGTCATCTATCTCTATCATCTATCATCTATCTTAAACTCTAATCTCTGAACCCATCTGTGAATATTTCTTATTTCTCACAATTAGACAATTATATGAGTAACATTGTTTACTACAACTTCCATCACCAATATAACCCCAGATATCCCATTGCATTCACTATCCTCCAGTGCAGTAAAATAATGTAAAATCACTAGTCTTCTCTGTGACGTACAGAACTCCACGTAACCCAACCCATCACTATGTACACTTATTCAATTGCACCGTTTTTAACCCCCTGTCCTACTTATCCATCCACTATAGCAAAACCAGCCCAGTCTCTTTCCTTTGGTAACCACTAGTAAATTCTTCTCTTCAGCGTGCCTTCTTCAGTTTGGTTATTTCACTTTTTTTCTATTTTTTATTACTCTGCTAGAGAGTGAAATCATTTACCATGTTTCTGACACTCCATCTCTTATTTCAGTGATCATAATTCTCTGCTATCTACATCCATGTTGTTGTAAATCATAGGATTTGTTTTCCTCATATGGCTGAATAATATCCCTCTCCTCATCTTCTGGTGGTTACTGAACTTTGCTACTATTAATGCTGTGGTTATAAACATATGTGAGCACATGTCTTGTTTAAACGGTGCTGCTGTACTCTGTAACTCTGTATTCATTTTATTGCATTTTTTTCATTTAATAATATCTCATTAATATAGAATTACATTAATAAAATTATGTGTGCTAGAACCCTCCCATCAAAAAGAACCCCAGGATTCGCAATTACAGTCACACACCGTGCGCACAGTAAGATACTGTAGAATCACTACCCGTGTTCCCTGTTTTGTACAGCAATCCCCGTAATGCCCACCCACGCTGCTCTTGGAAATCATATAGCACACTTTCTTACTCCGCACTCCGCCTCCATTCCCTCCTATCCAAAGCATACCCTTTCCCTATGTAAACTCCTAGTCCAATATTCAGTTCTGTGAATAAGCTGATGTGATGCTTCTTCAGTTTTTCTTGGTTCTACATCTCTACAGATGGGTCAAATCATTTGACACTTGTCTTTCTTCAGCTATTATTTCAGGAGTATAATGCAATCCAGATCCTTCCGACTTGTTACAAATGTTAGGACTTTTTTTTTCCTTATGAATGATTAATATGCATCTGTCTAAATATACCACAACATGTTTACACGTTAATCTACTGATGGACACATACCTGGGCTACGATGAATAGTGCTGATAAACCCGTGGATGTATATGCCTTTTTAAACTCGGCCCCTGAAGTGGATTTTTGGATTAGTTTATTATTGATTTGTTGATTTACCATTAATCTACAATTACATGGCTAACGTATTTACTAGACACCCTTTACTACGTTCCACACAATCCACCCCCCGCAGTCAATTCCATCACCATAGCAATGTACTGTAGAATCGCTAATTGTCTTCTCTGCTGGTCAGCACACCGCGTGCACCCATTCCCACTTTATACATGCTGACTAAAATGCACACTTTCTTCCTCACCTCCTTTCCCCTCCATTCCCAACCATCCATCTCTGTCTCTTTCCTTTTGGTGACTGTGAATCCGTTCTTGTCTTCTGTGACACTGCTTTTTTTCTCCTTCTGTTTTTTCTTTGTTCTTATACTCCAATGATGAGTTACGTCATTTTACCTATACATGTAATCCAGAAATAGTTATGTTTGCTATGATGGTGCAGCTGTGCAACGCTGACCTCTGCCCAACATCTGCTAGTGCGGTTTGCAGGATCTGCACTGTTGCCTGGAGATTCCATGATGTCACAGCGGGCTTCTTTCATGTAGACAGATTATGTTTGCTCAGAGAATTTGTTTCCCACTTCAGAGCCTGCTATCCTACACGGGGTGTAATTATGGTAAGGTGGCTGCTGTCCACCTTGACAGCATCAGAGGATATGGAAATGAGTTCGAAGATACTGTGTGTTTCTTTTTATTTTGTCATCAATACCAGTTACCTTAGCAACATTGTTTTAATTAGTCTACACACATTATGAAATCCACACCATATACAGCATAAGTGTCACTGTCCATGAGCCCTGTAATGCACTGTAGAAGCACTACTCTTCTTTGCTGTTCTACCACCTTCCTCTTGCCCACACCCTGCCAACTCATGTGTGCTACACTTAACGCCCCATTTTACCTCTCTTTCCTCCCTTCCAAGCCATTCCCGTGTGTCTCTTTCCCTTTGGTTATCGTTAGTCTTCTCTTCAGTTCATGGAAGCTGCTACTGTCTTGTTCCCTCACTATTTTTCTTTTTTTCTAATTCTCCAAAGTTCAGTGACATCAATTGCCACTTGACTTTCTCTTCGTGGCTTATTTCACAGAGAACAATACACACTAGTTCCATGCGTGTTGCTGTAAATGGTAAGATTTGTTTTCTTCATATGGCTGAATAATATTCTACGTCTCATTTACTGTTAGACGTTAAGCTTGGCTTTTGTCAATACTTCAGTGATAAACACAGGGTTGCAATTTTCGTTTTTAAAATGGGCAGCTGCATTCTGTTTATATATTTAGAGATTTGTTTTTTTATGTTTAACCATATAGGCCTTTACTGATTCATCAATTATTAATCTAAAATTACATGAGAAACATTAATTTTACAAGACCCGCACTATAACCAAGATCAACCCAGTTACTTCCCTGAAGTCACTGTCCATTAGCATAGTAAGATACAGTAGATTCCATCTCCAATAAATCCACATTAATAATGCAAATCGTTATGCCTACCTTCTCCTTGCTTTCACATCTAACAACGCCCCTATCTTCCCCTTGGTAACTGTTACTCCAATCTTGTATTCTGTGAATCGGCTGATGTTTTGCTCCTTCAGTTTTATATTTTCCCTTCGTCTCCACGCCTGTGTTAAATCATTTGATATTTTTTTTCTCTTCTTCACTTATTTCAGTGTACATAATATGCTCTAGCACCATCCATGTTCCAGTAAATGCTTGGACTTATTTTCTTGTGATGTCTGAGTAATATTCCTTTCTGTATATGTACCACATCTTCTATACCCATTAAAGTATTGATTTCCATTTAGCTCGGTTTCTTGTAATAGTACTCTGATTTACATAGGGATATATATGTCTTTATTAACTGGGCATACTTATTGGTTTTATTGGATTTTTTATTAATTTGTTCTTTATTTACTTATAAATCTATACGTAAAAGTATAACATGATATTTTGTAAACTTCACCTGTCTCTAAGTTTTTCCCAATGCACTACTGTAGTCACTTCCATCAACAGAGCAATGTACTGTCGATTCACTGCCTGTCTTCACTGTTTGGTTCAGCCCTCACCATGCACCCACAAAAACATTATATATGCTAATCATAATGCATCCTTTCTCTCCCCACTGTTATCCCTTCATTCTATCATGTCCACATTAGTCATTTTCTCTTCGGTAAGTGGTAGTTCATTCGTGGGCTCTGTGTGTCTGCCACTATTTTGCTCCTTCAGGTCTTTCCTGCTTCTCTAATTGCACAGATTGGTCATATCATTTGATACTTGTCCTCCTGTCTTAATTCATTGAAAATATAACTCCAGTTTTTATCCATGTTGTCGCAAATGGGAGGATTTGTTTTCTTCTTATGGGTGAAATGCAATTAATTGTTTATATATACCACTTCTTCTTTATCCATGCATCTTCTGATGGAGATGTATCAGCTACTGTGAATTGTGGTGCGATAAACTAGGGGGCGCACATACTTTTTTAAATTGGGCTACTGCATTCTATCTACTTATGTATACAACATTTTTTTCCTCTATCTATCTATCATATGACAATCTATCTTCTTGCTATCTCACATCTATCATAGTCATCATCTATCTCTATCATATATCATCTATCTGCAACTGTAATCTCTGAACCCATCTATGAGTATCTATTATTTCTAAATAATACACAATTACCTGAGTAACATTGTTTACTACAGCTTCCATCACCAATATATCCCCAGATATCCCATTGCATTCAATATCCTCCAGTGCAGAAAAATAATGTAGAATCACTACTCATCTCTGTGACTTACAGTCTGCCACGTTCCCCAAAACAAACACTAGGTACACTTATTCAATTGCACCTTTTTTAACCCCCAGTCCTTTTATCAATCCACTATAACACTCCCGGCAATGCCTCTTTCCTTTGGTAACCATTAGTCCATTCTTCTCTTCAGCATGGCTTCTACAGTTTGGTTATTTCACATTGTTTCTATTTTTTATTACTCTGATAGTGAGTGAAATCATTTATCATGTTTCTGACACTCCATCCCTTATTTAACTGATCATAATTCTCTGCTATCTACATCCATGTTGCTGTAAATGTTAGGATATGTTTTCCTCATATGGCTGAATAATATCTCTCTCCTCATCTTCTGGTGGTTACTGAACTTTGCTACTATTAATGCTGTGGTTATAAACATAGGTGAGCACATGTCTTGTATAAACTGGGCTGCTGTATTCTGTTACTCTGTATTTATTTTATTGCATTTGTTCGTTTAATAATATCTCATCAGTGTACAATTACATTAATAAAATTATGTCTGCCTTAACCCGCCAATCAAATAGAACCCCTGGATTCGCAATTACAGTCAGACACAGTGAGCACAGTAAGATACTGTAGAATCCCTTCTTATGTTCCCTGTTTTGTACAGCAATCCCCGGAATGCCCACCCACGCTTTTCTTGGAAATGATATAGCACTCTTTGTTTACTCCGCCCTCTGCCTCCATTCCCTCCTATCCAAAACATACCCTTTCCCTATTGAATCTCTTAATCCAATATTCAGTTCTGTGAATATGATGATGTTTTGCTCCTTCAGGTTTCTTGGTTCTACATCTCTACAGAAGGTTCAAATCAATTGACACTTGTCATTGTTCACCTTTTATTTATGAGTATAATGCAATCCAGTTCCTTCCGACTTGTAGCAAATGTTAGGAATCCCTTTTCTTCTTATTAGTGATTAATATGCAACTGTTTAAAAGTACCACAACATGTTTACACATTAATGTATTGATGGACAGTTACGTCGGCTGCGATTTATAGTGCTGATAAACCCGTGGATGTAAATGTCTTTTTAAACTCGGCTTCTGAAATGGATTTTTTGATGATCTTATTATTGATTTGTTGATTTACCATTAATCTACAATTACATGTGTCACGTGTTTACTAGACGCCCTTTACTACGTTCCACCCAATCCCCCCCCGCAGTCAATTCCATCACCATAGCAGTGTACCATAGAATCTCTAGTTGTCTTCTCTGCTGGCCAGCACACCACGTGCACCTATTCCCACCTTATACATGTTAACTGAGATGCACACTTTCTTCCCCACCTCCTTTCCCCTCCATTCCCAACCGTCCATCTCTGTCTCTTTACTTTGGTAACTGTGAATCTGTTCTTGTCCTCTGTGACACTGCTGTTTTTCTCCTACAGTTTTTTCTTTGTTCTTATACTCCAATGATGAATGATGTCATTTTACCTATACATGTAGGCCAGAAATTGTTATGTTTGCTACGATGGTGCAGCTGTGCAATGCTGAGCTCTGCCCACCGTCTGCTAGTGGGGTTTGCATGAACAGCACTGTTGTCTGGAGATTCCATGATGTCACAGAGGGCTTCTTTCATGTAGACAGAATATGTTAGGTCAGATAATTTGTTTCCCACTTCAGAGCCTGCTATCCTACATGGGGTGTAATTATGGTAAGGTTTGTGCTGACCACCTTGAAAGCATCAGAAGAAATGGAAATGAGTTCCAAGATACTGCGTGTTTCTTTTTATTTTGGCATCAATACCAGTTACCTCAGCAACATTATTTTATATAGACTAAACATATTATGAAATCCACAAAATATACAGTGTAAGTGTCACTCTCCATGAGCCACGTAATGCACTGTAGAAGCACTACTCTTCTTTGTTATTCTACCACCTTCGTCTTGCCCACACCCTGATCACACATGTGTGCTACACGTAATGCCCCATTTTACCTCTCTTTCATCCCTTCCAAGCCATTCCCCTGTGTCACTTTAACTTTGGTAACCGTTAGTCCTCTCTTCAGTTCATGGAAGCTGCTACTGTTTTGTTCCTTAACTATTTTTCTTTTTTTCTAATTCTCCACATTGATGGACATCAATTGCCACTTGACTTTCTCTTCGTGGCTTATTTCACTGAGAACAATACCCACAAGTTCCATGCATGTTGCTGTAAATGGTAAGAATTGTTTTCTTCATATGGCTGAATAATATTCTACGTCTTATTTACTGATGGACGTTAAGCTTGGCTTTTGTCAATACTTCAGTGAGAAGCATAGGTGTTTAAATATCGTTTTTAAAATTGGCTGCTGCATTCTGTTTATATATTTATATATTTGTTTTTATATTTATTCATATATGCCTTTATTGATTCAGTAATTATAAATCTAAAATTACATGAGAAATATTAATATTACAAGACCCACACTATAACCAAGATCATCCCAGTTACTTCTCTGAAGTCACTCTCCATGAGCTTAGTAAGATACTGTATATACTATGTCCCCCAATCCACATTAATAATGCTAATCGTTATTTCTACCTTCTCCTTGCTTTCATATCTGACAACGCCACTCTCTTCCCCTTGGTAACTGTTACTCCAAACTTGTATTCTGTGAATCTGCTGATGTTTTGCTCCTTCAGTTTTATCTTGGCGCTTCGTCTCCACGCATGTGTTAAATCATTTGATACTTATTTTCTCTTCCTCACTTATTTCACTGAGCATAATATGCTCTAGCGAAATCCATGTTGCAGCAAGGAAAAGGAATTATTTTCTTCTTATGGCTAAGTAATATTATTTTCTGTATATGTTCCACATCTTCTATACCCATTAATCTATTGGTGTCCATTTAGCTCGATTTCTTTAAATAGTACTCTGATTTACATTGGGATATATATGTCTTTATTAGCTGGGCAGATTCATTGGTTTTACTGGATTTTTTATTTAATTTATTCTTTATTTACTTATTATTAATCTATACGTGAAAGTATAACATGAGATTTTTTAGACTCCACCTGTCTCGAAATTCTTCCCAAATCCCACTGCAGTCACTTCCATCAACAGAGCAATGTACTGTCGATTCACTGCCTGTGTTCACTGTTTGGTTCAGCCCTCACCGTGCACCCCTTAAGCATTATATGTGCTAATCATAATGCATCCTTTCTCTCCCCACTGTTATCCCTCCATTCTCCCATGTCCATATTAGTCGTTTTCCGTTTGGTAACTGATAGTTCATTCTTGGGCTCTGTTTGTCTGCCACAATTTTGCTCCTTCAGTTCTTTCCTGCTTCTCTAATTGCACAGATTGGTCATATCATTTGATACTTGCCTTCCTGTCTTAATTCATTGAAAATAAAACCCCATTTTTTATCCATGTTGTCGCAAATGGGGGGATTTGTTTTCTTCTTATGTGTGAAATGCAATTAATTGTTTATATATACCACTTCTTCTTTATCCATTCATCTTCTGATGGAGATGGATCGGCTACTGTGAATTGTGCTGCGATAAACAAGGGAGTGCACATACCTTTTTTAAATGGGACTACTGCATTCTATCTACTTATCTATACAACTTTGTTTTCCTCTATGTATCTATCATCTGACAATCTATCTTCTTGCTATCTCACATCTATCATAGTCATCATCTATCTCTATCATGTATCATCTATCTGCAACTGTAATCTCTGAACCCATCTATGAGTATCTATTAAATGTCATTATTACACAATTACATGAGTAACATTGTTTACTACAACTTCCATCACCAATATATCCCCAGATATCCCATTGCATTCATTATCCTCCAGTGCAGTAAAATAATGTAGAATCACTAGTCTTCTCTGTGATGTACCATCCTCCACGTAACCCAACCCAACACTATGTACACTTATTCAATTGCAAAGATTTAAACCCCATTCCTTCTTATCCCTCCACTATAATACACCCGGCCCAGTCTCTTTCCTTTGGTAACCATTAGTAAATTCTTCTCTTCAGCGTGTTTCTACAGTTTGGTTATTTCACATTGTTTCTATTTATTATTTCTCTGCTAGTGAGTGAAATCATTTACCATGTTTCTGACTTTCCATCTCTTATTTCACTGATAATAATTCTCTGCTATCTACATCCATGTTGTTGTAAATGGTCGGATTTGTTTTCCTCATATGGCTGAATAATATCCCTCTCCTCATCTTCTGGTGGTTACTGAAC